>NW_022170403.1:32799016-33032741 GCF_008802855.1 Photinus pyralis | reverse complement strand
CACTAAAGGCATATGCGTATGCAAAATTTGAAACCAATTGGTTGTCGTATGTAAAAGCTATGCACGTTTTAGTTTCAAAAACAGCATCTCAGGAAATAATTCGTGGGGGCCCCCCTTTTAGACAGCGAAATTTGGTAGCCGTCTGGCACACCTTCAAGGTATAGGCTACCTACTGCAAAAAATTCCAGGACTCTAGGACTATTCCCCTAGAAGTAGTTCAAAACGGTAGAAGTGGGTTCGGACGGACGGACGAACTGACGGACGGACGGACAAAATGCAAACAATAGCACTTTTTTTTATTCTTAAAAAATGCGCTAAAAATGAAAACGAAATCGGTAAATTTCGATATTTCTGGCACATCTTCGGAAGTAATCGGAATTTTTTCTGGTTGTCTTTAAAGCATGATAATCACTTTTTAATCGCGCATCTTTCCTCTGATTTGACCATTGTTTTTTCTTGATATTCTGTACTTACAAACTTAGCAATATCTAAAATTTTTAACAGTTCAATTGCTTGACTCTAGCAATATAGGTAAAGTGCTGTTGTTAAAGTCTTAGCAAATGTATATTTCACCCGTTCAAATATGGCATGGTGGATTGTTTGAATACGAATTTTTAAACGCTGTTGAATTTTTCCCATAATTCATCTAGTTTATTAATATCGTTTAGAGCAGTTTTTTCATTAAATTGCGCAATGTCAACTTTCCTATTTATAGAGATTTTTTTTTTTTAAGTTTTCACATAGATATCTCTAGTAAACATAACGCATAATATCGTAAACATCAGAGAACTACTGATCAATACATGGAAAATGGGCTAAAGTTACTCGTCTTAGGGCGAAAACCTTAGAAATGGAAACTGATTCAGAATCAGAACCCCTATAATTTTTTTTGTTCTTTTCGTTTTTTTACGGTTCTTAACAGGTTATTGGAAGTTGAAGGACGCGCCGGCAAACGCCTCCTGAAAATTGATAAAATATTACTCTATGATTGCCATCGGTGGATTATACATTTTTAATAAGGTGTCGAAATTGTAGGCAATACGGGTGGTGGTGTCGGTATAATTTTTCCAGTATTGTGATAAAAGGAGGGGCGAGGTTATGATTTTTTACATAAGTTTTTGTGTATCTTTTCTGTTTTTTATTAATAAATTAAGTTTAAATACATGTTTCCCTATTCTTCCCTTATTCCCCTTGTCGTAAATTAGCTACACTGACGATACGTCACGTTTTGGTATTCGTGACTTTTTACTTCTTTTTTTAACACATCACATTGTTATAATGAATGTTTTGAATGGTAGATATACTTTCTATAAGATTAGAACTGAAAAGAACCATTATAGACAGAAAAAATGATCAGAACCGAACCGTTTTTTTAGAACCGAAAGCGGACTGGAACCGGTATAAATATTTTCGCTTAAATTCTAAACAGAACCGGAACCGATATTTCATTTGGGTCCGGGATAACACTCTGTTACTAAGTTCTAACTAGTTTCACAAAGTGTAGTAATATTAGCAATATTGTTCAAGTTGTTATGAATGCTCATAATATTGCTGGAATTTTCTGTGAACAATCTTGCTATGATTAGTAATATTGCAAACTTGTTAGTTACAGAATTGAACTGATTAATAAAAAAGCTAGCAATAATGCAGGATTTTGTTAAGTTCCTACACTATTAATTAAGTCGCTGTATTGGTGCCCGATACAAATTAAAGTATTCAGTATTAAAGTCATCAGTAGGTGCACTTTAGCGGCTGAGGATAATATATCAAGCCGAGAGCAAATCAGTTGTTGAAACAGTTCAATATGACAGAACGTAAAAGTCTAATAACTCCTATGGACAATTTGGATTATGACGAATGTATTTGTAACCCATCAAAGTGGTAATCCTGTGTAGCCAAAATTAATAGGAAGTTTAATGTACTATTAGCTGATATTTTGACCAGCTAATATTTTAGGGTACCTTAATGGTACTAAAACTTCCTCCTGACAATTTGGATATTCAAAGATCTGTAGATGTTGACTAGGGTTCAGATAGTAGGTATGTACCGAGGTATGTAGTATGTACCTACAAATCGAAAATCTTATACATGCTATACGTACGTTTTTAGCCTTACGGGGGGCAGAATACATCTTAGTGAAGTTTCAAAGATAGCAATGTATGATTTATATCATGAATTAATTGCGAAACTGGATTGTATAACCATTTTTTAATAATAATCAAACAAACAAAATTTTTGCCGAAAAATGAACTCGTTACTATGATCTAAGAATAGCTTGAGCTGCATCTACACTACCGCAAACTGAACCGTGATTGTAACAGAATCTGCAGCTTTCAACTTGATCAGTTTTGCAAAGAGGGTGTTTTGTTACAATATGTAATGCGTGTTTGTATACTATTTACTGATTTACCTACACCTCCACTATGAGATCAGCTGAACAACTGATTTGAAATCAAAAGCAAATCTAGTTTGATTTCAACAGAAACATTGATGCACATAATTTTCTGCTTACCATAGGCCTAGCGGAGCATCAGATTCTAACAAATCGGCTATGCGTTTTCTTTTAAATGCCAACGTTTGTGCGAGGCCCACAACTGACCTTTGCTTTGCGTCATCTACAGTTCTAACGAATGCGTTTGAGTGGGCTAATCGGGCTAAAATCCTCTTTTTTAGATAGATTACCTTTTGACATGAAAAATTCCTTAAAAGAGAAAAAAAGGTGTCAACAAAATATAAAAGAACAATCCTTATGTGTAGATATAGAAAGATAAAGAAAACCTTCCACCTGCTCAGAATTTCAGGGAAACATGTTTTATTTATTTTACCTGAAACCGGCAAGAAAATCTAAATTTCAGGGCTATTTTAACATTAGAAAGTTGATCTTTACCTGATTAGTGCTGTAATATTTTTCCCTGGCTCCCATTAGAGTCCTAGTACATGCAAAATAACAATTAGATCGTTCATTGAATAAGTTATTCAATCACCGATTGGATAATTATTATAATGCAGACTATGTGGATATTTTTAAATAAAAAGATAATGGTTTTTTAATTACTAACAATTAATGAAATATGTGTGGAAGTAATTATTCCTTTAGTTTTGCGCCAGTAGTTAAAAGGTTTGTACGCCTTTTCGTACCTCTTTCTTGATTTTGGGGAGCGAATATTGCACTACGGCGGCCGCAGCTTCGGCTACATTACAACAACGTCTCGCGTAGGTACCCTTCTTCACTGATACCTGCTTTTGTACCTAGTTATAAAGACTGTATAGTTGAAAAGTACAAAGCATAAATTGCAAACTGCATTAAAAATGACACTGAATGTTTTAATTATTTTGAAATCTATGGAAACAATTAAATAAAGTGATTTTAGCATGCGTGATTAGGTATCAAAATTTCACACACATGAATAATTTAATTTGGAAAAGTTATCTACATGTTGCGGTTTCAGGTAAAATTTTATACATAATATGTCATGAAAGTGAGTCCACATGACTTGGAGGCATTAAAGAGATACTCGGACGCTGCGCGTCCTCGTTCTTTTCAATAAGCCTCCGCGTCATGTAAACGACCACTTTCATGAGTTATTATTATGTAAATAACTATTGCCAAGTAGTTACATAGGAATTCTATCAACGAAACTAACACATTTTAGCATTGGAAATGCTTGTTTCGTAGCTTATATGAGTATGAAGTTACAAGTTTCGTTCAAGCAGAAAAGACACGGTGTCGCATCAAGTGATGATTGATGTAGGTATCTACCGTACTCGGTCGTGATCGGAGGTGAAGGAAAAGTCGCGGATACAATCGATACGGTATTTACTTAATAGTGCGCAATAATGTCTTGTTAATTCATTCAATCTAAAATTCAGAAGGTTATTAGGGTAAAGTGGGCAAATTCAAATACCGGCCCTGGGGGTAATGCCGGACATTCAGTATCTCCCCATCCCAGTAACTTTACATGGGTATAACAGTGAAATCATGTGACCCTCTCACAAGAAACGCTTAGTTTGAATTTGAACGTGCTCCAGACACCTACACGTGAATAGTAAATTATTTTCTGAAAGTGACCCTTTTCTTATAAGAATCGTGCAACTTTGAAGGTAAGAATCTCAGTTTTATAGACCAAACAAAGTCTTAAAGTTACAATATCATTAAGCATTTTTAAATAACAACTCACTGCAAAGGCATGTGCTTATGGGGTAAGACCAGACTGATGACTGATGTCGCTGGGGGAAATTTAAGAGACAAGTGTTTCCGTCATCTGGTGACATATCAACCCCCATGGTTCGCAAGAACTTACAAACCGTTGATGAAGATTCTGATAAAGAAATCACAGAAGATATCTGCATAATATGGAGAAGTTGGAAGAAATCATCATCAAGCATGCACAGACGGCGAAAAGCAGAAAAAATACTTATGTTTGCGATTTTTGCCAATAAACCAAAATTTCAGTATTTATTCAATATATATATATATATATATATATATATATTTTTTTTTTGGTAATAGCAGCCCCTGGTCGCGGTTACCTCACTATAAGTGCGGGTACTACCGGCCACTATTGGTTTTTTAAAAAAAACTATATTTTTATTTATGTTAATAATAAGTTTTGACAATAAAGTAGGATTGTGTATTGTCTGAACTTTATATTGGTATATAAATCATTTCCCTAACTTAAAAAATGTGGTCACAATCACAGAACTTGATTAAGGGGCCGCGATTCCCCACTTCACCCTACGTTTGCGACACTAAGTCAGCTTGACCTCTGCAGGTGAATAAGAGTTATTTGTGTTTTACATATGGCCTTATGCGATTAAGTATCATCAAAGATCATACTACGCGTATCATTTTCAATGTCTCCCAACGGTTGCATGGATTGCGAAATCTGTGTAAAATAGTATATTAAGATACAAGTGTATAATCAAGTCTTTAAAGCACGCGCAACGAGTTTAAGGGCACGACGCAAAGCGGAGTGCCTTTAACGTTGCAAGTGCTTTAAAGATAAATTATACACGTGTATCTTATAGTATTTTTTATTATACCTGCAGTATAATTTAAAAATAGGAAATACAATGAAGTCATATTGACGTTATACTCGAATACATGTCTATTTAAGTGGGCTGGGTGTTCGTAATTTCACGATTGCCATGGAAATGTCACTTGACGTTTGCTTATAAAAATCATCGTCTTTGTGAATGAAACGATTTCCGTTGAAAAAGATAATACACCGTCCATTAAATAGCTTGTTGTAGAATATAAACAAACGTTGGTAGGTGTAAAATCCAATCCAGTAAAGCCTATTATAAAGAATATGAAAAGTTGTTTCCATGGATGAATAGGAAGTTACTTACGAATACAGTCTTAAATGCATCCATAATGCTGGCATATATGAAGGAAATGTCAAAGGTATTTAAAATCTTCTATATTTTGGTGCATTCATTCAAAACTTTAAAGCAATGCTGCGATTAAAAAGTGGAACAGATTTGGAAGCATACCCTAAATTACGCGCGTTTGTGAAACCTTCAACCAAAGGATAGGTACAAAAGCCAAAGAAATGTTCTGCATTTACAGAAAGCGACCTAAGAGGATTTTTTATTTCATCCAGATGACAGCAAAAGTCATACTTGAAGTATCGTTACTTAGCAACTTTAAAGCACGTGTGTTTTAAAGGCCTTTTTTCGCACGCATTTGAGTGTTTAAAACGGAGATTGTCATTCAGGTATAATAAAATTAGTTATTTATATACCAAGAGCGCGAAGTTCAATTTCGCGCATTGAGACTGAAGGTATTTTGACAAGGCGAAGCCGAGTCAAAATATCAGTCAAATGCGCGAAATAACTTCGCGCTAGCGTTATATACAATATTTTTTCTACAACTGAACCGATTGTTAATTAAATTTGCTGTTTAAGTTCAACTTTGTCACGTGCGCGAAATACTTTTTTTCACTGTTGACGATTTCGCGCACGTTGTCAATAGCAACCTTACTTATTTATTAATTAACCGTTTAAAAATCTAGTATTTCGCGTTTCGAAATCCGTCAGAAAATGACAGGTTTTTTTGACAGTTGTAGAAAAAATCGATTTTATTACGCCGACGCATTTTGAATTTTCTGGTAAAAACTCAAATGTGTGATCAGATCAGGATGGTACCACATATAGCATCCTTGGGTACCACCAATAACGGGCATCTTTCCCCCCTTCACCCAAATTGTAACGACACGTTTTCATTTTCATTCTTCGTTACATTTTGCATGTGTTGTGTTGTCATAGTCTTTTAAAAATCCGTCATTTTACGGAACGCCTAGTCGTTTATTGAAACTGTGGAGACTAGTGTACCTTTCTAGGGTGAGTTGGTTCGCCTTCCCCTTCCGGAGATCGATAAATGGTATCACTTATCGATCTAAGTGCTTGTTCACAATGGACATAAGCATAACAAAAACATAACAGATACATAATTCATAATGTTGAATAGTAGCAAACCAACGTATGTGTTCACAATGATTACATAATTTTTATTTTTTTGTAAATGTTTGCGTATGTTTTATGTCCTACCGAAACGGTACATAAAAAATACATAAAGTTGGGTCGGTTTCAACTTTACGTAGGTTTTATGAAAAATCTAGTGGAATTAGGTGTATTTCTGTTGGGTACAAAGACGCAGCTGTTGGTTTGACATTTCAGTTACTACGTCTAACGTCGATGACATCTCTTCTGCCAACATAATCTGGTTATTTTTAAATTGGTACATAGTTTTTGGCGCATTATTTCATAGTTTGGTGTGGTTTGGTCCTTCGTGTGTTGTTTTTTGATTATATCCAACACGACATGGAAAACGTATAGACGTCGAATTATTAATTAGTTTGGTGCGATTAAAACCCTAATTGTTTAATAAAGGGGACAAAAGATATAAGTTTAATAGGTGATCGAATAATCCTGGTGTATGAAAAAAACCATATTCTTCATCATGCAGCTTCATTTCTAGACAAGCTTAAATTCTTAAATTCTCCCCTTTTCTCTCGGTCTCGATTTATAGGTCTGACCCACCAACGCCGTTTTTGTTTTGTAACAACTTTGTCTCTGTGTCTTCATAACAGTAAAAGCAATAAAACTGTTGAAATTTCCATCTCAGTGGCACACACATATACACCACAAATAATATTGTTATGTTCTTGACGTTTTGATTTGCGCCTACGCAGATAATTATAATCTTACGGTCACTGTGAACACTTTCTCCACCTGCGTAAAATTATGTCTTATGTCAATATTATGTTTTATGTATCTGTTATGTTTTTGTAACGCTTATGTCCATTGTGAACAAGCACTAACATCTAACGGGAGTTCAAAAAAGGATTGGCATCCGGCATCGGATAGAACGGACGTACAAGTTAATTATGATTTCAAATTTGCACTGTCGAAAAACCAGCGCAACACATACACAAAACGCCTATAAGTATAAAAAACGAAGATTTAGT
Organism: Photinus pyralis; assembly: GCF_008802855.1. NCBI lineage: Eukaryota > Metazoa > Arthropoda > Insecta > Coleoptera > Lampyridae > Photinus > Photinus pyralis. Next base: position 33,025,269 of record NW_022170403.1, on the reverse strand, counting down.
TTGGTTTCATAAATAACCCCCGTAGAGGTTGTCAAAAATTGCCTTAGCGGACGGTATTTCACGTCCACTTGGCGGGGTATTGGTATAAAGTTTTCAACTAGCAATAATTGCACCTCAGTTATACTTCATCGGTTACAATATCGCCACTGCGCAAAGCTGACTTTACGATTTCCAAGTGAGGCATATGATCAAATATCACTATTGATCAAACTAGCAGAAATACTAGAAGCGCCATCTACTGTGAACAATTCTTGACGTACCAACACGTTAGGCATCTACTTACTCGATATGCTTGCATCTTCTACATAACCTACATTATTATACTCTCATATTATTCTCGCCAAGAAAGATTGCCGGTCACAGTACACTTTTGTGTCGATCTACAATCTATGTTTTTCTTAAGATGCGAGCGACTTCCGGAATAGGATCGTGCCAATGTTGAACGAAAAGTCTTTTCTTTTAACATTGACACTATACTCTACTATTGTAGATCGGGATGAAGTGTTCTGTGACCGGCAATCTTTCCTGGCGAGAGATTTATGAAATGACTAGGCCAACATAGGATAAAAAATTCTGTTTCAATATAGTCAAATGACTGCACCCCAGCCGTGGTTTGGTCACAGACAAGCTCATACATTAATTTAGCACTTAACTAGGTAAATTTTTTTACATTTTCAATAGTCCTGCTTCTAATTTATTACTGATGCTGAATATCACAAGTTTTAAAATATTAGGTGGGGAACAAGAAGTTATAATATAGCATATTTTCTCCTTTTTTCCGTTCTTCTCGCTACCTACCGGGTTCTGGTTCTCACTGGGAAGAAAGCCTCCATTGTGTGCCTTCTCAGCTGAAGTGTAAACGGGGAAAATGTGTAAAAAAAGTTGCTTCAACAAATTTATAGTTATAAAATGTGGAGTAGAACCAAACAACCATTATTGACATCAATTTCGTTTGGTCTAATTTCTAGGTTGTGATTTGGACAAAATAAGGATTCAAAATGGTTATGTTAAAATAGTATTTGGTCAGATAATTAACCACTGGCGCCAAAGTGTTGAAGGAAAATCTCAATGTGCATTTGGAATAAGTAGCTCAATTTAAACTGAACAGTGTCCAGACAGAAACATAAATAATGAAGGAAGGCAGCAACAAATTGATTTAAATGTAATCAGTAAACCTTAGGTATTATGTAATAGCAATAAAATGTTTCATTATATTCTCCTCAACTTTAACCATCACATGTCTGCACATCCTGTTTACATGTACTAAATTTACGAAAAATGTCAAAGAAATGCTCTGCACTCACTCAACGTCGGAGAGACAATCTATATTTTAGCATCACGTTTCAATTTATACACTTGAAATAAATAAGACCGATTTTCCACTGTAAGCAAGCAGGACAAATGGTAGACTTTCGATCTGAAACGCTGTAAACATTATACATCAACCATATAAATGCACACTTAGATACTAATATAAAAACAAATATTTAATTAGAGCACCATTTCATTTGAACACCCTGCAGTAGTTTTTCACAATTTTTCCCTATACACCATGAATTCTAAAATAAAAAACATTAGTAAATCACCGCTGGAAATATCAAAAAACTTTACCGTCTCATATGAGTTTTCAGATTTTTTTCTTCTCTAAACGTATTTGCGCACAATAGGCAACAAAAGGGTCGATAGCCTGAGTGTAATTTTAGATGAGTGTCCAATTCCTCTTTGGAGGCAAGTTTGTCATCACATTTTGTACATTTAAACTGATTATTGGTTGCATGCACTTTCTTCTGATGTTTAGTCAACGTCGCTTTGGTGACATAGCGTTTGTCACAAAGTTCGCAACTGTAATCTTTTACCACGTTACGTTTTTGAAGTTCGCCCGCATTGTCGACGATCGTTTCACCATTCGCAATTTCGCAATTGTTCACGTCTACTTGTATGAGGGAGGCTAATTCTTCGTTGATATTATCTTGCATTAGTATACCGTTCATCTGCAGTTGTTGCAGAAAAATTGGATCAATTTCCACTATCTGGCTCTGATTTGCTTCTTCAAAAGCTATGTGCAGAGATTCTTCCTTAGGACTTGCAGTCTGAAAATTTATTACTTAGTTTTAAAACGTTAGAAGACGATAAGTGACGTCTGTGATTGCAATTGACTCATGAATTTAATGTAAGAAAGTTCCTCAAGTATAAAACCTACCAACTTTACAGTCATTTGGAGCCTACAGGTGCAGCGTTATCCAAAAATTAGGAAATCGTAAGCTTACAGACTTAGGGGATAGAATGATGCCTTAAAAATATGAAAGGGAATGAATGGTATTGTAAAGGCCTAAACGAGGGCCTAAAGGGATACTCACAATACTTGTGTTGACTTTTAACTCCAGATGAGGTCCGCGTAGCCAAATAATGATACTAATCTAACATGTAAGTCTTTATCCAAACTGGCAAACCCATAGATGTGTAATGGATGGAAAAGAGTTGTTAAAATATTGCGCATGGATAACAATACCCAGAAACTTACACGAAAAGTATTTACTTCTCTTCTTCAGTGAAACATGAACATGAAAGGACGACTACTGAGCATAGTACAACATGGATTTTTTAGATGTGGACTCTTTCCATTACTAGTACAAAATATGATTCCCCAAAAAAAATCACAAACATCAGTTTATTACTTTTTTTGAAGAATGCAAAGAAAAGTTTTCACTCTTCCAGGCTTTGTTTAATTCTGATGGTCAATAAACGAAAATGTATGTGCTCAATCGCCAGAGACTCTCGTCTTTGCCAACAATATATATATATAATCATGAAACCTTTCTACCCTTAGGTGTAAAGGTATTATAGTACAGCTTCACATTTAACTTAAACAATTTCATTGTGATTACATTAAAAATGAAAAAAAAAGTAAATTCTCATAAAAAAAAAGTAGTATTTATGTGTGTACAAATTTCGCCCACTCTTTCTTATTCTTGGCCAGGGTTTTTGCTGCTCTCCATGTGGTATTTCTCGCCTCTAGTATCTTCCTTATGTTCTCGTCCCATGTTATCTTCGGTCTGCCCCTTTTTCTTTTGTGTTGGCTCCTGGATTCCCATACCTGCTTCACTTGTCTTACGTTGTCCATTCTTTGAAGGTGCCCCCACCACGCTAATTGTCTGTTTTCAATGAATTTTAGTATTGGTTGTACGTCCAGTTCGTTTCGTATGTGGTCATTACGTAGTCTGTCCATTCTTGTTACACCTTTTGTTCGTCTAAGATATTTCATCTCCACAGCCGTTAATTTACTTTTAAGTTTTTGTGTTAACACCCACGTTTCACACCCGTATGTCAAAATAGGTCTGTACACTGCCTTATACACATTTATTTTAGTTTGTTTTGAGACTTCTTTTTTACTTATGAAACTTTTGTTAATCGCGAAATAAAGTTTTAAGGAGTTGTTAATTCTTGCGTTGATTTCTGCATCTTCATTACCTGTTTCGTCTATCATTACCCCGAGATACTTAAATTGTTTAACATGTTCTATGGTTTCCTCGCGTAATGTGATTTTTGGATTCAGTTCTTCTGCTCCTATTGCCATGACCTTAGTTTTCGTGGTATTTATGCTCATGCCATTGCTTCTTAATTCCTCGTCCCACACCTTCAAATTGTTCTGCAAATCCTGTTCCGTGTTTGTAATAATAACTATATCATCCGCAAAAGCACATTCCGATACTAATACCCTATTCATCTGCCTATATCCTATAAAAGCCTTCTGTGTGTTAGCGTTGCAACTTTTAATAACATCATCCATAAAAATATTAAACAGTGTCGGACTTAGCCCTCCACCTTGTCGCAATCCTTGTGTTGTAGCAAAGAATCCTGATTTCATGTTTTTCCATATCACATAGTTAAGAGTGCTTTTATATAAACTTTTAATTACTCTAACCAACTTATTATCAACGTTTCTTTTCAGTAGACTCTCCCAAACTTTATCTCTGGGGATAGAGTCAAAAGCCTTCACTAAATCAATAAATGCAAAATATACTTTTCCTCCTAATTTCTTCTTTTCTATCATTTGTTTGATTGTGAATATGTGATCCTGCACTGATCTTCCTTTCCTGAATCCGCTTTGTGTATCTGTAAGGGTTTGTTCTGTGCTTACTGTCAGTTTCTTATTTAGTATTTGCTCATAAATTTTCATCACAGTACTTATTAGTGTTATTCCTCTGTAATTATTACAATCCTTGTTATCGCCTTTTTTATGGACGGGCACGATTACACCTATCTCCCAATCTTGAGGGACCCTTTCTTCCTCCCATGCTTTGGTATATATCGCTCTTAGCAACTCTTTTCCGGAAAAGCCCATGTTTTTTATCATTTCTCCGGTAATTTTGTCATGTCCGGGTGCTTTATTGTTTTTTATTTCCTTCAATGTTTCTTCGATGTCTTCCCCTGTTATCATTCCTGTAACATTTTCATTTGTGTTTCTTGTTCTTCTCCTAATACTTCTTTCGTGTGTTGTAGGACTTGTATTGTTTTCACCGTCAAGCAGTTTCTCGAAGTATTCTTGCCATCTCACCATTATTTGCTCCTCATTTTTAATTTTCTCGCCATACTTGTCTTTAATTTCCATAGGTATGTTAGTCTTTCCCTCCTTGAGGGTTTTCAGCACCTTGTAAAATAACTTTTGATGGTTTTTACTATCTCTCTGCAGCTTCTCTCCAAATTTGATCCAAGCAGTTTGTTTAGCTTTTATAATAGTATCCTTGACCAATCTTCTTTGTTCTTTGTAAAAATTATAGTTTTCGTCATTTCTGTTTGCTAGGTATTTTTTCCATGCTGTTTTTTTTCCTTCCACTTTCTCCCTAATATCGTTTGTCCACCATGATGTTTGTTTACGTTTGTTCGAATGCTTGCATATTCCGCATATCTCTCGAGCTGTCTCTATCGTTATGTTCTTGAATTTTATCCATAGCTGCTGTAATGACATGTTTCCTATGCTGCCAGCTGTTTCTGTCATTTTTCGATGTGTTGTCTCTTTATACTTCTTCGCAATGTCCATGTTAGAAAGTTTATACGTTTTTATTGTTTCAAATTCCATTTTCTTACAACTCAGCTCCTTTTCCTTGTGATTTTCCACGTTTTTTATTCTTGCTACCAATAGATAGTGATCACTGCCGATTTCAGAGCCTCGTCTTACCCTAACATCTAATATGTCGCTTTTAAGGTTTTCCGGTACCAGTATGTAGTCGATTATTGATTTTTCATCTCTGCCAGGTTCTACTCTGGTATATTTATGGATGTCTTTATGTTTATAAAATGTATTCGTTACTATAAGGTTATGCATTTGGCAAAAGTCCAATAAGCGTCTTCCATTTTCGCTCCTTGCTTGTTCTCCGTATCTACCAATAACTGATCCATATATCGCATCTTTCCACCCGACCCTCCCGTTAAAATCTCCTAGGACGTATATCTCCCCTGTACATCCTTCCATCACCTCATTTAGTTCATCCCAAAAAAGTTCTTTCGTGTCCGCTTTATCATTTTCATTTGGTCCATATGCGACGATGATAAATCTATGTTGTTTGTCTGCTTTTTCGAGTTCTATGAGAAGTATTCTTTCTGTTCTTGCTTCCCATCGATGAATTTTATCCGTTAGTTTGTTGTGTATTAAACATCCAACACCTGCCGCTGCTCTATCTTGTATTTTCACCCCGCTGTAGATAAGGACATGACCGTTCGGCAAATACTCACACCCTTGCTTCTTCTTTTTTGTTTCAGTTATCGCGAGTATATCTAGCTTGGCGTTTTCGAATTCTTCAGTTAGTTCAGTTTCTTTCCCATTAATGCTCCTGATGTTCCAAGTTGCAAGTTTCCAGAATAAATTTTTGGTTTTCCTTATGTCATTACCTTTTCCATTGCAATTTTTCGTTACCATGTGACTGTCGAGATATGTGTTGGTTAGTTTTTTGGTGTTGATGTGCGCGTTACTTTCCTTGATTGTTCCATATAGGAATCCCCTGTCGGTGATCTCTCGCTTACTGTACGTTTGGCAAAATTCATTCTTTCTCCACCTTCCGTTATGTGACTGCTACTTAGCTCTTCAATACCGTACATTTCTCCATTAATGATTAGTTTGTTATACTTCATTTGTGTTTTGTATCCTTTTTGCTTCGCTTCTTTCATGTGTGGAATTAACATCTTCCTTTCTTCCAAAATTTCTCTCGAGTAATCCTCATCGATCCATATGTTGCTACCTTTCAAGTTTTTAGAGCTATGTAGGATTTGTGTTTTCTTCATACCTGATGTTAATTTAATAATTATTGGTCTTTTATACTGGTTTTTAAATTTCCCTATTCTTCTGATTTCATCTATATCATTTTTTTCATCCATTTCAACCCCTATATCTTGCATTAACTTTGTTACTTTATCTCGCGTGTCTTCAGCTCTTTCGTTTATAATATCCTCAACTCCTTTGATTATGATGTTTTTCCTCCTTATTTCTCTTTCCAATGAGTCTATTTTTCTGTCTTGGTGTAGTATTTTTTCTTTCATTAATCGATTTTGTTCCTTCATTGCAGTGTTTTCATTTATTAGTCTTTCAAATTTATCATCCATTCCTGTTAATTTGTTTGCTATTTCGGCGAACATGTTTTCTATTTTTTCCATGTTACTTTCCTCCATGCTGTATTTTATTACCGTAAATGCGCTGTAATTTTTGTTTGGCGCGCTCGAATTTTGTTAACGTTTACGCGCTATAATTTTTATTTACCGCGTTCAAGGGCGCCCGCTATCTATTTGTTTATTTAGAATGTCAATTGAAATTATACTTACAGTAGATTATTAGCCGTTTTCCACTTTTTAAGCCCGATTTTACGTACACTGGTTCAAACTGTGAAGCTGTAAAATGTGTTAACACTAGTTATTTTTCAATAAAGTTTACTTATTATACGAATATCGAATTATTTGTCTGCACAACGCGGTGAGCCGTACATACGGTTTTCACTCCGCGAATCAACCTTTCGTATAGCTAACGCACAGAAATGCAGCGCGCCACGAATCAGCAAGTAACAGATACAGCGAACCATCAAACTGTATTAGGTACTTCCCTCACGGAATAGTTACGGGTCAATCGAACAGAGCAACATCACACCGATACTCAACTCCTCATGAATAACAGAAGTAGGTAAATACTTAATTAAACAAAATAATGACATAATCATCTGTACAGTATTACAAACACGATTCATCTAACGGTACTTAAAACAAAGGCATGGAGTACGCCATGATTCAGATATCGTAGTTTATGCAAAATCAGCAAAATGTAAATAATATCAAATTGTGGCAAGCATTCAATGGTTAAATAGCTAGTACAAGAAAGAATAAAATGGTTACTACCTGATGTAAATACACCTTCAAAACACCATCACCCAAAATAATCAAGAATAATAAAAAAAAAAAACAACCGGGAAAGCGTGTGCCTTCCCTCGGCCTCGTCGCCATCTTCTTTTCCTTCTCCCCTAGCCTCCTTTCCAAAATTCCCTAGTATTCGGCATCTGCGCAAAACGGTCGTTGGTTATATACAGAGCATATTATATTTTTGTTTCAGCTGTAAACGTGTGTTGCCTAACCATCAGGGTGGATTATCACAAGATCAACTGTATTATTGACATTCACAGAGTTGTTCGTGTTCAGTTTACGACGAGCGAATTTTGTAACCGGATCCGTGCGCAGCGGGAGTGTTGCCATTTTGGATGAGCTAATGTCGACTGGGTATTAAAATATAAGTCCAGCTTTCATACAGGCTGTACATTTTAACGATTATTGACATTTACTGACTTTCATTAAGAACGAAGTGACTATCGTGAGTCCTTTTATTTATTCGAAATCGACCGCAGATGCAGATCGTATTCCATTAATTAACAAAATTAGGTAACGGCGTTATATATTTATGGGTGTTCTTGCGTGTGTGAATGTAATATGATTGTGCTATACGAATCTTGAAGAAAACCTAGATTTCAGAACCTAATTATGCCTTAAAAAGTTTTGGTGAGTTGATGCAATCGTTATCATCAGTTCACTATCAAAAATCATTAAAAAATAGCCAATGGAAGCAAAGGTTTATTGCGGGTTGTTAACCAACGAAAACATCCTGAGCTTAGTGAGCTAATGATAATCATTGTGTAATGAATGAAAGCGAGAGAAAATTAAGGCGAGTGAAGCGGACAAATTCAATAAGGCGAAAGTTAAACCTGAGTTTCGGCGACCATGGGACAACTAAACCGAAAGGTGAGATTTGTGTCCCTTGTGATGGCGATCATTCTAGCGTCGACTACGAGAAAGGCCAGTCCATGTCTTTGATAAACTTCAAACGGTAGCTCGAAACAAGAACAGGTGTTTCAATTGTTCGAAACGGGGCCATGGTTTCCAGCTTAAGTGCCAATGGTATTCTAATCATCACGTCATGATATTGTGTAGAAACCTAGCAAGTAATAAATCGACAGTTACGCTTGTGTTTTTGAAGCGAAAAGTCAAGAGAACATTTGTGATAAAATTCCCGCTGTTAATTTTATGTCGAACAAGGAGGTGTTAAACAAGGTATTATTCTATCAGATACTGGCTCACCAGTTGAACCGCTTAGTATTCTAATTGGTGTTGACATGGCTGGTTAATTGTTGACTGCAAACCGTGTTAAATTAGTCAACGGGCTAGTACCGTTAGAGGTATTAGACTGATGTTAATGGGAAAATTGCCTGTTACTACTTCCAAACGAAATGATATAACTTTAAATGTGGTTTCTCTGTTAATTCAAGATCGTGCTATTGCCAACTTTTGGGATCTTGAGACTATTGGTATAAAGGACGTCGCAAGTCAGAAATCAAAGAAGACGCGAGAAAACGAAACGAAACGGTTTCTAGAGTCAATGACAGTTAATAAAGGTCGCTATGAGGTAGAGATTCATTGGACTAAAGATCATTTGCTGCTGTCGTCCGATAAAAGACATACAGATAAAAGATTATTTTTGCTTACAAAGCAGTTAAAATTAGAAAACCCCTTGTTGGAATATGACAAGAATTTGCAAAAATGGTCTAAAAAAGGGATTATTAAATTCATTCCAAAAAAATGCCGCTAAAAGGGAGAGAAATTACTTGAAGTTCCTTTGGCAGCCCGATCCTCCACCTGCAGAGATGGTTGAATGAAGACATGCACGTGTTGTTTTCGAAGTATCGAGCAGTCCTTTGTTCTTGGAAGCAGTGATAAAATTCAATTTGCAAAAGTTCATTTGATTAACTCCTTTATAAATGAGTATTTTCTGGAATTATTAGAATAAGGAACTTTTGTACCTCAATTTTATTTATCATTTTATCAAGGTGCTCATTAATGCGAATGTGACAGTTTCGATTAAGCTTTTCGCTTATTTACGAAAGATAAAGGTAATTGTTAGAGATAACGTGACAATTTTAATCATTAAGAAAAAAATTGTATTCTTAGGTAGAAATGTTGATTTAGATAAGGGAAATTCTAAGAATTAGTATGGACGTGAGTATTTGAGTTTCGTTGTATTGGTTATTGTCGTTTCTATGCAGTTTTTATTGGTTGATAAAGAAATTTAATTTAATTTTGATTTAAATACGAGAAGACGGGGAAAGAAGACGCCTTTTGTTGGTTTCCAAGGCCGAGTTACGGTCCGTTTATAACGGTTTCGAGTGCGTTTCTTCAGAAGAGAAAAAGGTCTAGTTCGTGGCCGACTACGTGTTGACGTGAAGAACTGTTATCAAGTTCGAGTTAGTTGTCAAGTTTGGTTTTCGTTTGTGCTGTTTTCGAAGAAGACGAATGTGCAAGCTTTTTGAGTCAATGTGTTTGGAGTGTGTACGGCAAGTTCAAGTTCCTGATAAGGGGTATGTTAGCGAAAGAAAAGGATAAACTTTACTACGACAGCATCGGAGGAAGGAAGCAGTAAAGCCAAGTGTATTTTCATGTGTCATCAGACGTTTTTTTGTTTGCGTCGGATTGATTAGTGATTTGCGTGTACGTATTTTATTTGGATATTTTGACTAAAAAAACAGTAAGTAACTTTTTTTGGTAATTAATTGTAATGTTGTTCTTAAACACTCATGTGGAATTTTAATTTAATGTGGTCCATCTGCATTTTAACGGGATTGTATTGGCTGTTTAAATTTTGTGTATTTGTAAAATAAAATTTTGTTTGTGTAATATCACGCAAGTTGTGTGTTCGTTCGGACCTTTTTCACGATGAGCAGATAACTCAATTACGATTAACTTTACTGATTCTCGCCCAAAGTTAATTGTAAGTGTTAGTCAGAATTTATCCGGGTGTGGATCTACACCGAGAAAAGTTATCATTGAAGAGCTAGCCTGGTTTGAAGTGTTTTGTGTTGGTCCTTTCTGGCAAGGATCAATGCATACAGCAATATAGATAGCTTCCACAACGGTACTTACTATCGTTGATTGCACGAGACGGAACCTGCAATGTATTTGTGAAAAATCGAATTAGCGAGATGGGACAGTTGGCTAAATCTGGTCGCTGGAGAGTTGTACCAGGTGAATTAGATCCGATGAATTCTCCAGAATGTTCAGCTAATCATTTGTTAGCTTCGAAATGGTGGGAGGGCCCTTTATGGTTTAAACGAAATTCAGAACAATGATAAAAGTCACGAGACGAAGTTGATGAAGCATAGAAAGCTTTCACTTAGCTGTTTACCGAGCAGTGCACGATCTTTTTTATCGACGGTGAAATTCTTGGATGCATTACGACGTTTTATTGCATCCCGGTACAAAGATTCACATTCGCGCGTGCTCAATAGGGGCATAATTATAACACATTTTGTTCAGAGTATCACAAAATGAGATCGATAGGCCGCACATCGGTTTTGAGAAATTATTAGTGTAATGCAATGGGAAGAATGGAAATCATTTAAACTTCTTTATTTACAACAATGCAGTCTGTGATTTACAGAAATGATTCCTTAACCTTTGAATCCTGCTGTTCGTTTTTTTAACAGGCGTGCCTTCAGATTCCGACGAAGGTTTTGTCGTAAACGTATTGATTTATTGGGGTTGATTTTACGTTTGCTTGGTCGGTAAAATAAGGATAATACTAAAAGGGAAAGCTTTTTAGAGTACATGGATTTTGCACTAACCGTTTCTCCAAATATCAGCTCCCGTGGAATCGTCTTCTTCGTCGCTTTCTATTGAATTATCTTCGCTGTTTGATCCGTTTCCGATGGGTGTGGTAGCTGACAAATTTTCACCATTGTCTGATTTTTGAGAAATCCAATCCAAAAAATGAGAAACATCAGTGTATACGCCGAGGTTATTCTTTTGTGCACATCCAAACCCAAATGAAGTTATTCCTAAGTATAGAATTGTGTTCTAACGGCAAGTTATAGATTAGGGTTTATATTATTTAGACAGAGTCTACATGTCATTCGTGAATTAGTGACACCTTACGCTAAGAAAGCAATGCTGATTATCGTACCTTGTTGAACATATAATCCTTTTTCGTTCACAACGACAAATGGTCCGCCACTGTCTCCCTAAAAAATTAAATAAGATAATTCGGAGGAACTGTTAGTAACTGTCTATTATCATATCCTTCAAGAACAATTAAGAATTTCAAATTTGTGGATATGATTCACATTATTACCAAGCAAGCATCCACTCTTCCATCCAAGTACCCCGCGCAAAATGCGTGTTGCAGTTCACTTCCATTATGTTCGTTGCGCTCCAACATACTGCGACATTTGTAATCTGAAAAGATTAATAGACGAGCTTCTTGCAGTTGGCAAGGAATAGTGTCATTCTTGGGATAGATTCTGCCAAAACCGTGAATAAGTCCTTCCCTACCTCTCGATGCACTGTTCAATTCTGCAACATATTTAATGTGCATAATAGTATGATTGACCCGGGCGGGTGATATGACCAACTCCAGACTTACTGTTCTTTAGAGGGAGCACCATCCGATTTGAAACACTTTCAGTAAACATATTCCCCATGGCGAAGTAAGTAACTTACATTATAAATAGAATACCTACCTGTTGATGGTAAACACACTGGAATGAAATTTGTAGCTTCTCCCACAATATTAATTAAAGCAATATCAAAATAAGGCATTTCTTCGAAATAATTTTCGTGAATGTAGATTTTTGAACAACGAAAATGCTTTTGATCGGTTTGCTTTTTGCAGTTATTGTGTGTGCCCATTCTGATCTTGAATATCTTTTCTATTTTCATGTCACCATTTCTGTAACACGGAAAGTTACCGATAGTGTATATGTATAGTCGGCTAAAACCAAACATTATGTTTTTGAAATATGACTTAAAGCAATGTGCAGCCGTCAGCAAGGTTTTCAAGCTAATTAAGGATGCTCCGCAAACTACTTCATGATTAGACATTAGAGATGCAAACCATGCGTATTTGTAATATCCCACGTCGTAGCCTCCAATAATTTTTTCGTGTACAGGTGAACCTTTGCGTATTCCACATGACAGACCTGAAGGAAAAGAATTTAAACAGATTTATTCAAAAAATGTACTCTCCAACGAGGAATTGAGTTACTTATTATATTTTTTTTAATTTATTTTTATTTTGGGCTGTATTTTTAAGTGGGCGGGGTTTCAGCCAAGGGCTACTCTACCAACCCAACCCTCTATACATTTACAAATATCAATGCCCGACCTCCGATTCGAACCAGGGACCCTGACTACCGCAGCCGCGTTTCCACGCCACTGCGCCATATACAGACCTGAATAAAACTATTGCGATTCGATTCTGTAAATGGTAGAAAAGTATTTTAAATATATAAAACAAAAGTATGTAAGCTATCATGTAGCGGAAATGAATTTTTTTTAAAATTTGGTATATGGTTTGTTGTGTAAATTTACGTAGTTTAGACGATGGATAATTTTTGATTAAATGGCTGCATTGCAATTTGTTTATTTTCTTGTAAAATTACGCAAAGGAAAGATAAGGGACAGTTATAATTGTATTAGGTGATTATTTAGTTTATTTCATTTTGTGAAGTGAATTAATTTGTAAACAGATGGTCGCAGGTGTTGCGAATTAGATAATAATTGTGCGTATTTTAACAAAATAATAAGGAAATCATAAGGAAGTGGAAACTGACATGAAAAAGAGAGGAAGGAGTTAAATAAAACAGGAAGGTTGCTAACGGGGCCCTTCGGCTTTCACTTTTTGCCGTTTGTGTGAAGTCGGGTCCAGCGCCGCCGCATTGTGTTTTGGCCACTTGTGTGTACAGCGTCGCCTCCTCTTAAGTTACCGCAACGATGGCTTTACTTTACTTCAGCTGTTGTTTAATGCAATGAATTAATTATTATTTTTGTATATTTGTTATTTTTATTCAAATCTAATTTTCCTTTTCATGTATGTAGCCTCACAGCAAAATCATGTTTATTTTTTTTAGTTAAAATTTTTTTTACTTATATTTGACTCGCTTTGGTCTTTTTTTGGACGTTTCTATCTGTTGCCAGTGTCGTAGTCAGGAGGAAATTCATTCTGAAGGAGCTGGATTCCCGATTGATCACACTGATATGAGTCGTATTTATAAACCTACAGAATACAGGGCGTTTCAAAAAGAATCATCCGATTTTAAAAATTTATTGCTATTCATCTATAAGTCCGATTTGATAGAACAATGTACTGTTAGTAAGAGGAAGCTCTCGAGTTTCGCGTGGTTTCCGCTAGGTAGCAGTAGCGCGCTTCTGTCAACGCCCAGCTCAGTTATTGTCAAAATGGCGTCTAAACAAATTATAAACCTACAAAATCGGATGATTCTTTTTGAAACGCCCTGTATGTCACTCATACTGCATTTGCCTTCAGTGAAATTTTGGAGGCGGTTGAAGTCCCCTCGCCCCCTTCCTCCCTGTGGCTACGGACCTACTGTCTGTTGGGACAATAAAGAATTATTGTTATTATTATTGTGTTCCACACCTAATTGCCCTCGATCAAACAAACACATAAAATCAAACACTTCCAAATCGGACGGGAACTCGCTCTATTAAAATTGTTCATGTATAATAATAATAATAATAATAATAATAAATAGACCTGAGTTCTCACAAGAAACGCCGACCATAATAATAATAATAATAATAATAATAAACGCAAAAACCTAAACAGCACTACTAGTTCACAAAATACTGTAATATCTCCACGAATAACCCAAGCAACCACACAAATACAACCTCAAGAACAAAGAAACACAATAAATACAAGTAACGCAACATGCACTACAAAGACAGGTCCACCCAATAAAGTTACACGCCCTAGCACAGTTAAAAAACACAATACTCCTTCTTCTCAGAAACAACCCACTCGTATACAACCGAAACGCAAAAACCTTAACAGAACTACAGGCTCACAAATACTGCAATATCTCCACCAAAAACCCAAGCAACCTCACAAATACGACCTCAGGAACAAATAAACACCATAAATACAATTAAAAAACACAAAACTCCTTCTTCACAGAAACACACCACGTTATCACAACCCACTCGTATTCAACCCAAACGCAAAGCCAAAGAAACACTTACACAATAAACTCCATTTAATAAAATTACAGGAATTATTATAATGATTTTTTTTGTTTTGTTTTGTTTTCCTCTTTCCTGATAGCGTTGGCTATTGTGCCCATCAATAGGTATGTTGGACCCTACATAACTTCACCAGACACAGACACAGACACTAATCGTTACTTGATTTTAATCCGTGCGATTAGTTAACCAGGCTAGACCTGAGTTCTCACAAGAAACACCGACCATAATAATTTATTGTCTGGTGATCAACAAAAACATTGACATAGACATTGTCCAGTTGTATCTAAACGAACATTGAACAGTGGCGTAGTAAACAGTTAGTAGTGCTAGACAATCTAAACACCGTTTTAAATTAAGCAACACGTAGTACGCCTCATTAAGTTTTTTCCACACGTGGTTAATGTGTGGCCGCCATGACACGTCATCGTCGACAATGATGCCTAGGAACCTGGCAGTGTGGGTAATTGGTTCATGGACCATTTTAAGCTTACCGAAGTGCAAACGCACAGTTTTGCTCACATTTAGAACGAGTTTGTTTGCACCACACCAGTTCTGAAATTCTTCGATGGCAAGGTTGGCTGAACGCATTTTTCTGCAGTATCTGCCGAAACTACAATATTGGAATCGTCCGCGAAACCGATCAGTTTTCGATGTTTTATGTACTTTGGTAACTCGGCAACGTATAACAGAAATAATAAAG
Source organism: Photinus pyralis (assembly GCF_008802855.1). Taxonomy (NCBI): domain Eukaryota; kingdom Metazoa; phylum Arthropoda; class Insecta; order Coleoptera; family Lampyridae; genus Photinus; species Photinus pyralis. The sequence continues at coordinate 33,010,013 of NW_022170403.1, read as the reverse complement.
GGCCAAGTACGGCTCCTTGAGGGACACCCAAGTCAACTTCAAACATATTTGAAAGTGAGCCGTCGCAGTCGATCGTCGATGTATAGTTGCCTTCCAAATAAAAACGATTTTAGCAATTTCAGCATAGGACCTCTAATGCCCACCTGCTCCATTTTGTAACAAAGGCAGTCAGGTTGAATGGCATCGAAAGCCCAACTGATATCAAACAGTAGCAGAGCAACAAATTTCTTTCGATCCAACTCGGTATAAAAATGTGACAATAGATCAAACGCAGCACTTTCAGTTGACATACCTGTCCGGAAACCATGCTGACATGATGGTAAAATTTAATTATTTGCTTGAGCATTGCGTGCCGAGCGATCCTTGCTAGGTAGGACATAACAATATACTATCATGCTTTGATATAGCCGCGACGACCGCGCCGGCCGCATGTAACATCTCACGTAGGACATTGCGTAAAGCTGTTCATTCTGTCTGCGTAATGCGCCTTTTTAAAAAACTGAATTTGCGACTCGTGCGATGCAATAATTTAGCCAAAATCTTGTTATTGCAACTTATGAACTTTAGTGTAATGATTACGTGTGCAGCCTCTTTTTTCTTAATTAGTACATCCCAGATAAGTCGTCGGTCAAGTACAGGTTCTGGTGCAATACACTTCTGGTATTTCTTGAAGGTCGCTTTGTCATTCTTGCAAAAATCGCCATCTATATTCCGCATTCATCTGAGCGCATGATTGTACACCAGAAACGAAATTTCCACTTAACTGTAACTCACTGATCCAGTTGTTCCTTTGTGCGAACCGTTCCGTATGGGGCCTTGCAACAGCATGCGCAATTTCATCGCATCTACCGAATGCCAAGTAGCCAAGTACGTATAAAAATAATACTAAACGGTCAAATCCTCTTGGTTATGTAGTACCTAACTAAACTCAACTAACATTATTGCGGGATAGCTTTTGTGAAATTTCTGTGCAAACACGTCAAAGAAAGTCTTGTTAATAATTATAAAAGTATTTCACTATTTTTGAATGTATGATTTAGAATTTAGAACGGTAGGTTGTACGTACAACTCAACATTTTTCCATATAAAAGATTGTAAAAATGTTATTCGTAATAATTACATCCTTAAGAAATGACGATAAGATGGAGTTTTTTTAGTTTCTTTTCCTTATTCAGTGGAGCGTTGATACGCCACGAATTTAAACACTATACAGGGTGATTCCTGCCACCGTTTGGGAGCGTATAGGGGGTGCCTAGGGGAAGTCTTTTCATATAGGACACTTGGGGTCGGAAATCCAAAATAAGGGCGCCAGAACCAAATTTATCTTCTGGAATTTCACGCCTGTATGTAGGCAACCCAACCGACCGACGTTTCGCGCGGAGCGATGCAGAGCGAGTTAGCGCGAGGAAGCGACATGGGAGGGAAGGAGGGAAAACGACAGTCAAAAGCAATAACGTTTACAAGTGTTCAACGTGGCCACCGTTGTTCTCAATGCACTTCCTACATCTAGCCAACCACTCCCCTCGAACTCGCGTGAAGACTCCTATGTCCTGGCGAACAGCCTCTCCGGCCATGACGACGCGCGCAATTAAGTCCTCTTCGGATTCGACGGGAGTCTCGTAGACGTGCGCTTCCATCACACCCCACAAGTAAAAATCTAATGGGGTGACGTCGGGCGAGCGGGCAGGCCACTCCACCGCACCTCCACGGCCGATCCATCTGTCCGGATAGGTTTGGTCCAAGTGTTCCCTCACCTGCCGCCCGTAGTGAGCAGGGCACCCATCGTGCTGGAACCAGTGGTCCCAGTACAAGTTCACTGGAACATCCATTAAAAGTTCTGGTAGCACCTCGCGCAGGAAAATCAGGTAATTATGGGCATTTAGACGCGGAGGGAGGATGTATTCCGTGTTAGTAAAACGTGCCATAGTGTTTATTCACTTGATACGCGTCGTTGCAGACGGGATTTCGTGGGTTTAAACAAAATTCTGATCAAGTGTCAGCCACACATCGCCGCCTGAGATCGCTCCGTGTGCACCGCCGGCCGGTTGGGTTGCCTACCTACAGGCGCGAAATTCCAGAAGGTAAATTTGGCTCTGGCACCCTTATTTTAGATTTCCGACCCCAAGTGTCCTATATCAAAATACTCCCCTACGCACCACCTACACGCTCCCAAACGGTGGCAGGTACTATAGGAATCACCCTGTATGTATATCGATAGATTCGCATTTAAATTTACTTCGAAATTTCGTTGTGAAGTTAGACATTTTGGGAAATGTAAGGGTATAAGAACAATTAGCCATTAATATCAGAGAAAGTTTACAGTTTGTCGAAGTTTAGCGGGTCAATTTGACAATAAAGGATTGTATTAGTGGAATAGTATTCGTTTTCTTGGCTGCGTCGCTCCATTTGGACGTTTTATTTCTTAATGATTTCAGAAGCCTCGGAGAATAGATTTAGTTAGGGCATGATAATTACTTCGTCATCGTGAGATTTGTTAAGCTAACATGTTTGAGAAATATGTGGGGATGATTAACCACCCTAGCTTTTCTCGATTCGTAGGAGGGCGTTTAATCAACAATAACAATTAAAGATGTTGGATTTCGTTAACGATTCGCCATTTTGTGGGTGGTCATTAATTAAGTACGAAATGAAGGGTCATTCTGGAACATTTTGAATTAATTCGCGTTTTAGTAACCGAGGCGACTAGTGTTGGTTCATAAATTGGAATAAATAGCTATTTGTGTATTGAGAGCGCAAAATGATATATTGTCGATTGAAAAAGACAGTTGCATCACTATGTAAAAATCAAGGAAAAAATCGTAAATTAAATTTAAATGTAGATTAATAAACTGCCAACGAAGCAAATTGATGTTTTTTGACTTCTTTAAATATCTAGTTTACACCGTGACGATGACGCAAAATATAGTACAATTTCTTTTACATTTTACAACGATTGAAAATTCTCTTCGCTCGTCGACCTTTTATAAATGGCGATTTTCTTGGCCATATTCAAACAGCCCCTTGCAATAAAAGGAGATTGAACCTCCCTTCTTGAATCAAAATTTTGACTGTCTTAGGTTAGCTCGACATTTTTTTAGAAACAATTAATTAACGGACCTACAGCTAGCCGATGACAAAAATGTTTACGATGGCGTGGTTGCTGAAAATGCCCCCTTTTTGTTGTTTCTCTGAAATATGACTTCAAAATTGTTTTTTTTTGTTCTGGAATTACTGGCTCCTCAACAATGAAATACAAAATTAACGTAAAATTCTAGATATATTGACGAAAAACTAAAGAATTTTCTTTTTACAGGTTTTTTAAGGATAGGTAATTCTTCAAAGGAAAAATCCCCCTTATGTGATGGTTTTGTCCGTCCGTCCGACCTGTTCCTCGTCTAACTCGAAAACGGCAGAGATGTCAAACTATCGTGAAACGATTTATACGAATTCAAGGATCAGTGTTATTGAATATGAGCCGGATTATAAAAATCGTGTTTCCGAATGCGAGCTCAGTATCAAAAAATTCCCCTGCTGAAAATCGTGTGCGATTCTTCGTATCTCATTATACATTCAACAACACTATATTGATTTTATGTGGCCATAGTGTATATGAATCATCACAAACTTGAATATTGAATTTAATAACAAAATGCAGCACGATTTTTTCTCTTAAACGTCCGTTCGCTCTCTCGCTCGATGGCGTTATGTCCATCGATTTAAAAAAGAACTGATGGACCGACTACGAATTTTGCAGATGGATTCTTTATCAAATTCGTAGTTTGTCAACAGGCAATCTAGACCAAAATATAACGAAGACTCTTTTGACATCTCCGTTATTTATGAACCGAATTGCATGCAAATGAAACTTGGCATAGCTTTAGCGATATAATACACCAACAGTTGAACCGAATCGATTCAACATCCCTAGTGTCTTTTTAGCGCATTTTTGCACATTTATTTGTAAATGGGCCGACGCGTCGTAAGTTGATACCGACAAAGGGAAAATGGTAGCCCCCGACAAGATGGTGGAGTAAAACCTGATCTGCCACAAAAAAGTTCACTTAAATCCCTTCAAATTGAATTTGAGTGAGTTTTTAATTCGTACTATAAACATGCAATACAAAGCGGCTTGTGTTGCCAATAGGTTGGATGTTTTTGAGAAAGTAGGTACAAATAGCAAATTTTCCTTATTAAGGGTTTTAATTCACTCAAATCTAATTAGCCTTGATTAATTAATTAATAATTAATAATTAATTTTCCTTGATTTTTTACATAATAATAATAATGTGAGTAGTGCATAATTGGGCTGCGACGGTCAGATTTGGCAAATCGTGTGGACGTCTCACGAGCAAGCAAGCATGCACTACAAAAAAAGAAAATAAGTTAATGTGTATCCGGCATGGGTTTAAACAGTATCTAATGGTTAAAGGTGCCATTCCGCATGTGAAAATTCATCGACGGAACAAAAGGCAAAGTTAATGTGATCTTTATGAGTGTATAAAGTTCACATTGCGTTTTATTAATGTTTCTGTTTCATTAATGTTTGTACGGCCCTTGTCCATATATATAGCTTTAGTTGCAATGAAACACGCCACGCGACGAGAACCTCAAAGCATTTATAACTTTAGAACCATTGATGATCCTTTCAGAACTATCAGAAAAAGTTCACTTTTGGGGGGTTCGTCAAATTGTCCTCTTCCCCGCATACCTACACCTACTTACAAAAGTGATACTGTTATATATATGTCGGTTGTTTTGGTTGCTTAGCAGTGTTACTTTGTTACATATTTATTATTTTTTCAATTAGATTGTTCATTAGAGATTCTGCTCTGTTCGAAATAAATAAATTGAATTAGTCCATGGGCCAGTCGACATGACGGTATAATTTGGGGGTACCAATTTTCCTTTTTACAGTAGTTATACAGGTTTATTAGGATGTCAAAAAATCATGATTGCCATGTCAAAACGGTAGCTAATAGAAATGGCGTCCAATCAAAGATGGCGGATGTTGAGTTTTATAAAGTCAATTATATCTTTGGAATTATTGATCCAATTTCATTATTCTTTTTTTTTTAATGAAAGCTCTTTATATGTGCTATAAAATGATGCGTATATATATGCAGAATATTAGTGAAAAATATGCAAACAGTTTTGATAAACATGCACACATATACAAAATTATATATGTTGCATAATTTCTAATAAAAAAGGAATTACGATAAACACTAGCAATAAGATGTTTCTCTAAGTTTTCTGCACGAAATGATTGTCTCCTGTCGCTAAGAATTAATTTATAAGCACTCAGCAGAGAAACTTCTCTCTACATCAACAAAAGTAATATGTGCATTAGAAAAGGACAAACTATTGGAAGCAATTTCCAAACTTTCCACAATATCACCCATCATCACCGTAGAGAAAGAGAAAGATAAAATAGTTTGGACATGATGAAATTAAACCTCAATTAAATAAATAAATCTTCCTTTCGGCTATTGCAGTATGTTTCATTATCGCGTCCGTTATAAAAATCCGAAAATTTTATTCAAAATTCAAATTAAAATCGATTAAATCTAACAAAAATTTAAATACATCTTAAAATATGCAAGTCTATCATGCAAATGCAAAGAATATCAAAATTGCAAGATATGCAAAAATAAATTCGGTTTAATAAATGTTTCAAACCGAAAATACACAAAATCTCATAAGTACAATAATAAACGATTATTCACAGCTTTAGCTGATCAAAAAATTGATTCAAAACTAAAATAATTACTAAATACAAAAATCATTGTAGTTACGTCTACAGATATATTGTAGCTGAAGAGCCATGATCAAATACCAAATCATGATGGAATTGGTATGTGCGCATTATGTTTCTAAACCTTCACTTCTCTACTTTAATTAAACTTGTATCTCAACTTGGACGACACTGGTTTCGTTGTAATTACAGATGTAAAATTGGCTCTTTAATGGTGAAAAAACTCCCTTTAACGAGTACTGGGAAAACCTTAAAGAAAGGCTTCTGATAAGCGACGCCTGCTCGATAAACACAGTAGTTCCACTAATTGCTTCGTAAAACGTGATACACGTTTCCGCTTAACTTTAAAACAAGAACTTTACAACTGACAAGACTGACTGTCTTACAATAAATACGATCAAATACGGCTTTTAGCCGTAACGTCAGCAAAGAGTTTGTTAATATTGATGGAAAGGTGTATACTGTGCCGATAATTTGACATAGATTATGTGAAAACAAAAAATACATTGGAAAATTGTACGTCAAAATCAAAGAGATGCTATTCCAAAAGCAGTAAAAGATGAAAGATAACCCTAAGTTTGGCTTCCATATCACCTCACGTAGAATTACCAAGCTGGCTCTTGACAACTACCATTACGTAATGCTAATAACTTAAAGTGTACAAGCGCATGCAAACTGCCAACTTGTGGATACGTCACTGAAGAAAGGAAGAAGGAGCAGATTTTAGTGTATATGAAACTTTTGAAAGTAACGATGGGGTTAATTTAGTTTTCATTAAATGTTAAGAGTTAAAAAAAATTCCGTTCGTTTACTTCATGCATTAGTTACTAATTGTTGATTTTATCGGAAATGTAGTTATGACAATATTGTAGCACACACAAAAGCTTTCATTTAAGAAAATGATGAAGTCGGACCAATAGTTCTAAAGATAGGTATAGTTAATTTTATAAAACTCAACATCCGCCATCTTGGATTGGCCGCCATTTCTATTAGCTACCACTTTGAGATGGCAATTATCGTTTTTTTACATCCTAATGTATGTGTCTAACCGTGGTAAAAAGGAAAATTGGTACCCCCAAATTATACCATTTCCTTAAATTTAGCCAGTTGGCCCATAGACTAAATCAATTTATGTACAATTGAGGTACCACGAACCCAAAACATACAATACAAAGATTAACAAATACGTGATACGGAACTGTTTCTATGATTTATCAACACCTCTATAACACCATAGGGCATAGAGGGACTGAAGAATTTGAAGTAGGATTGCAAAATTTCGTAAACATAGGTATTAAGTTATTAACGATTAACCTACATGCAAGGACAACGTTATACCATAGAGTAAATACAATTTACTCTATGCTATTACCAAAGAATACTTAATAATTACTCTTTGCTATTACCTATATTACTTTACTGGTATAACTGGAATTTGTCACGTACACATTTTTGTACTGTTTCGATTAGAAAAATTGGCTAGTAAAGATTTATTTGAAATTTTTAACAGTCCAAAACACTTGTAATATACTTTCTAATTCGAATTGAAATGCACAATCGACCTTCAACACCCGCATTACGAAAATTGGCGTTTAATCATTAATGCATACAAGATATCAAAAAAAGTGGTTCTATTTTGGTAATACAAATGTTATTAACCTTACCTTTATTGAGACAGTATAAATTAAAATATATTATTAAAAGGGTATTGAGTAAAAACACACGGCACATTGCAAGTTGATTAAAAATGTCAACACAACAGTAGTTAGTATAGGTACTTGCGATATCTATACATAGTTGTCCTACAAATATGAAAGGAATTTCAAGTTTTTAACATAAAAAATGTGTAGGTATCGCGACAAATGAGTTCATATTAGACGTTTAAGGTTTCTGGGGTGAATATTTGGTAATTTAGAATGTTGTTGATTCGCGTGATCTTCATTCTTGGCTCCATGAGATATTGGTAATTATGTAACATTACCTACCTGTTTTAAACTACACATTGAAATTTGGCAACTGTACAAGTATTTAGTGTGTGTGGTATTGTATAATAGATGTTCGGCTTGAGGCTATATCTTTTTATTTGTTCAATTGTTAAGAAAAAATGTAACACTGAAGTAGATGAAAATTGTTCAATGATTACTATAGGATACAAATTGTGTTTCGTCCAATAATCACACTAGCGACGTTTAAAGAGCAATGGATAAACAAAATGTTGCAACATTCGCCGGTTGGATTGCGATTTAGCGGTATTATTTTAAACGCAATTGCAATGCATTTGCAAAACGGGTAAAGAAAAAATTAAATGTCTATATGTACTACCCCGTGTATGTAACAGATCAAGAATTAAACAAGGTTATTTCACCTGAAATCGATGAGACTTTTGTTTTTCAAATGCAATGCTTGTGTTTTTTTAAGATATTTGAAAAGAGCAATCAATTGTCTGTATACGACAACATGAAATATGCATATGGTTGATATACAATGCGATCAAAAATGAGTTGCTGTCGAGTCGCCTTTGGAATTTTTGTATACATGGGAAATCGCACCTAACTTGAACTTCCAAAGGCGACTCGACAGCAACTCATTTTTGATCGCCCGTTACTAAAAAATGGAGAAATTCGTGATTTTAGAAAATTTATGACATCTAGCATGCCGTGTGCCATATCATACAGAAAAGACCTACACCTACAATAACTTGTTTTTAAGATCAACTTTTGCACGATACGATCTCCCCGTGTAATGCAACAGGCACCGTGCATCCTGACAACACACGGCATGCTAGATTTCATACATTTCCCAAATATTGAATATCGAATTTGTCTATTTTTTTTGTATATCAACATATGCATATTACATGTTGTTGCACAGCAAATTGACTGCTCTTTTCAAATATCGTAAAAAATATACGCATTGCATTTGAAAACCAAAATTGCATCGATTTACGGTTAAATCGGAAGTGATGCCGGACGTTTGAATAAGCGATCAGATAGATCGTAATGTCACATATGAAATTATATTGAACAAATTTTTCGTATTTCGTCAAATGAAAGAGATATTGAGGTCATCCCTTTTATCTCGAACGCACTGTGTATGTCTCATATACTTGTATTTGAACACCTTTTTCCCTTGTTACATTGTCTGTGTGACCATACGTTAACATAATGTTTGGATGTGATATCGAGAACCACATTTTTCCGTTTCTGGATTAAACTTTCTAGAAGAGGGTATCTACATTGATAATAAGGTTATTGGGTGTTGTGAAACTAAACGATAAAAACAATTGGATAATAATCCTGATCTGGGATTTTCACCTTAGATCATTGTTTGTATGATCTAAGATTTTCACAAATGAATTGACGTACTCCATTTTGAATATCAAAAGTGTATTGCGGAAGGTGCAACTACTAGTGCATTGTTTTTCAATTTCGGAAGTTGTCAAAATCTAAAACCAAAACTCCACGTAACTCCAATTAAAATGAAAAGTATTTAAAAATATTTACTTGTTGTTGATCATCTCTATCAAAGCAAAGGTCCAATGTCTTAGATAAGCGCATAAATTCGACAACTGTCTGCTAAAGACGGCATTCTAATATTTTCCAAGTTGTGCTATCCAATATTCCAAAATGAAGTGTTTCCTTTTAGTGTCTTTGCTTACATGTTTTACTTTTGCTGCTGAGAAAATTGAAAGTAAGTTGTCGTGGTAATCTGGCATAGCCACAAGGGAATTAACTTTCACGATATGGTTAGTTTCCCTTTATCGTCGTGTATAATACAAAACTTTATTTTATAGTAGAAGCCATATAAATCATTGTAAAGCTCCTGACAATTCTGAATTTAATTTAGACCTCAAAAATAGCAAGCTTAGGTTCTGCCGTCGCGGTCGTTTCCATAGAAAATGCCGTTTCTATGGAAACGACCGCGTCATATGTTCTGAACATTATTTTATATCATGCTTCGCGTCCCATTTTAAATAAGAATGACAGATGCCATTAGAATGGATAATCATCTGTTTGTTTATCTACCCTTGCGAGTGATCACTTTATCTACCCTTACGGTTAAAGAGCGACATTGAAACCTATTAAAATGTCAATTTAACAGCTGCTATTCTCAGCGTCCAAATGCTTGGTTTGAAGCGTTCTATTTTGGATAATTAAAGTGATAAGTCTTTGAAAACTTTTGACACGCCCCAAATTGCCACCTGCTAATATTGGAAGGCAGAGTTTTATTTTTAGCTTGTTGTTTATAATAGCCTTTTCATATAAGTAGTGAGTGTAAGCAACAGAATATATTTTTATGGCATTCTGTCTTGTTTTTCATTTATCATCTTTTCTGAAGCAAATGACTGGCTATGGTAATTGGATTTACCAATTTCATAGAACCTAAATTGTAACAATTTTTAATGTAATTTGTCACTACTAGTGACTAATTTCCTACCTCAAAGACTCCTCGAATGAAAGATAAATACGGAAATTGGGAGTATATTAAAACCTTTTGAGATTAAATGGTCTAATAAACACTACAATTTGCATGAAAATTTCATTAGCTATGCCATAACAACTCATTTACTTAACATTTGTAATTGAAGACGACACACTAAATAATAATGTATGTTGTAGCTACAGCGGGATGTAACTACCATGGAAAAATTATTCCTGAAGGAGTTGGTTTTGTTCCCGCACCAATTGGTTATTGTCTAAAAGTAAAGTGTCTTAGTGCAGAAGGAAATACCATGGGATTATTAACGTTAGTATCCATATGCAACAGTGCAGATTATTAATTATAACTGAATGTTTGCAGGTGTCCAAGTAAACCATCTCCTCCAGGTACTCATTTGTCACCAAAAGATTTAACAAAAGAGTTTCCCGATTGCTGTCCTAAACTGGTTCCCAATTAATTACTTGAAATATTAAAATAAATATAATAGATACATTGTGTAGCGTATTTATTGATGCGAAAGGGCGCTAAAGCGTAGGTTAAACGCGTACAAAATTTTTGGCACTTTGTATATTAAATACTAGCAGAAGATACAGACATATTAAGGAAGGGAGGCCAGAGATGCTTTGTCGTACAAACGTGTTTTGAGATTGTAATCTTCAATCTGTAAACACTTCAATTACTACAGCGTTCGTAGTTTGCACTCTATGCAATTTTGGTAGCCTTTATCGCTATAGTTCTCGATGGTAGTAATTGTAATCAATGTTAGTAATCTTTCTAGCTTATTTGCTGCCTAACCACTATACGAGACGAGACCCTCACTATTTTCAGACGTACCAATGCCAAAAAATCAGCACCAGAAGTTTATTAAATAACGTAAATAACTTACACACAGTTCCAGTTAGTCGACGTAAAATAGGTTTTTTGACAGAAAAAAAATTATGAAGGGTACGGGCTCCTTACAGGCAATTGAATATATATCAAAAAAAGTTCTCACCGCTCAGCAGGGTACGTCATCCCCTTTTTGTTCAAAAAACACCCTCTATCGTGACCTACTCGCACTAGTGTTTTCAATTTTTCTCACAAAGATGAATAGAATACTTACTACGTTTGCTCAAAATGCCCTTGGTGTCACATTCACTGAATGCGTGATGATGATGAACAAATAATATATATTTTTCTTCGAAGTCTGTAAATCGAAAGAAACTGTATGCCCTTTATTTTATGTTTTCTTGAACATTTCTTAAAAATCGAATATCTTTATCCACATAAGAAAGAACCTCGGAAAGAACAGTTATGAGAATAAAAGATCAACCTACTGTCCCACTACTATCGTCTATAGGCTTATTTAATAGCACAACTAAAGAATCAGTATCATCTGTGGCAGAAAGTACTTGGATACCGACACGTTCCAATTTTTCCTTCGCTTGATCAATTAATAGTTATTTATTATATAAGACGGTAAAGGAATATTTTAACCATTCGAGTGAATTAACTTTCACGAGATGGTTAGTTTCCCTTTATATTCGTGTATAATACAAAACTATTTTGTAGTAGAAGCCATATAAATCATTGCAAACTTCTGAAAATTCTGAATTTAAAATAGCAAGCTGACAGCATTGTCATATGTTCTGAACATCATTTTATATCGTGCTCCGCGTCGCATTATCATAATCGTCTGTTCCACTTTATCTACACTTCCGATTAAAGTGATCCCTTTATCTATCCTTACGGCTAAAGAGCCATTTAGCCTACTCATTCAAATCTATTAAAATGCCAATGTTTCGTTAAAAATTATTTCAATAGATATTCAAGTTAAAAGTCTTTGTTACCGTTCAATGCTTTTGGTACACTCCATGTTATCGCAATAACCGTCACTATGAGTACTCGTTGACCGTACCGATTTTTAACGAAATTAATATAAGCGGTGCAAATGTCTGCAAGTGCTTTTGATCTACCCGTCCGTTGGAAAAATCTGTGCGATTTGGATTCTGCAAGTCAAAATCTAAAAGAATCGCCGAGGTGAAGATCGGATCGGTACGTCAAAAGTAATACGCAAATAACCGCTTTGCAGTAGGTAACTAGCATGATCAAGAGTAGGTGAGTGTCTGATAAGCTGTCGCTTTCGGACCACAGGCACATTCTTTTCCAACTAAACCTGGCATCCCACTGCGGGCCATGTTGACTGGGACTACTATGTGGCGAAACTGTCAGAGTGGTTGGATGGGCCACCTTTGTCCTGTCAGAAAACAGGCCAGGTGGAAGAGGTCATGTCATATCTCTCACATGTCTCCTGGAAAAGCACTTTCCAGGCTTTGGGTATATAACTTCGGATCCACCCACCAAAAGGAGCTACCCGGGTCGGCGTAAGGCCGATTGACTGGAAAGTACCGCCTGGGTGGTTACCGAGGGATGTCTGAGATGGGCCGTCAGTACGTTCAGTCCATTTAACCTTACCTAACCTTACCTAAGCCGAGTAGTGCCAAATATGACATGGCGAAGGATTACAGATGGAGAAGCTGTTGGATGCATAGATAAGCAATGGGGCCCTAGTCGGAGACGGCTCTTCACAGCGTAGCACGCAGGCTGGAGAGAGGAGAATGTGTGCCTAGAGGGGGGGGGGGGGTTCGTTTGTAGGGTGAAGTGTTTCCTACGGTGCTGTGGTGCCTGGTGCTAGGTGGGCTCCACCGTACTCTACGTATACACGGCGATACGCGGCCGATCTCGCGATCTTTATAACTAGGATGTTTTCAAACACCGTGAAAGAGCTCTTGAACAGGTGGATCGGTAGTGCAGTACCCATTGCCTCTCCGTTAACCCGAAAAAAACTGAGGTTGTTTTGTACGAATAGACGGAGAGCGGATCTTAATGGGCTCACTCTTCGAGGACGTCAACTGGGTCTGACTAAGTCAGTGAAATATTTGGGGATCATCATAGGAATCCCGCGTGACCTGGAAAGGGCACAGGCACATTGAGCGAATAAGCAAAAAGGACACTGCATGTCTATGGGCATGTGGCTTTTGGCTAACGGACCCGGCAAGTTTGGCGGGGCCAATTTGGCGCTGCCGCTTTGGCGATGACACAATTTGGCCTCATTGAGAATATTGTTAAATACCTAGTGCTAAACAGTCACGCGGCCAAAATGCCCCCCTGGCCGAGCGCCAATGGTTCTCTGTACCAAAGTGTCCAGGTGGCAAGATAGCTGCGTTGCGTCAAAGTAACCTTGCCAAAATGTCCTAGACCGGGCCAATAATAATGTACGGTGCACTAATTGTATGGTGGATAATAATTTTAACAAACCCTTAGTAAATTAGCTTTCTGATGGTACTGATATAAAATTTTTATGACTTGTGGGTTTCGAATAAATTACATCAACTTTCTTATTGCTTATGGGCGCCGTATTTAATTTTTACGTCACTAGATAGAGAAAAAAATTACAAAACCAGTGAAGTGCAACACTTAGTATTTCATTTGGGAATTAATCTTGCCTTGAAGTGTACAATGTATTTCTTATGGCAATAATTCCATGGATTGCTTATTGATTATTTTACATTTTCCGTTTATTGTCTTGCAGTTACCATCAACAAGAAATACATTGTAAATTTCAAGGCGTTGGAGGAGAAAAACTTATCGACTCATTCGGCCTATGATCCAATTACAGTGCGGTGTCTATGGCAAGTGGCTATCCAGTAGTTAGTACGCAGCCAAGAAACTGTACTTGCTTTAAGCAAGATTCTGTATTTTAGAGGATTTAAGAAAAAGAAAAAATGTCTCCCGTTTTTTGTTCGTTCAAAAGAAGTTCATTTGACGTACAGCCAGGGCCGGCTCAAGTCAAAACTTACATGTAAGCGAGCACTAAAATTTGCGCCTCTCTAATGGGAACTTTTTGAAAGCATGCTTTTAAAAATACAGGGTGTTAATTAATGTCATGCATATATTTTAGGGGTTGATAGCACTCGTCAAAATAAGAAAAAAATGCAAATATGTGCGTTGTGCAAAAGGCGGCAGTTTCGTTTTACAGGGTGGCAAAGTTTCAATTTTTCTCTCGTATTTTGCATTGTCTCTCTTATGTTTCAAATTGAATACATTAATTATTTTAGAATCTCTACAATCTCTACAACTCGCTCTACAATATCAAAATAGTTAGTCGCGGTATACAGGGTGTTGCATTTTCTTTGCCATCCTGTATGCCATAAACGACAACTTTCTGACAATCCATTGCATTTTTTTCGTATTTTCACGAGTACTATCACCCCCTAAAATATCTGCATGACATTAATTAACAGCTTGTATAAAGGTTCATATTTAAAACACTTCTTACTAGCAGACCCGACGAACTTCGTACCGCCTATCAGCCAATGTCCCGTTAATTGCAATTCAGCGGAGTTGAACATTTTAGCTTTAAAATTGTGTTCTCGCATTTTTTTGAAAAGCAAAGTTTAACAAAAATGCTAGATTTTTCAGAAGGGACAATGCGTCTGCTATTTACGAATATGCTTCCGGTGTACGGATTTTTACGTCCATGGTTCGTCAGTCATTAAACTTGTGTAGGTAATTTTTGCGCCCTTTCTTGTCTGCGACGTAAGCGGCGGATTACACGGCTTACGCCTAAAGCCGGCCCTGCGTACAGCACTGCTTTATGGCATTGATCGCGGTTTGTGAATGGTTGATTGCGACACTTGCGATTTGAGCAAAATACTGTAGTGTCGTCAGCGCATAGAACATCGCCCATGTCCTGGTGAAGATTTTTTGGTAGGTCATTAGCATAGGTCTCAGTACAGAACCTTGTGGTACACCATTATGTATTGGAAGCTGATCACATATGCTGTTGTTGAAGGAAACATGCTGCATTCTGTTTTTTAGATATGATCGAATGAGTACAACGCTGGAGTCTGTGTCAGCGAAACCCATCTATTATCCCAAACTGTTTTTTCAATACCTGGATACTGTATTTATCGTGGTGATAGACCTGAACAGGACGGATATGGTGGTACTGCAATTGTGATCAAGAAAAGTATCAAACATCACGAAGTAATCCTTCCGCCGCTCGAAAATCTTGAAGCATGTGCCATTAAATTATCACTAAGTAACAATGAGGAAATAGTGCTAGTTGCAGCTTATCAATCTCCAAGTCGAAGGCTAATTCCACAGGATCTCAACCACATTTTGGATATTAGCCCATCAGTCGTAATTTTAGGAGATCTAAACAGTAAACACACCGCATGGGGATGTCGAAAAACTAATCCGAATGGCACTCGTTTGTACTCCTTTACTTCAGATCACCCTCTACACGTATACGCACCAGATGAATACACTTACTTTCCTAAACGATTTGATCACCAACCAGATATCCTTGATATCTGCTTACTGCATAACATCTCCAGACCCATACATCAACAGGTAATAACTGAAATGGATTCAGATCATCTTCCGGTAATCCTAACCTTTCGAAGGCGACCATTCTTAACAAAAGGGCTCCCAAAGCTAACTCACAATTTGGTCGATTGGAATATCTTCAAGTATCACCTTGATCAGAATCTTAAATACACTCCAAATCTATATACAGCTGAGGGAATTAATCGTGCAGTTGAGAACCTAACGTCGTCTATCCACAAATCTGCCAGAATAGCTAATAATAATGCAATACGGAAATCGGTTAATCTCCAATTACCAATTTTTATTCAAAATCTAATACAAGAAAAACATCGTACTAGGAGACAATTTACAAACACGAACTCAACCAACTAACGCATCGAGTCAAATGGGAGATCGACAACTACAGAATATCGACTTACAGGCGGTATATTAGTGATCTAGAACCCAACGATCCAACGATGTGGCGCGCCGTTAAGAGAATTGATAACAAAAAATCTTCAATACCACCTCTCAAGATTAATAATACTGCATATTGCAGTGACTTTGAAAAATGCGAAGCACTTGGTAGCTACCTAGAAAATGTACTAACTACTAATATTAAACTTACTAATGCAGCATTTACGGATCTGACGGAACAAACTGTTAATCAACGCATACCACTTCCTTCAGATAATATGATAAATACAACAACACCCGCTGAAATTGCATCGCTGATCAAACAATTACCGAACAAAAAATCTCCTGGTCCAGATCTCATCACCAACATCATACTCAAGAATCTCACTGGAAAATGCTTATCACATATCGCCTCGCTTTTCAATGCCAGTCTTGCTACGGGATACTTCCCTACTGCCTGGAAGCATGCCCATGTCATACATTTTAAAAAACCTGGAAAACCGGGCCACTCACCTTCGTCCTACCGTCCCATAAGTCTGTTGAGTACCATCTCTAAATTGTTAGAGAAAGTCATTCATGCCCGCATCGATGATTACCTAAGACAAAAGAATATACTTCCAGAGTTCCAATTCGGATATCGCTCCAAGTACTCTACTAGCCATCAGCTTCTTCGAATCACAGAAAGTATAGTTCAAGGCTTTGAAAGCAAGCAATATACTGCTGCAATATTTTTAGACGTCGCACAGGCATTCGACAAGGTTTGGCATGCGGGCTTATTACATAAAATGCTAGAACTTGAATTTCCAAACTACATCATCAACATTATATCTTCCTTTCTATGTGATAGAACGTACTCTACCAAAATCAATTCAACACTTTCAAACATCAAGAGTATTAGAGCAGGTGTGCCGCAGGGGTCTGTACTTGGCCCTTTACTCTTCAACATTTATACTTACGATATTCCTGTCCCAGTAAATTGTTCTCTTTCCATGTTTGCTGATGATACAGCCATAGTAACACACAGTTCTGATTTGGATACAGCCATCGGGGCTCTTCAACAAGCCGTAGATGAAATTAGTAGCTGGTATAACCGATGGAACCTACTACTCAACGAAACGAAATGTGTCACAAAAATCTTCACATTAAGAAGGTACAGCAATCCAAGATGCATTCAAATCAATGGCAGGCAAATACCGTGGAATCGCAAGGATCAAGCTGTTAAATACCTTGGCGTACACTTGGACCACAGACTAACATGGGGAATACATATAAACCTAAAGTTGAACGACGCACATCATAAATTAAGATTGCTATACCCTATACTAAATAAGAGCTCACCATTGAAAACTGAATGTGCGGTATTGATCTACAAATCAATCCTGAGATCAGCCCTGATGTATCCTTGTCCAATTTGGGGGACCGCATCAAACACTCACCTGCGTAAGTTGCAAACGTTCCAAAACAAGGTGTTAAGAATAGCTACCGATGCCCCCTGGTTTGTGCGTAATGCTCAAGTCAGCCGCGAACTCAATATTTCTCCAATTAGTGCATTCATAAAAACCACAACAACAAAATTTCTTCATGATCTGAGAAACTGTCCGGGTTCAATTTATTACGCACTTGGTCAACGATCACAAAACCTTAGACTAAAACCCAGACTTCCACAGGATATCCTACTTGATGACGGTGATTAAAAGTGTTCATAGTTAGATTACTATTACTCTTATTTATTATTTTCTTATTAACATCTTATATTATATATTTATTTATTTAGTTAAACAATAATTTTAAACTAGCTGTGTATGACCCATGTGCGCCGATCCAGTTAATATAATATATATAAAAAAACGCTGGAGTCAATGAATATTCTTCAACATGTTCAACAAGATGGGATACTCGATCAAAGGCTTTTGGTAAGTCTAGGAAAGTGGTCATGGAGTGTTTTCAAAGCATTCTAATGTACGACTTATAAAATAGTTCAGCGCATCCGTGATCCACCGTCCTTTTGTTTTTTCTAAAGCCAAATTGTAAATTACAAAATACGATTTTGGTTTCGAAATGTTCATGGAAAGATTCCCAAAGTAATTATGATGTTTATCATAATTACCATCAAATTCAGCAAACATTTGTTCGTTATGCGACGATTAGCAAAAACTGTCTCAACTCAAGTTTTAATTAATGCATATTACGCACTTTGTGTGCTATCATATGCTCTACTTACCAGGGGTTATTCTTCGCAGTTAAAATACGCGTTTAAGCTACAACGTCGAGCTGTTAGAATTTTAGCCAAAATTAGATATCGTGATGATTGTCGTACAAGTTTTATAAAATTAAAGATACTCACGTTGCCATGTCTATTTGTGTTAACATGTGTTTGTCATGTCAAACTTACAGTGGACTGGATACATATTCTCTTCACTCGGATATACATAAATACAATACAAGAAACAAGGACTTAGTACGGATACCTTATTGTCGATTAAGAAAAACTCAGAATGGACCCACCAATATGGTACTTAAAATATTCAACCATCTACCCAGCTGTTTAACCGCCTTAGAATTAAAACTATTTAAGTTAAAGGTTAAAGCTTCTTATTAAGTAAAGCGTTCTATTCTGTTGAAGAGTTTCTGCTTTACGATATGAAAACTTTTCCATGTAATTATTAAGCATATGTATAATATTTTAGATTTTTCCATTGTTTTGACGAATGTAAGTTTCTTTTGTTAACTATGCATGAAATAAATATTATTATTAATTGTTAGGGGGCTCACAAGTGGATATTGGTTGGAAATTGGAATTTAGCTGAGATTTTTGAAGGAAGCAATCGAATCTCGAACTATAATTTCGGATATTGCTTCTAGTTTAAAGTTGTGTATCGGTGACTTCTTTACCATCCTGGGCATCCAATGCAGCCCTATCTTGGTTGGTGTTTTTTTGCGATGTTTGTGAAATAGGCAGATATCAAAATTGCTGGCTGATAAGTGATAAGTACTGACCCTGACGCGACGTTTGGTTGGGTAAAGACGAAATCAAACAAAATTAAAACTGATCGTTAGATCAGTGTTGCGTACTCATTTGCAACAAAGTGCCCCGAACAAACCACACGCGCTGGATATAATCCAACAAACTCTTGCTGTGAAAGTTCGGGCACTTTGCTGTTTAGGTGCGCATTCATTTGCAACAAAATGTCCCCCAACGAACCAAACGCGTCGCGCGCGCTGAATATATAGATTCCAACAAACATTTTGCTGGGGCTCTTTGGAGAGTTTGCGATATTCGCTGCGTTCCCATCAAAATTGGAAAATGTTTGGCGCATTCAGTTCTGTTTGGGTCAACGTACTGACGACAAATTTGTTACAGTTCGCACGGCACGTTAGGTCGTTGGGGGCATTTTGTTGCAAGCAAATGAGTACTACGAATTACGACTATTCTTGAATAAACACGAACGCAACTTAAATTTTTTGCAATTATCAATTTTTAATTTAACATACATACAAACCCTAGAGTTCTTCTATGCAAAATTCGATCACATCGTTAGCAGAAAGAAATTTAAGAATTACGTACTACACAGTTTAATTAACAAATTACCTATACACATCATCCCCTGTTTGAATGAACCTAATATAAACAATCATCCAAACTAATGCTATCACATACTATAAATTAACAAACTAGGTACATGTGGTGCCCGATACGTCAGTCTTAATACGAAATGAAGTAAGAAGAACTTAAATATTTGAAAAATAAATATGTAGTTAAATAACCAAATAATTAAAACGCACTATTTAGAAATTTCGTAAATTCATCGTGCAATGCCCACGAAGGTTCAAATTAGAGAAGCTCAAATCATCTCGGCACCTCGTTGCGAATAAATACCTAACTACCGGTAACCAGCTAACCCTTAATTGTTAATGACCTATTACTGTTGTCCTTTAAATCTCCAAAGTACCCTTCGTCCACATCTGGTGTTTGCGTGTAGGGTATGTCGCCGTGCGTGATTTGAGCTTCCTTTCCAAAGATATGATGGGTGCCATCGCCCGCTCGTAAAGTTCGATGTTGTACCATTGTATAGGGCGCTACCTTCAAGTCGTATGCTAAACCGACTGCCGCTAAAATATTGATTACGAATGTCGTCAAACTATAATGCGAACCGAATTCGGCGGCGCGATAATCCCAAGGAAACGCGTGGTGGTAATTGTGCCAGCCTTCTCCTGCCGAAATCCACTTTATGAGATAGCACTCCACGGGTTTTAAAGTTCTAAAAATTCATTGTATTAATTTCCAAGAGCATAAAATATTAAAATCTCTTACTCATCATACGGACGAGTGCCGTATAAATGTGCAGCACTATTCACTAACCAAGTAAAATGTAGGACCATAATGTAACGAGCAAAGTAACTTATGAAAAGTGAGTTGAGATAGGTTTCGTTCCAAAAATATATAGGCGCTGCTATTGGAAGTGCCATTGCAAATATCGCATATAGCGACTTATAGAATCTGCAATTATTAACATATATTAACATTATAATAAATTAACGATGTTATCTAATAATGTTAGTGTTTATAATTGGCCAACTTACGTTTTCTGGAACATTACTAAAGAATCCGCCTCAAGATCAGATAAATCGATGGTTTTTCCTTTACTTATCACTGCCGGGTGCTTTTTACACATCAACCATCCGATATGTGAAAAGAAGAAGCCCCTGTTGGCATTATGCGGATCTGCATCCGTATCACTATATTTGTGATGTTGTCTGTGATCCCGAACCCAAATGTACATGCAGTTCTGAAAAGTTTAACCGGTAATTTCGCTTTCTCGTAAGGCTAAGGTTAATAGAACACCACGAGAAAGAAGGTATTTGACGTTAGCGGATTGCGTTACATCTAGATCAAAACACTATTACTACATACTAGCTTTCGGCACCATTAAACTGTAGTTAAATTTTGATGGATGGTCCGTAACAGTTTTAATTTCCTGCTCATTGTTATTAAACATTGGGAAATAAAGTTCGTGCTTTGAACGCTTTTTTTCTAAATACCTTCTTGCAATCAATTAGGTGCATTATAAGTATTATTACCTGGCCAGCTAGTGTGTGCAACATAATTAAAGCAAGTCGTAACGGCCATGCACCTTTAAAGGCTTTATGAGAATACATTCGATGGGCTCCGATAGTTACGCCCAATCCAGACACTAGAACTAATGCCAACACTAAAAGAGAATACAAATAATTGTTACTTCATTTAAACGAGTGAATGAAGGTCGTAATATTATAAACGGAAGTACTTACTCCAAACAACCGTGAAAAATCGAGCATGCAGGCACAAGTAGTATCCATAAAGGGCGGCTAAATGAAGGGCGACAAATCCAAGTGCGTTAAACCACACAATTTTTCTCTTGAAGCCGTAGTCCGTCCCAATTTGTGATGGTAGTTTTAAGTGTGTGTCGTAATTACTACACTTATCTCCTTTAGAAATAACACGTTGCGGTATGGATGTGTTTCCGGGAGTCATTTCAATTAACTGCAATCCGAAAACCGCACATATTTTATATATTTGCCACAAATATAACATTATAGATGTAAATTTAATTAAAAAATCCATTGATCCTATTTTTTTATACTTTATATTAGACATTCACACAATTTTAAAATTGTATTAAGGATAGGCGAATTAAAACTGGTAACTGAAAACCTCATTCTTTCATTCTTAAAGAAACGTTTAAGTGGGGCTGGAAAGTTATGGGCAATGTTGAAACATGAAAGAGATAGAATGTTTTAATGAAAATACGTACAGACCTCAGATTTGTCATCAGTAATTAAACTGGATTATTAAAGTCTGCCCTTTTAATCTTCCTTGTACAATTAGATACGAGTGGGTTAGCTTCAAACGGTATTTACGTTTCTTTCAATTACTTTAAACACGTAATCAAACTGAATGGACTAAAGATAAATATATAGGTACGTGTTTGAATATCGGAGACCAACAAATAAATTAATTTTTAGGGTGACGTGTTTATGTTTTCCAATTTAAAAGGTAAGTAGACAAAAATAATTTCAATCATAAATCAGACGTAGCCAATCCAATTGGGAAACATCTAAGTGTAATCAATTTTGTACCCACAATACAATTTTGTTAATCCTTCCAATAACAAGGCGTAAGAATGTAAAATAGAAGTTGCCACGTTTTGTCGAAGTTAATTTCTGTAGTACCTATTTAACGATGTTCGCAAAGACTTAAAAGTTATGAAGCAATTAGCGATTACTGCAAATACGAGATATTAATCACGTAAAACTCTGCAATTCTGATCAATTATGTACGAAATTTACGTTGCTTCATCCAGTAAAACTAAGGCTGACCTTAATTTTTCCCACTGTTTGGCAATTAAAAACGTGTTTGTTGACAGTACAGACATTATTGAAATATCTAGAGGGAAATGCATATTAATTATTTGACCTTTCTTTGCAATATAATTATAATATCTATTTAATTATTTTCTAATAACGATCATGGGAATCTTTTAATACGTCACGATTGCATAAATCGGAGCACAAAAAATCAAAATACAATTTTAGCACGAAACCGGTAAAGTAAAATATAAATGGAAGAACAAAATACCTAGTACCCTTAGCTTTCTGCTAGTTCGGATAATGTCACACTGAAAATTAAGCTCTTACATAAAAGAATGACAACATATTTTTTAACAAACTGCATAACGCCATTGTTTAGTTCCCCAATTGTTTTATATCAAATAGAGCATTACAAACGTTACTACAGAAGCTAAACAACTTACGTTTTTTTTTGTACCCGAAATTTAAGAACACGCTTCACTGTGATGGTAGCAAAATTGGTTTAAATTCAAAGATAAGATTTAATGCAATACACCTGACTGAAGAGTATATCGTAGACTGACACTATTTTAAGTAACGTCTCTCTTGACTATACAAGACGAATAATGACTAAAATTAACTCTAGGTACTCACATTTTTAATAATTGCACCGTGCAGAGACAACAAACCTTATGTCATACACTATCGAATTTTGGCAAAGCACTGAACTTTAGTGCAAGTGATTTGATACTAATTACATTTCTGAATATTTAAACTCAATTACAGCAAATTGTTTTCGATAGGTACTGGTAGGACTTTTAATGACCAAATTTCTATTTGAGTGGAATATAATGCTTTCTACTTTCATGACTTCTTTCCCGTACTTTACTTGGCATCTCCTTAATTATTACCCTAATGTAAGTACCATATCCCAAAAAGGTTACGTAAAGTACCATACGAAAAATGTTTCATTTGTAATTTATTTAAATTTAAGAATGCAATTAAGTCAATTGCTTTTATAGTTGTGAAAGGTGAATAAAAGAGAGTAAAAGTATTCTTATGGGGAACTAAGTACAGTTTTATTATAATTACGAAGAGTTTATTTGTTGACAAATGGAAATTTTTTACGCGAACCGTAAAAATTATCAAAACGTACCTAATCTTAAAACTTAAATCTTAAACTGCACGCCAAGAAGAGCAAACATTTATATGAGTGCTCTTTTCCTTTCGCTGCAAAAAAACAATCGCGACCTCGAAGTGCGATTTAACCATGACATTGTCGATTATTACACTTATTCCAAGAATTTATTATAGATTTGTATCGTGTTGTTCATGTTCCAAATCATTACATAATCGCGTATCGTTTTTTTTTACATAAATCCTTGTCACCTCGTAAGAACTTCTAGTGGAAGTTCCTAAAAACTTTGGATTTTGTATTAGACTCTTCTCAGTGGTTTGGACAAACAAGATAGGAGCTACTACCACCACCATTCCTGATATTTCAATGGATTGTGTCCCAAAACACACGTACTCTTATTCAGATCGCATACAGTATTAGAACCTTTAGAATTGTACCCACCACATTTGATACATACTCGCTTGGTGAAGATAAAAGCGAAGGCAATTATGTAAACATAAGTTGGTTTAAGGGAATCCAACGGCCGCACGAAAACATCATTAAGCTAAGACAAGAAGTTTACTGAAATTCAAGCACCATCAAGCATTTTTGTTTACTCGAGTCAGTAAAAGACTACACAGAGTTGTCAAGTATGTTAAAAAATTTGGTGATAAAGGAACAAAACAGCTTTTTGGGCATTTTCTTTCTGACCTTACAAATATTTTCCAATATGCCCACCCTAAGAAGATGTACCCCTGAACCGAGCTGCGGCATCCTTGCACATGAAAATAACGAAACCAAAACTTGTCAAAAAAAACTCCAATACCTAGTACGGCAGTGAAGAAAGTTTTAGATTTCTAATTATTCCAATATTTTGGCACATCAGTTTATTAGAAAAATATATTCCAAATATATATCCAATAGATTTATTTTTGACGCTTGGTATACGTGGATTATGCATATAAACAAAACTTAAGATGCAGCGAGAAATTGTTAAGGTAAACGTTCGTATCTATTACTCTAGAGTCCGTGAAGTTGGAGTGTCGACTTGAAATGAATTGTGCTCCAAATATCTCATAATTTTGTGCTCATTTTGTGCTGCTAATTTAAACTTGTGTGCTCATCAGGTTAATGATTTCTGATGACACTCCTTCACGCTGGAGTGTCAACATTGATATTTTCCAAATTTTGTTTCACTATAATTGTGTGCTCATTTTGTGCTAATTTTGCTGCTAATTTAAAATGTTGTGCTCGTCAGGTTAATGAGTAATTCAACTTTCCAACTTCACGCTGTAGTATTCTGGAAGTTGTTTTATATTACTTTAAATAGTTTTGCTAGTAATAATGCGTTCTCACAGGAATTTTTGAATGAAACAAATCCCCTAATATGATCGTTTTGTCCTTCCGGTTGTTCGTCTGTTTCAGTCTCACTCGAGAATGTAAAGAGACAGCGATGTATCATCTTTGCGAATGCGCGCTTGGTGTAACACACTTTTTCTATTAATTTAGTATCGTAGATTCCGAAACGTTTCATATTCGCAAAGATGATTTTTAATCCGGTTCATATCCAATAGCACTGATCCTTGAAGTTGTAGAACGCGATTGGCGAAGGTTTGACATCTCTGTCTCTTTTCGTTCTCGAGTTAGACGGAAACAGATGAACCAACGAACGCACAAAACCATCACATTAGGGGATTTGTTTAATTAAAAAAATTCCCCTAAGAACGTATTGTTATATAGCAAACCGATTTAAGGTCATATAAAACAACTTCCGGAATACTACAGCGTGAAGTTGGAATGTCATCAGAAAAAGTTGCATTACTCATTAATGATGAGCACAAAATTTTAAATTAGCAGCACAAATTAGCACAAAATTATGAGATACTTGGAATTTAATTCATTTGCAAGTCGACACTCCAACTTCATGGATCCAGCACCTATTGGTTTAAAAATGATTTTCGTATAGAGAAATGTGAGTGGTCTTAACCGATGACCAGGATGACCTTCCTCTTAGCAGCCTGCGGTCTATGTATAGTGTTGTTTGGATATCACTTTTACTACGTTCCTTGTTATCTTCAAACTGTCACCGATGAGTTCTTAGTGTCGTAGATGGATTATCATTCAAACGACTATTTGCAAACCAATAAATATAAAGTGTACTACAAATCAAAAAAAATTAAGCACTCGGAATGGGCTGGGTTCCCAGGTAATATATAGATAGGGTGTCCTTAATCGAGTGGGATTACAGAAGGCAACTGTAGCATTATTGAAGAATGAGAATTTCTGTCCGAGTGAAAAATATTAAACAAAAACTGGAAACCACAAAAAAAAACCCGAACCCGGACTTGGTGGGTTATTTCTTTTATATTTGCGTGCATCGAAACATCGAAGCCATAATGACTATCCTGGCAAAGTTCCAAGCTTTTCTTTTTTCGGTTGGATTTAACCCGTTCTATGCGTCAAATGCGATCGGCCTATATTTTCAAAATGCAAGAAGAAAGTAGAATCGAATTACACTAGTAATAAGGCATATTAATTTCTTTTGTCATTGTTCCTTTGTGTAGTGTGTTATTTTAGGTGAGCGCTATAGCGGAAGCTTGTTGTTCGCGTGTAAGGATTTCTTACTCGCTCGTCCGTACATACACAATTTTTGTACGCGCGTTAGCTTTAAAATGAATTGAGGTCCGTGAAGTTCGCATGATCATTAAAAGCACTAACGACGATACATGATCACATCGTTAGTGCTTCGTTAGTGCTTCTTAGCGCTTTATAACTGGCATCAGCACCGGCCGTTTCCGAGAAAACGCCCCTCCTCACCCTTGTTCAGTGCTGACAGTGCTGCACTCGTTGAAATCACTAATTTTGGTCAAGTAAGGGAATTGGAATCATCAAAAATTAAAGCTGACTCAGCCAGCTACCATGCTAAAGGCGAACAAGATGTCGTAAATTCGGAAAAGAGGATGCTGCAGGATTTGCCGATGGACATCACACACCAAGGATGAGTAGGTACCGAAGTTTCTCCAAAACGCAGAGTTTGTGCTAAGACTAACCAAGATTCAAGTAACAGAATTATTGAACGTAAGTTTAAATTCAATATTTAAAAGAGAGTAAATTCAATATTTAGAAGAGGGTAGGTAAGATTGATTGTCAATGTAATGTAACATATACTATTTTTTACTATATTTTTTAAAAGGTAAACCTAGTGCTACAGATACGGAATTTTGCGCCAATTTTTGCTATTGAATGGGAATGTTTTAAATAATTTCTTATGGATATCTAAATTTCAACAAATGTTTTTGTTCAGGTACTGTTACATATACGAGGGGAGATTTTTATGTAATCTACCTAGCCATGAAAACCCCGAGGAATGGCAATGATTTTTAACTGTCAAACAGCCTCAACATTTATAAGTATTCTGAGCACGTGGCGTACAAATTGAAAGAGTTTTGTAATTTTTGTGGCGGTTTGAATGTTGAAAAATGGGTGATCGAAAATTTGAACACAGAAGCGTTATAAAAGTTTTGACTAAGGAGGGTCAAGGCCCAAAAAATTATCACCGGCGGTGAAACCCGGATGTCTCACTGTGATCCTCCAACAAAATAAGAGTCTATGCAGTGAGTCTCCTCCACCAAAAAAGGCGAAAACTCAATGTTCAGCAAGAAAATTGATGGCAACGGTTTTCTGGGATTGTGAGGGAATTGTGTTGATTGAATACATGCAGAAAGGCACTACGATTACCGGTGATGTTTATAAAAAAACATTATGAGGCAAAAGATTTGCTTCTGATAAAGACCTGAAAGTTGCTGTTAGTGACTACTTGGAAGAGCTACCGAAAGAATTTTTTTTTGAAGGTATCTGTTTATTATAGAAACGGTGGAATAAGTGCATAGGCGTTGAAGGTTCATATGTAGAAAAATAAATTTTGTTTTGCCTTAAATTCCTTTTCTTTCATATCTAGGTAGATTACATAAAAATCTCCCCTCGTACAATAAATAATAAACGTGTAAACAAATAGAGAAAACGCGCTCCTGGGTATGGCTACAGCACGTGCAAAACCAAATTGTGAACCTGGTGTTAGTTTTGCTTTTATTTAAAGCGTATATGTATGAGATATCATTTAATTTCTTCGATATATAAGAAAGTTGGCACTGCGCATGCGCAATCCCAAATTTTGAAACTGGCGTTAAATTTTCTTTTATTCCAAGTGGCTATGTATCAAATTTCATTTAAATACCTTCATAAATAAAAAAGTTTGCAATTCGACTTATAAATGGTCGAGATGTGAATGATGATCGATTAGGCTCAACTTTTGGAATTGCGTTTTATATGGCTAAAGCTATGCGCATATTGAATTTCGGTTTATAACTAACGGAGAAGTCAAAAGGGCCTTCTTTATTCCTTGCACCAGATCGCATTAATACTAATATTGGACATTATGTCGCATACTCCAAAAGAATTGATGCTGCATGGGAAAAGTATGACGACATGGACATGGCAAAAGATGTAAGTGTTGTAAGCAGCAACATTAAACTTACACCTCATATACATTTTACACAGTGTAATTTGTTATTTTTATTGTAACTCTTTATATGGCTTTTTTATTTTTATGGAATTATACGGTTTCAACGATTCGAAATGTACCTACAGGGTGCGACAAACTTCAGGAGGTGATTCTGCATGAAAAAATAATGACCGTTTGCTATATACCTAATTGTTGTCCCTAAATGCTTCGTTTTCCGAGATGTGGGGTGTTTAAGCCTTTCTTAAAAACTGACTATTTATTTATTGCTCTGAAACAGGTCGAGATCGAGGTAGTTATTGGTTATTTGTTAACATGCAATTAAGAAATGTATGTTAATAAATCATAATTTTGCGTAAAAACGGCACCCCATACGAAAAAGAAGAGAAACACCCCCGTATCTCGGTAAATGAATCATTTGCGGAAAAGAATTATAAGCAAACGGTCATTATTTTTTCATGCAGAATCATCCCTGAAGTTTGTCGCACTTATTCACCAACACCTTGTATTAAACTTAAGCAAGGTACTGACCTTCATTCCTTGCTTCCTATATAACAAACGTTTAGCAATCGGCATAACTCCTATAATATTGATAGTTCTGGCTTGCTATTGTTTCCAAGAAAAGATTGGAAGTCAGCACGGCACAAATGTTTTGTCGGAAATCGGTAATTCTGTCGCCGGTTACAAAGCAGTAACATTTAGTATACGAACCGTGATTAACAGCCACTTACGAAACACGAACTACGTGATCATATACGGCCGGTCGTGCCGATGCAAGTTATAAAGTACCTACTAAGAGGCACTAACGAAGCACTAATATAACGATGTGATAATGTACCGTTGTTAGTGCTTTTGATGACCGTGCTAACTTCACGAATTATAGGAGGTTGAAATTTTCATTATATATTTTGTTTTGGAAACCTTCTAGCTTTCCGGAGAACTATAAAAAATCAAAAATAAAGGAAATGGAAAATGTATGCACGTACCCAACTTTTTTTTTAAAAACTTAATTTGGGTCTTTCAAATAAAATCAAATTCAAGGTGCACGTGAAAAATTAGGTCGCACGTAGATGTGATTTTTGGATAAATGTTTACAGTAGGTCATTGGCGTAAAAGGACATTCCAAGAGTAGATGTCAAAAACAGAATTACGCATGTACACACTCAACTATTACACAATTATTAGAATGTTATATGAATCTTAATATGACATGACAACGTTTCTAGAACTTTTATTTTAATTATCATTTTGTTTTGCTCTTCAACATAAGCTGCTTTTTTCCACATGTAATTCAGCACACTGCGCAATAGCATTGAATAAAAAATTTTTTATTCAATGACAATAGGTGTAGGTACTGTAATTGGACGTAAAACTTCCTTATTTGCTATGATTAAGTTTGAACTGTAGAAGTTCTTTGAATAAAGTAAATTGAAGGCAAAATTGAATGCCGTGTGGTCTGCGCATACGCATGTAAACAAAAATTCCAAAGGTGACTTGACAGCAGTGCTGTTTTTAAGTTTTTCGGGGCCCTGGGCCATTCGTTCGTGGAGGCTCCCCTTACCAGCAATAAAAATATTTTTAAACAAAAACAGATATTTTACAGATTTATTTATTTTACAAGTTATGCAGGTTAGACGGGTTTTTTTCGGACCTTTAGTAACGCAAAGTTTTCGATGACATTGTTAAAATCAATTTCTTGGAGAATATCATTTTCAATACTCATCAGGGATAAATGTGTTAATCTCATCTGACTCATACTGTTCCTCAGTTGATTTTTAATTAGCTTGAGCTTGGAAATTGAAATTACGTGCACACGGCACAATGTTTGCATTTTGTAACGAAAATGACCGGACTTTTATTTTATTAAACTGTAAAGTCAATGTCTTACCCATGGGCAAAACCTCAGTGTAATACGCACTTTAGGCTTTTTATCACTTATTAGGACTTTTTAACTTTCTAAATGGTAACCTTATATATGTTAGGCGCAAAGACCGAAAACGGCCATTGAGCGAAAAAAACGGCCACAACGCGTTTTGGGTGATTTCACTTGACCACGAAGCGTTCTTGACGTTTTTTTCGGTTTGTGGGCGTTTAAAAACAGCCACCTCGCGTTCTGAATAATCTAACTGTACCATTACGCGAATTCGTGTTGCGGCTCTTAACTGTTTTCAACCACAACGCGTTCTAAAAATATCAAATATGTAGAACCCATTGTGACTAGTTTTTCCAATAGCTACGACGTGATTATTAAACATTCTGGGTAGTTTTTGTGAAACGGGAGGAAACTTTATTAGCTTAGGAACCACAACTTACAGAGAGCTACATACGATTTTTTGATACTATCTCTTCCTTGCGTAAGTGTTCTTTATTTATTTTTGCAAGAGCTGTTGGAGTGGCATTTTGAGTTACATTTCACGTCTTTGGATTTGCACTTGCACTTTTTGTCGCTGCAGCATCGCTTGCAATTGCAGCTGACAAACCCCTGTGTGCTTCCCGA
Source organism: Photinus pyralis (assembly GCF_008802855.1). Classification (NCBI taxonomy): domain Eukaryota; kingdom Metazoa; phylum Arthropoda; class Insecta; order Coleoptera; family Lampyridae; genus Photinus; species Photinus pyralis. The sequence continues at coordinate 32,979,589 of NW_022170403.1, read as the reverse complement.
CGATTTCCCACAATGGGTTCTGAATATTTACTATTTTTTAGAACGTGATGTGGACGTTGTGGTTGAAAACAGTTAACAGCCACAACGCGAATTCTCGTAATGGTACAGTTAGATTGTTCAGAACGCGTAGTGGCTATTTTGAAACGCCCACAAAGCGAAAAAAACCTAATGAACGCTACGTGGTCAATTGGCATTACCCAAAACGCGTTGTGGCGGTTTTTTTCGCTCAATGGCCGTTTTCGGTCTTTGCGCCTAACATATACACGATCTGCGCAGGATTTTAGAATTTCCGGTATCCCTTACTCTATGCATTAATTTTGTTTAAATCTGCATTTACTTTAAGGCGGCAGATTTTGCACTAACATTTTTTCATTCACACAAACTTTTGGGGGCCCCTCGGGACTTCGGGGCCCTGGGCCCGGGCCCATGTGGCCCATGCCTAAAAACGGCACTGCTTGACAGCAACTTATTTTTGATCGCATAGTACTTATCAATGAAAATTCGGCGTTCGATTTGTCCCCTGTCGTTTAGGTATAACACCAACGCGATATTCGGCAATATTCTCCTTACCGCATCTTTTTAGCGCATTTTCCAACTCGCGTGGGAAGGAGCTATTATGGCCACTTTAATTTACGCACAAACTGCGCAATGTCAACTTTCTTATTTTTAGAGATATTTTTACGCCCTCTTCTAAGCCTCTGATGCATTTTCTCTTATAACGTATAGTAGTGCGTTGGTCCTTTTGTGTGGCTCTTACAAAAAATACTGCCTTTATCAGTGAGGGATACAAATAGTAATCCACACCACCCTTTGTATTTTAGGGAGAATTGTCTGATTTTGACCTATTACAACATTTCCTATAGATTCGTAGTACTGATCCATTCATGGAAAATGGGCTAAAGTTACTCGCCTTAAGGCGAATCCTGGTTTTCATCCTTTAATTTTTTTCTTGAAATTAGACTTTTCCTTGTCTCGCAGTAATTTTAAGGTGCTAATATAATATATTTCACCGACAGTTCTTGGCGATATTAGCCATTTTGTTGCAATATATCGAAGATATGACATTTTATGGGAGGTTTACGAAGATTCATTGAGTAGAGTCAATAAATTTTTCCCCCACAGTATCTGTAAATACATGTTTATTAATTGATAGTATATTTAGGTACCGGGCATCTAACCATTTTTGATTTAATTAATCTATAGTTGCTTTATTTGGATAATACATTTTATTTATACAGGGCGATTCAGGATAGTCCGTTCGTTAGAAGTTTTTAAACTTGTAGCTGGAATAGATACTTGAAATTTGAATTGAAATAAAATAATTTCAAAATGACGCCGCTTTCGTACATGCCGAAAAAAATTTTGCTATTTTTTAACGCATTTTTTAAGAATTAAAAACAAGTATAACTTGTGCACAAGTCTTGTGCAGATAAAGGGCATTTTTTTAACCGAAATAGCTTTTGTTTTGACATCACCATGGATATATTTCTTACAGACGTCTCAATCGCCCTTTGTGACGCCGAGGAGGAGGGCTATGGTTAGTAGGAATTAATTCCTTTCATTGAGAGCTTTCATTAGATTACCTAGAAGGATAAAACTAGTTCCACTCCCCCCCTCCCCCTCACCTCGTAGTTTTTATAAGAGGACAGAAAGAAGGGCAGTAGTTGGTAGAAAACGGTTCCTTTCGTTGGGACCTTTAATTAGAATACAATGAGAGATAAAATTAATTTTTAACTCCCTCCCCCCCTCAGGCCCCGTCGCTCACTTTTTTTAATTCTTAAAAAATGTGCTATTGTTTGCGTTTTGTCCGTCCGTCCGCCCGGACCCACTTCTACCGTTTTGAACTATTTCTAGGGGAATGGTTTTAGAGTCCTGGAATTTTTTGCAGTAGGCAGCCTATACCTTGAGGGTGTGCCAGACGGCCATCAAATTTCGCTGACTAAAAGGGCCCCCCTAGGAATTATTTCGTGAGATGCTGTTTTTGAAAGTAAAACGTCCATAGCTTTTACATACGACAACCAATTGGTCTCAGATTTTGCATACGCATGCCTTTAGTAGTGCTAATTTAAACTTTAGGAAATGAGGGGGGGGGGAATACATGTTCTAGGTGTAGGCCACTTATTCCAAAATTCTAGGAATCTAGAATAGTTCAAAACCGCAGAAGTGGGATGGACGGACGGACGGACGAACAAAACCCAAACAATAATAGCAAATAAAAGCAAAGTAGGGCTTGGAAGGTTCCTGGGAACGACTGTATCTTGTCCAATAAACGAATACTCGGTTTATGAGAACCCTGCAATGTTTCTAAAAATTGCTCCATATTTAAAGGGCTTCTGCTCATCCGTGATACAATGACCTACTGTTAAAATTTCACAAAAATCGCTCCATAAATAATTGTATGAGGTCGCCTTTGTATATTTTTACTGTTCCCAATCCACAAGAATCCCTGTAACTTTTGTGCCTATTGATTGGGACTAATGTACCACTGCGCCAATTTAGATTGGCGCACTAGTGCATTTTTGTTCTGGGCACTAGTGCGCCAATGTGCCAAAATGTGACACTTGTGGCTAAATGACGGCTGTTTTGAAACTGAAAACGCCAAATAAATTTAAGTATTTGATAACGAAACAAATGTCAATTACAAACTTTTATGTATTTATATACGCTCCACTATTTTTCATTAAATATAGACTTTGACGATAGGCGGCTAATTTGAAAGAGAATGGGGATCTCGTGCCTACCGGTATTTTTACCTGGTCCTAGCATTAATATTATTAGGAGGAAAATACGCTCTCGTCATTTATGTTTGCATAATGACTTTTTAAACTTGTTAATACTGTAGCGATTGGCTTTCACACAAGCGTAAAGTGCTTTTGTTGGCATTTTATTGTCTAATACAACATAAGTTGTACCACCCCTTACGCTCGTCATCAATTCCATAATCAACTCTTAACACTTTTCCGGACTTACTCAAGGCTGCCGTGGTTATTCCTATTTATAAAAAGGGAGACGTGGGCGATATGAATAATTATAGGCCGATCTCAATTCTACCCATTTTCTCCAAAATTGTGGAAAGAATTTTATATTCACAAATGGTCGCTTTTTTTGAACAAAACAAGTTGCTATACGACAAACAATTTGGTTTTCGCAAAGGACGCGGAACATCGAACGCCATTATGGAATTTGCAACCTCTACCTTTCAAGGATTCGAGAGGGGCCTACAGACCGTAGCCACCTTTATCGATGTCAAAGGCCTTTGATTGTGTCGAACATAATACGATGATAAACAAGCTGAAGCATCTCTATAATTTTAAAGATTCAAGCTGTTTATTACTAGCATCGTATTTAACTAACAGGACGCAGTGCGTGTCTTTAAATAATGTTCTCTCGAGAAGATTGCCTATAAAAAGTGGTGTTCCGCAAGGATCAATCTTGGGGCCTCTACTGTTCTTAGTGTACATCAATGATTTGCCTTCCCAGTTACCACGCAATGTTACGTGCATCCTTAATGCAGATGATGCAACGCTTCTTATCTCAGACAGAAATATCAAAACGGCCTTCAAGATCGCGAATGAGAGCATGCATCTAATTAATAATTGGTGTCAATGCAATAAACTAAAAGTGAATAACGCAAAAACGGCATTTATGCATTTCTTGTTAAAATCTACATGTGACAATGAACAAATTGATATAGGTAGTTCCAAGTGCCAAATTCCTCGGCTGTGTAGTGGACCGAGGCCTGAACTTTAAAGAACATTGTGCGACTATTAGTAAACAACTCTGTAAGGGACTGTTTCTCTTACGTAGACTTGTGAATAACGTCTCCCCTCAAGTGGTCAAAGTTGCCTACTATTCGCTGGAGCAAAGTGTACTTCAATACGCAGTTTTGGTTTGGGGACATTGCTGCTCTTGGCGTAAGATTTTTAAACTGCAACGTAAGGCAATTCGCGTCATGCACGGTTTGGGTTATAGGGAAGACTGTCGAAAAGCATTTATCCAATCAAACATATTAACCTTTCCCTGTCTATTTATAATGGAATCGGTGTGCTTTATAAAAAACAATATAAACCAATTCTCTTTAAATTGCGACAAACACAAATATAACACTCGTACAAAAACAAACATTCACACGGACTTCTGCCGTCTCAGTACTTCCCAAAACGGAGCGATTTGGCTGGCCTAGCATTTCTTTAACAGCCTTCCCACTGCGACCAGGGAATTATGCACCTCAAAGTTCAAATCTGTGATCAAGACTTTTTTACTGGAAAATGCGTTTTATTCGTTTGATGAATTTTCAGCAGCATCAAAAGGATGCATTGCATAGACTATTAGATTTAATCTGTGATATTGTTTATATACACTGTGTAGTTACTTTTATATGTATTTTTTACTTCTAATGTTGACCAATGTAAGTGCATGGCACATGAACAGGGCTAAATATATTATTATTATTATTAATTTGTTGTCAATTGTATGCCATACGAATGGGACTTCAAGTAATAAATAGCTCAGGGGATAATTGTTATATAACTGCCATTCATGTTCTAAATAAAATTTAGTGGTAAAGGTTTCCACAATTTCTCAAACTGTCACAATAACTAGTTTTTGACCACGAACTTATAAATTAAGATGGACTGCTGATCAAACAGTTGCATAGAGGTAGAAATGGCCCTAGCATGGGCGCCGCCATGATGTGCACATTTTAGTTATTTTCTAGGGGAATTTTCCTAGTGCTCAAGTTTTGAGACTATTGCAACCTTGGAAAATGACATGTGTCACAGTAATTTATTTAGAAAACCTGAGGTTAATGCTTGTTTATTAGGTGATTTGAATTTGGCGCCAAGTAAGTGCACATCATGGCGCCCCCATGTAGGTGTCATTTGTTAATTCAGCATTAGCAGTCCATCTTAATTTATAAGTTCGTGTTTTTGACGCAAAGCCAATCGCGCTTCACATCCCACATTTCAAGGTTCGCAATGCATTTTGGCTAACATTGGGTAACACGTGGGCTTCCAATCGTTAAAAGTGTAGCGAGTCCAAATCAGCTAATCCGACTGCAGTCTGTGATCTTTGGCAATATTTTTCAGTTTGCATCGTGGGAAATGGATAGGGCCTTATCTCTGAAGATAGGTTTCATAATTGTTGTAGAAGCATTGTTTAAATAGTTTAAGAAGGTAAGTATACGGTTAGAAAAGAAATTATCGGGCCTAGGCTCATTTTTTACACTGTTGATTACTTTAATAGATCTAATCACCAATGTTGTAGTAATTTTGGGTAGAACTGTTTTTATGGTATCAATAAAATATACGAAAAAATTGTAATTTAAACTTACCGTGAAAACCCACTTATCTCGTAATTTTTCTACGCGGGTTATTTATACACACAAATTGCATTAAATATGTACATTGATTAATTTAGAGACAAACAAAACGATAATTGCAAGTATAATTAAGCAGGCCGACAAAAAAAGATGCTATCTGTTATAGTAGTCCATTATGTTTTTTACATTATTAAAATTATTAAAAGGGAATGTGCGACCATGTGCAACGTTCCGAGTACATCCTCTACTTTTACATGTTTATCTTTGTTGTTTTTAAGATTTGCATTGACACTATCGGAATCGTGGAATTCAGTCTCCATTAGGTAGTGCTGCCATCTTAAGGATTCTTTTATGCACGGTCAGATTAACCACTGGAAACCATAGGATATTCAATAAAGGAACACCTCTGGGGGTTGCCACAGTGTGCTTACGCTCAATTTCTGAATTCATCACGCCAGTATGGTTGCAACCAATGGGCGCGTTCAGCCGAATTTAGTTTTTTTTAGTTTTTTCCAGGAAACCACTAAATTTGAGTGTATTAAAAATAAAATTATCCTAATTTAAAACCAATATCGAATGTATTTTATAGAGATTAATAAAAGACAGTAAATTTCGTAACCACTAGGTACATATTTTACGCATTCCTACACGCATTTTTATTTGGTTTCTTATGACATCAACTTTTTCCAACAAAAATTTCATCTTTGTAGAAATAAGTGCAATCGAATAATGTTTTTATGCATCTTACGTGGGTGGTAGACTTGTGATAGCAACGCTTCCAGCTCGGTACTATTACCATACTTCATTTTTAGGTATACTTAATTACTGTACAAACTTTCATTCTTGTAGAAATGAGGCATGTATTATACATATTATTTATTAACCATGTTCAGAACATTGTTGCAAATTTAGGCAACACTGCCGACGCGTTTTGTTTACTTGTACTATCACAACAATAAAATGGCAGATCAGCTTTGTAGAAATGAGTGCACAAAAAATGTCGCTGCCTCCTGGACTATTATCAAATGTGCACGATATGTACCTACTCTTTCTTCATCAAGATAATGCGTTTGAAAGCTTTTACAACTCTAAATTTATGTGTAAAGAATAATTTATTTTGGGTACATTTTGCTCTTTCAACTTTTCACCTATACCTCACAGAAGAGTTATAATGAATTATTACACATCTAAGAGTCATAGGGAATAATCTAGCGAAAGTCCGAACTCGATATATGACCTAGGGAATGAAATATTTTGATTTCTATTATATTGAGCCCGCAGTTTTTCCTGTTCGCGATCCACTCGAAGTCTTATAACTTTTGTTCTTGTTGAACCAGCTTCCTGAAAATCAATTGCGTTCGTCCTTAATCTCCAAAGTACCCGTACACCAAATTTCAACACAATCGGCCACTTTTAAAAAGAGTTAGAGCGCACACGGACGGACGACAATGCAAAACTATAAAGGATCTGAGGATCCTTAATAAGCGGATCAAATGCACGCCATAGATGGCTATAATAGGCAACCAACTCTTAGTGGGATCGGATAGCATAAAAATATTTCAGTGCTGGCGGCGAACATGCCTTTTGCTGATATAGTTTCTGCATATATCAAAGATCAAAAATCGCCCCAGACCCCAAAATTCCGAACCTCTTACCACCAGTAGTGACGTCATCAAATGAAGGAGCAGAAAAACTATGCATAGACATAGACTAACTTGGTAAAGGGCAATATTTTTAGTAAAAATCAATATTATATATGTATGATATACCTTAATAGAATTATCTAATCACAATTTTAAGATTTTAACAAAATCCATGCATTTTTGCTGCTTCCAAAGTGTTCGACCTTGAGCCGACCAATGACAATTGATATTGTTGACATTAGCCTATTTTGGTTGCGAGTTGTGTTTTGGATCCTAACTGTGGGGTGAAATTGCAGCTTTTTAGTGCTCATAGTAGTAAAAACTGAGAGCCAGAGTAATATTTTATTAGTAATTAGTAATTAGTGTGTTTTATATAAATTTCCACACAAATACAAAGATTTTTTAAGAGTAGATGAAAATAAAAAACAACTGTTTACTTTCTTGGCAGAACAGTTAATAAGAGAGCATTAAAAACATTAGTCTGTACGCTTGAAGAAAGAGTAACATCATCTTCAGAAGAGTTGGATTTATCGGCTATAACACCCTCATGGCATGAAGAAGCGGACGGACGCCTTCTCCTTCACGCTAAGCATGCAGCTGACAATAGTCACGAATCTGTATGCATTCGGACAGTAGACTCAGATGTTGTAGCAATTGCAGTATCTGCCTTTTCAAATTTTGAAAATATTCAACAGCTTTGGATTGATTTTGGAACTGAAAAAAATCGTAGGTTAATCGGCATCCACGAGCTCTGTTCTCATTTATCCCAAGAGATCTGTAGTTATTTGCCTATTTTTCATTCGGTAACGGGCTGCGATACTGTGTCATCATTTTGTGGAGTAGGCAAGAAAAGAGCTTGGAAGGTATGGATGGCATATCCTAATATTAATTTCTGTTTTGAGCAGCTGCTAATGGGAAGACGCCCAGATAAGGATATGATGCGTACCGTGCAAAGATTTGTGGTTCTTTTGTATGATGCAACATCTCCCTTAAACACAGTGAATGACTGTAGACGATTCCTTTTTATTAAAAAAAGTAGAGCAATAGAGAATATACCTCCAACGGAAAATGCTTTACTGCAACATATCAAGCGAGCCACCCTTCAAGCTCTTATATGGAAAAACTGTCTGGAAAAAAACTATCAATCACATTCTCCAGATACCTGGGGATGGGAAAAAGTTAATGACGGATTTCGGCCCTTGTGGTCTACTCTACCAGATATTGCAAAAAGTTGTGCGTCAAAAATGGTCTTCAGTGTACACAATTGTGCGCATGCGAAGGACATTGTTCTGAGAATTAATAATTTAATTTGTTTTCTGTTTCAAATGAAAACACTTTTTTTCATTAAAATGTTATACTTTTTACACCAAACTTTTGTTTTTTTTGGGAGGGGGGGAGGGCGGGGGGTAAGTGTGTATTTTTTACAGAAAAACTTCACTGGAACTTTAATTGGATACCTATCTATATGCTTAAAATCAGTTTTTCTGTTCTTACTTAGATGACGTCCTCTATTACGTCATTACTGGGGTCGGGGAGTTCAAAATTTTTGGGGTCTGGGGCTTTTTTTAATCTTTGACATATACAGTATCCAAATCCAAAAGTTCACAATCGCCGCCAACACTGAAATATTTTTATGATATTTAATGCTACCCGATCCCACTATCTAGACAAATCTGTTTTAAATGATAATCTGCGTCTGCTACGGAATGATTATTTAATGCCAAATTAGGGTTACCTATATTAGTCCTTATCATGGACATATAAAAATGCACTGCGCGTGCTAATGCTAAGCGCGGATACTGCAAATGAACGAGAGGGGAAACTAAGAAGCAAGAGCTCTCTCTATCGTGCTTCTGTTGGTCGCATACAATCGACATGGCTGTGGCAGTACGAGCAGCACAAGCGCGATAGAGAGAGCGCTTGCCTCTTAGTTTCTCCTCTCGCTCACCTGCAGTATCCACGCTTAGCAGTTGCACGCGCAGTCCATTTTGATATGTCGATGGCCTTTATGTTTATTATTAGCATCAAATTGTGATTTGTTAACATAAATATGTATAACAAAGACGATAAGGTTCAAATATTTCAACATTAACATTGTATGAGGGTGGGAAAAGTTTAAGAACTTTAAAAACAACTCCAGTTTGCTGCTTGTAATGTTGGTTGGTTGCAGTCACCTATTCCATGCCGTGATACTAAGTAACATGATTCCATGCATTTGATTGGTTTTTTAAAAGTATATATATTATAGCCCATATATGTATGTATACATATTTAAGAAAAAATCACTGTTTATGTGTTGCTAAATATTGAAGGAAATCCCGTTGATGTTTACTTCCTCATTTCTGCCTGAAGGTTGAATAGCGGTGTTTTTTTGACATAGTTTGAGTTTTGCATTTATCTTTTCTTGCATACTGTTTCAATGACTACATAGTGTTCTTTTTTGCCGTTTCGATTTATTTGAATACTCTACAAATATATTCCGCGTGCTACCGTTCACGCATTCCCGCGGTGGTTTGAATCTGCCCATTAATGGGACTGCGAAACTCCTTGAAAACTTTCGAAGTTATGGTGTGACATACGTTTTGATCATACGCTAAACTTGTTTACTTATATTATTAAACTAATTTTCATATTTATATCGTTAGTTAAGTATATTGTAACGATATGTCGTAAAAGTGTTAAATTTAGAATATTTTCCTGACTCCATTAACGGAGTTCCATGAAGAAAGCACTGGTTGGGTTAGGTACCTACAACGTTAATTAAATTAATTTATTCATTAGACAAACGTTTATTTAATAGGTAGGCTATACGACCCGGTTTTTGTTATATGCATTCCTTATTTGCATTGTGAATCAGATTACGAGTAAAGCTAATGCTGTAGTTCCTTTTTTGAAATTGTAGATTCATAGATCCACATCGAAATTTGGTAAATTACGTGACAGCACACTACCTACTGTTAACAGTGGGAGCGGCCCGTGGGAACAAACGGCATTTCGTATTAAAATTGTGCCACTTGGAACACATGTTCCCTAGACCTATTGGAGTGATTTGAGTCGCAGAGCCGGAAGTTCCCTCCCTTAGGATTGAAAATGGCGCCAATTTTCAAAATTGAGGCGAATTTCAGGAAATATCTGTTTTTAGAGCGATTTTTACGTTTAGGGTGACGTTTACGAGGTTTCCGAGGGTGAAAACGACAAAAACAATATTCGAAGCTAATTTCTGTGTGGGAAGCATGATTGTATGATATCTTTAACGTCCGACAGGATTCGAAAGTTTCTTGGAAAGTTTGGCCGATTTTCGTGGTTGAGGTGGCGTTTTTGAGATTCTTTTAGGTGAAGATTACCAAAAAAGACCCATTAAAGACCTTTTTCTACAATCGATATCCAAAGTAGGCATTTGCGCTCCTATTTGACAACGCAAACGTCATATTTTTCGACATGACATCTTTCATTTGGGCATAAGATTAAAATTAATCAATATTTGAGTGAAAAATTTAAATTTTTGGAAATATGTGAACTGCTCGATTGTAGAAAAAATCTTGTGTGTAATTCGAGCGCAAATTGATTGTTGATTTCGAGAGATTAGCGCGGCAAATGTCTTTTTCAATCGACAATATATCATTTTGCGCTCTTAGGGCCGGTTCTACAATGCGAGAATAAAACCGAGAATTGGTATACCAGGGATAAGCTTATACTCGGTTAAATTTTTGAGTTGCGTCACAGATCTACACATACACAGATTGCTAACCTTATGCATTTTTTGGGAAACAAATTTAGGTATAGTTAAAAGCGCCCTCTATGGCGGAGCAGTATAAACATGTAACGTTTAAAACTGTAATATGACGCTTATGGATTTATGCGTTAGATGTCGTTGAAACAAAATTAGTTAAACAATAACACACTGAAACAACTAGTCCGAAACAAATCACAAAATAAATTCACCGATTACAAATATCAAATGCTAAAAATAACGAGTAACGAATTCGAATTATGCACACTTTACCGCTTCAAATTGTTTGCAGCGACATCTAACGCATAAATCCATAAGCGTCATATTACAGTTTTAAACGGTACATGTTTATACTGCTCCGCAATAGAGGGCGCTTTTAAGTAAACCTAAATTTGTTTCCCAAAAAATGCATAAGGTTAGCAATCTGTGTATGTGTAGATCTGTGGTTGCGTTCTACAGTCATCCGATCACCCTAGAATAGCTATACCTCGTATATCCAGGGAGTAGCTCATTTGTACGCATATTAGTTCAGTTTGTGCTGACATTTGTACTGATTATAGAATTTTTTGTGATTTGTGTATTGATTTCGCGGGTCTTAGAAATGATAGAAAGTGGCGAGGGTAAAAAAGGTGCAGTAATTTTACATCTGATGAAGTAGATGTGCTGGTTAGCTTGTTTGAAGAATTCAAGGGTATAGTATAGGAAGTGTTATGAAGTTATTATGAAGAGAGGCGATTGCATCGGTCACCTGGGTCACAACGCCACAGGCAGAGGTTTTGCTAACAACTGCAAAATCTACAACTGAAATGAGCAGGTTGCCTGTTGCACGAAAACGTAAACTTAAGAGCTACTTTGTTGTGGGTGTTATCGCATGATTTCTGTCTGTGGTACTTTGAATTCTATCCTGAATCATTTCTAAGAGCATTTCACATGTACACTTTTGCAGACGAAACCGTGTAAAGAATTCCAAATCGTCATATTCTTCAAAGAAATTTGGTCTGTAAACCATCGAATAGGCATTCTAGTTAAGTAAAGCAAAATAACGTCAGCTTACCGACGTCTAAACATTTTCGGATTATGTCCCTTCTCAAACTCATCCCAGTCATCTTCGTCAGAGTCGAAAATATTTAGGTTCATTTTGATTTTGATAAAAAAATCACAAAAAAACACGTGCTGTCAGCTTGACAAGTAAGTGACAAACAAGAACGACAAAGCCGCTACCAATAGAATGGGAGAATAACTTTAATGCCTGGTATATCCAAACAATTTCAAAGGGATAACTTATCCGCCATTTTACACCTGGAATAACGCTATTCTGCAAATGTAGAACCAAATTTTCGAATGTTACTCCAAGAATAGCTTATCCGTGGTATATACTAGCATTGTAGAACCGGCCCTTAATACACAAATAGCAATTTTTTATGAATTTTTAAGTATTTTGAATAAACAGGTCCAGGTAAACTAAGTGCAAAGGTGAAACTTATTCATTGAATTCGGTTTTTAACTAAAAATTGTTGATTATTGAAACGTATTTACAAGTAAAAAGTCATAAGTCATCAAAGGGTTTAGTTAAGATTATTAAAAATAAAACTTTGACAGTCATGTTTATAAAATAAGCATGTACATATATACTCGGCTCCGATTTTTGCAGTGTTCTTGACAGTTAGCACAATGTAGGGTGCAGGGAAGGTTGTTTCGCAAGCATGAACACCTTATGGTCTCACAAGTCCACTTGCAGCCGCATTTCCGTAGGATTGTGAGCTCCTTTCATATTTACTCCTATTTGGTCCAGTTTGGTTCCCAGCCCACTTTGCCTCGTGTCCATCCCCAAGGTGACGGATGTGGAGGGCATTCAGTAGGATAGAAGCAGTGCCCCCACAACACACGACCTGCTTGATTGGGGACAGGAACTGCAGTAATTTATTTTTGGTACAAAATAAATATTTTCCCACATTAGTACTGGATTTCTCCTGTGCTTCGGGGTCATAGAGAACGGTAGTAAATTCTTCCAAAGTTTTAATTGTTTTTTTCTGTTATTCCTCTTTGCGAATTGGAGAGTTCAAGTAAACCTGGTGTCACGTCCGGGCGTTTCATCCAAGTCATAAACGCAGAACGCTTTCTTGTTTCCAATAGAATTGAACCAGGATTTTGTGGCACATCCTGTGTAACAAGGAAAACTCCGTAGGGCTTGTGAATTTTCTTCTCCAAGTGCTAATGCAATCAAATGGGTCGCTATATATCGACGCTTGGCTCCAACACCTGACAGGTATCCTTCTTTCAGTCCGAGTTCTTTCAGAAAAAAAGACAAAATATATATGACCACAGAACGTCAGTATCTCAAGACTGGATGAGGATGTTCTGGGTTCCATACTCCACCATATCTTTCGCATGGAGGATGATTCGCCCGCCCGCCTCTTCTTGCATAACTTGTATCCCATCAAAAGGGAAAGCGTTCTCAATCGTAGGAAAATGCGGCTGCATGTCAACGTGTGAGACCATGAGGTAGGTACTCATGCTTACGAAACAGCCTTCCCTGCACCCTACAGAGTTCTAACTGCCAAGAACATCGCAAAAATCGCAGCCGAGTATATAATTATGTACATGCTTATTGTTATTATAAACATGACTGTCAGGGTTTTATTTTTAATGATTTTAACTAAATATTTTTTATTAGCTCGACTGCAACAGGAGAACTGAGCGATGATGAGGCATTTCCCTTTGATGACTGATGACTTTTTACTTGTAAATACGTTTCAATGATCAACAATTATGAGTTAAAAGCAGGATTCAATGAATAAGTTTCAGTTTTGCACTTAGTTAACCTCGATCTGTTTATTCAAAATACATAAATATTCTAAAAAAGGCCTTTAATGGGTTTTTTTGGTAATCTTCACCCAAAAGAATCTCAGAAACGCCACCTCAACTACGAAAATCGGTCAAAACCTTTGAATCTTGTCGGACGTTACAGATATCATACAATTAGACCGGGAGGCAGCGTACATAGTAACTAAACCATAAGCGACAAAAAATTCGACAATAGAGGCTGAAAGTACGTTGAAAACTCACTCGTCTGCCAGTCGTAAGTGGCAGCATTAACTTGGGGCGGCGCTGAATAGGTGACTTCTTTAGGTGATCAACTAAATTGCCAAACTATAAGGGTCACGGAAAAGATTTGTATCAAGAAATCCCATTTTTTCCATAGTTTTCAAATATGCTATGGCAGACGATTTTAAGTGCAGCGTTGGTAGCGAAAGACGCCCTCCAATGTAGGGAAAAACACCCCTGAACTAAACCATGAGGACCGTATAAAAATTATACATAAAAATTTCCTCTTTTTGTCACTACTTTAAAATATATCCTGGCAGACGATATTAAGTGTAGCTTTAATAGTGGCAGACGTCTTAGAAGTTAAAAAATTTAGGTATAGTAAATCTCAGCGAGTGCGAGCGTGTGAGAGATAAGCGCGCGAGAGCACAACGAACAGAGATAGCGATAGGATACTGACTACTGAGATCTTTCAAACCATTTGATTCTAAACTTCTCATTCACATAGTTCCATCCACTTCAATCAGACGGATTGTAGAAAGTCAGACATTTTTCGGTGGCATTCGCCCAAATTGCGATGAACTAAACCATGAGGACCATACACAAGTCATACATCCGGTAAATGCGTGGGAACCCGGTAACGCGTTACCCTGCGCGTTACACACATCAACACCCAAATTCACGAACATCTCTCGAAGATTTATGAATTTTTGTATATTATTGGAAAAGAGACTTACTTCCATCTATAGCTTTATGGTAGCGTCAATTTTACCAAGCGATGGTCCGCGAACCACTGGTGGTCCACGTAAAAATGTTAGTGATCCGTGAAAGAATTGACAATCGCCAATGCTAACTTAGATTGAATAATAGTTATTTATTATACAAGATGATAAAGAGATGCTTTAAACGTTTAACCATTGAGTGAGTTAACTTTCACGAGAGTTTCCCTTTATCGTCGTGTCTAATACAGAACTTTATTTTATAGCAGACACCGTAGAAATCATTATAAAACTTCTGAACTTCTGTTGTAGGTATTTAATTTAGACGTCCAAAATAACAAGCTTGGGTTCTCAAGTCATTTCCATGGGAACAAATATAGTATTCTGTTCTGAACTGCTTCGTGCTCCGCGTCCCATTTTTAATAAGAATGCCACATGCCATTGCAATGGACAGAATTTTGTTTCACTTAACTTGCCGTTAAAGTGATCACTTTATCTATCCTTACGGTTAAAAAGATACTTAGCCTGCACATTCAAACTGTTCAATTGAACAAGTAATTATTTATACTGAAGTTATACCAAACAAATTTTGCTGTTCTTTAGTGCAATATTAAATTAAATAAAGATTTTATTAAATATACATATCTTTTTATTTCTAAACATAGACTAAATATTTTTTGTTTGGTGGTCCGTGGGGATTAAAAAGGTTTTTAATTGCGTCACTCAAAAAAACCCAAAACAATAGGGATTTCTCTGATCGAAGGAAATCTAACATACCGCTGAATTTACTTTTGGTTCAAAGGAGTAGTTTGTACGCCAAAATCACTTTTAAGTGATAAGTGATCCCATAAGTAGAAAAAAATATGCAGCGAAGAGATGCCTGTAAAGATGCGGACGGAGTGGGATCCTCATATACAGGGTGCCTTATTTGCTGTGCACAGCTTTGGTATCTATGAATCCTTTAGAGTTACAATAGGGAATATGCATGTGGTTTAAATTTACTTGATTCTTTCTCCAGCAAATATTTATTGTCCTGACATTATACTTAAACCATTAGTTTCTTATTTAGTTTGTTTTTAATTGCTAAAAATGGTAATTCAAAAGTGCAAAATAAGCGAACGAAATTCAAATTTGCGAAACGCTTCACTATTGGACGAATGAAAATGACGTCAAATGCCACGCGATTGCATTTGTTGTGTCAATATTCATAAGTACTTAGTGCAGTCAAATTACAGTTTGGGCAGATTGAGCTGGGTGTTGTCGCATTTCACTCAACGAAATCAAGTGTCTTCTATGTAAAAAGATCCCCTGAATCCGAAAACCATAGTCCCCCTAGCCGAAAACTCCCGGAATATATTGTTATGTATAAACAAAAAACGATGAAAAAATGACAAGATGTCGTTTCTTTTCGCATTTGACTTCATACGGTGATTCCTATAGTACCTGCCACCGTTTGGGAGCGTATAGGGGTGCCTAGGGGAGTATTTTGATATGGACACTTGGGTCGGAAAATCTAAATAAGGGCGTCAGAAACCAAATTTATCTTCTGGAATTTCACGCCTGTTGTAGGCACCCAACCGACGCGTTTCGCGCGGAGCGATGCAAGAGCGAGTTAGCGCGAGAAGCGAATGGGAGGGAAGGAGGAAAACGCAGTCAAAAGCAATAACGTTTACAAGTGTTCAACGTGGCACCGTTGTTCTCAATGCATTCCTACATCTAGCAACTATTATTATCTATGCATAGTGTTTATTCACTTGATCGCGTTCGTTGCAGACGGGATTTCGTGGTTTAAACAAAATTCTTGATCAAGTGTCGCCACAATCGCCGCCTGAGATCGCTCCGTGTGCACCCGGCCGGTTGGGTTGCCTACCTACAGGCGCGAAAATTCGAGGTAAATTTGGCTCTGCACCCTTATTTTTAGATTCCGACCTCAAGTGTCATATCAAAAACTCCCCTACGCACCACCTACACGCTCCCAAACGGTTATCTCGTTAACTATTACTCTAAGGGAAAAAATGAAGAGAAATGAATTGGTTTAGAATTGAATTTTCTATGAAGAGAAATGACTATAAGATACAATGGGTATGAAACGTTCATTTTCAAATGTTATTGTTTTTTTATGGAAAAATATAAAAAAGCAATCCCGAAGATGATCAATTGGTTATTACTATGTAAAATTCATCCGATCTTTTTGAAAATCCGTATTTGGTGACTTCTTTTGATAACAAAACAATATGACAAACCCGATCACCTTAAATTTGATAGTTATTGCATAATTAAATAAACAAATTTACAAAACGTTACTTGGTCTTTTAAACTGGGCGACTCCCAGAGCGTTCTACATTTGTTTACAGATGGTGGAATCCTAAGACAACCATTTCCAAAAACTGTCCCGATGATTCTTGCAAATTGATGGACTGTGGAATTTTTTTTAGTTAACTAACAAATTGAAAAACTCCCGAAATATAACAAGGAAGGTAACTCTATAATAGGCCCTTGGCGTTCTGATTAATAAAAGTCATACATTTTGGTAAAATAGAAGCATTAAAAAGCTCACCCAAAAGAATCGTTCGATGCGACCCGATTTGCAAAATCATTTTTTGTTGTGTCGAAAACAAGTCCGAAGTCAAAAGCTGATTTCTCGGGAACTCGGATTTGGACGTATTTTTTTAATGTAGGTCTTTCCGAGAGCTTTCCATTCGCCTACTATAGATTTACTTTTCTTGTGGTATAGCCCAGTCAGAATAGGAAAAATAGAGGAACTAATTCATGTATTACCAGTTCCTTCAGAAGTGTGTAAGGGACGTTTCCCTATTCAACATAAAGTAAAGTCCCCCCGACTACCGGCTGTGCTAAAGGGGGGAGGAGAGTGAGAGCTGCTATGAAGGTCCCATTTTATAGTGTTTTGCCTACAACGTGGAAAAGGTACGCTATAGCAAACAATTCTGTACCTAAAAATGAAAGCTTATTAAATTTGCTATAATATAACTTTGAATGGATACATAATTAGGAAAAAACGGAAAAAAACGCATCGTTTTTATGTTATTGATTATCCAAGGTTGAATATTTTCATATGTGTATACAATCAATGTAGTATATGACCAACACCTACTACATCTTGACTTCCTTTGGTTTTTTCCCTCCAAGAAACCTCATCGTAACTACTGCATAAAGGAGGGGTAGTAATTCGAAAGTGGATCGTGCTTTATACAATGTGTAACACATATTAACAATACTCAAGACTAATTTTCGCTGTTCGAAAAAGTGATGTCTTCTTCATCGCCGTCCTAGAGGACCGGTGGGCCGTTTTGAAGTACGCACTTTCACATCCACAAGCTGAAGTGCAGTTGATGCCCGTCTTACCACAGCCACACCTCGGGCCGCCTCCAGTGCCAGAAGATGCAACTTAGGACATTGGCCGGTGCTGGCGGGTCGCTAGTCTTGATGGGGTGGAGCATTCGATCCTCTCCTCTCATACAACCCCACCACTGTTGAGGGTGAATCACGCTATACGTATCAAGGTGGCTAGTACGGTCATGCATGTGTATAATCCACATATTCAATCTTGGTGGATCAAAAAGTTAAAAACGGTGGTTTTTTTAAGAAAGTGTATAGAATCAAAGTTATAGCAAATTTAATGAGCTTGTATTTATATTGAAAAGAATGTTTTTATATGACGCACCGTTTTCGAATTGTAAGTAAAAAAACTATACAATGTGACCATCAAAACCACGGTCTTCCTCCTCACCCCTCTAGCACACCCGGAAGTCGGGGGGACTTTATTATATGTTGATCAGGGAACCTTCTGCTACACATTTCCGAAGGAATTAGTAATACATGATTTAGTTCCTCTATTTGCCATTTTTTGATCTATTCTTACTGGACTAGTATTTTGGAAATTATTCCATTTGTTAACTTAGAAAATTCATCGGATTTTGAAACAAAATTGCATAGTCCGTAGATTTGCAAGAATCAACGGCATAATTGTTGAAAAAGGTTGTTTTAGGGTTCACTAACTGTAAAAAAAATTGAGAACGCTCTGGGAGTCGTCCTTTTGGAACTGCAAAATACACTTTATCGGGAATATTTCTAATAGTGTTTTTGCACTTTTGTACAAGACAATACCTATAAAATGGTTTTTTAGCTTTTTCCATGGTCTGAATAGCTATATTACAACTGATAATCTGTATAAATAACTGAACACTTAAATACTGGTCGTGGCTTGTGACGTCAGTCAAGGCCCGCTGAAAGTGTGGTGGCGTTTAAGCATATCGAATAAAGTCAACGTTTTAAATATTATTTTACAAGTTAAATTGAATTGTTCTAACAGTGTTTACTCTTTTTACTATGTTAGAACGATGTAAAAAAGCGATTAACAAATTAAAAAAATCACATGCATATTCCCTATTCCGGTTAAATGGATAAAGACGCACGTTTTGGAGCTGAATTGAGATATTATGGTAATATGGTATTGTATTTTTAACAAATATCATACCTTTTCCTGACCGGGTTGATCGCTTACTAAATAAATGGATTATTTTACATACCATCATTTTCTTTAACGTTTAAGTGAGGCAGAACAAAAACGGTCACTATTTTTGTCGCAAGATTTAAATTACACTACTTAAACGACACAAATAGTTATAAACAGATTAACAACCACAGCGTTAGTAAAGAGATCGGCAACTCAATTTTTCTTTCTAAGATCTTTAACTAAACATTTTTTTAGAGAAAGGAGTGACATGAAATCGTATACTACTTTACGGAGAAGGTTAAAAGCGACCGTTTGTCCGGTGATGGTAGAATAAGACAAAATAAGAAAAACCAAATTGATAATTACAGTTAATAATAAAAACGACAGCGTTGATAATGCTTAGCGTGACAATACTTAATGCATCTACTAAATCAAAGATGTTATGGTCAATTAAATAGAGAAAAAATCACGCTAGATTAAGTGCAAGGTAGATTGTGTTACAATTACAATTAGTTGAAGATCTCATTCCCTAAAATAATACATAGGATGAACTGATTTAAGTCCCGATTTTTACAGAGCGATTTATTGGTAGTGAATGCAATCATTTGTGATAATAGTCCTACTAGAAAGGAATACTTTTATTTAATCTACCTAGTATAATAAAAAATGAATTTAAGGTAAAAGGAAATTCCCAACTTGGCGAAAATACAAGTCGGAGGGGGCTAAATCCGGATTATAGGGTGGATGTCTTAATTCATGGAACCATATTCATTAATAAGTTATGGAACCTTTCGAGCTAAGAAAGCACCAGAAAAATGGAACTAGCCAGGTAAAATAGGAACCACACTACAATAATAATTCTAAATGTGGTACTTTGGTGGTAAAATTAGTGGAAAATTTTTGAATGGCATTTTAGAAATCAGGAGTAATAGGAAAAAAAAATTTCGTTATACCTATGCCAATAAACCAAACACAGGCGATGATCAACCCAAGAGACAAAATCATATGAAGTTGCATTGAGTATGTTTTTTATACAAATCATAATTGCCATGGTAATTTCAATATGTCAAACCAAGCATTAGTGTTATTTTCTCTTACTTGAACTTCATAATCATTTATGGAGAACGTGAATCGTACTTTGAACTTATTCATTGCGCGTTTTTCCACAATAATTAAACAATAATAGCAACATCTAGCACACAAAGTACCTACTTAACAGTAGGTACATATATAATAATAATTGTTCTTAATGTTTATTTATTTGCATTAATTACAAAAGTTGCAAACCACTTTTTCTGCCCCCGCATGTTTCCCCACATCTGGTTTCCCATGAATAAAATATAATTTGTAAAATGTTGTCCGGTAGGTACTGCTTGTTGCGCCATTTGCACTGGTATTATACATATATTAATTCTTTACTCCCATCTTTCGGGAGATATTATGTGAATTATTTTTCCAATGTTACATTTGTAAATAAACCCTTTGAATATGCTGCCGAGCTGCATCTTCTGTTTAAGGAAGTGATGCATTTTGAACGTTTTAGTGTTCGCGAGCATTATAAAACGTTTATGCGGATTCTCTTTGTCATTGTGTCTTTTTAGGGAGTTGGAATGTAGGAGTTGCGAATGTGGTTTTGGACCCCTTTTATTTGTCGTAGTGGTTTTTTCTCAAAAATTAACTTACGCCCATTTGCACATTTTCGTTTGGACATCCAGTATAGTATTCAACATGATTACAGTCCTCCTTAAATTGACCTATTATATATGTACATTATACTTATACATAAAGACTATACACAATGCCTTGATTTATGAATGGACAACTGGCGAGCGTTTTGTTCAGTGGCGTAGCGTAGCTCGTTGGCGCCCGGGGCGCGATCAAGGTTTGCCGCCGTATATTTTAGGAGCTGGTGAACATTTTGTGGTCCCTATCGTTTACTTAAAAAAAGAGTTCAAATTCCTTATTCTATTCTGGATTTCAGTACTTTTAGTGCGAGGGGGGTTCACCTCTTGACATTATATATCTACGAGTATTAAGCTTTCGTTTAATACTTATATGATCCATGTACCAGACTCTAGAATAAGACAGACATTTTTTCAATTTTTTTGTTTTGTTGCTCAATTTACATTATACTTTTTTCGTCTAGAAACTTTGACTAGAACTTGTACTAGATCCAACACTATACTAGAAATTTAAATTTACCGCTGTTTGGTGCATTGACTTTTTTGTTTCAATGGCAGTGCTGCCAATTTCGGAAAACAAATCTCAATACCTATTGTACATTTTGAGGTTAATTTAATTTGCTTGGAAACAAATATGAATAACAAGCAAAAGAAACTCATCTTTGCTATGTACATGTACCTAATTCAAGAGACTTATATTTGAGGTTATGTTCAATAGTATAAAAATAAAGTTGTTGGCAGCACGGAATTTGTTCTAATTTGGTGGTAGTGCGCAAGTCGCAAGTATGAAAGTTGGATGGAAAATGAGTCTGGACCGAGTTTCAAAACTAGTTTCTAGATTAGAAACTTGCACGGAATTTTCTGATTTACATTGTCAAAATTTCAAGTTCGTCTAGTACAAGTTCTAGTCAAAGTTTCTAGACGAAAAAAGTATAATGTAAATTGAGCTTAATGCGGTAAGAATGTTATATCCAACACTGCTTCTGAAGTGAAACCTAGAAACGCAAGAATTTCAACACCGATAATGATACTTGAATTGATTGATAGGCATTGTTTAAAAGATTGTAGTATTGAGAACAGAAATTTAAACTTTTATATGCATAGCAGAATTCTCTTCGTCATGTATTTCCGCCTCAGTTTTTGTCAGATAAAGCCTCTTCAAGTCCGTCGATAGTCATCGTCGTTGCTTACAAAACCAAAATTTAAATGTATTTTCACAAGATTTTTTTATCGTTTCCTACTTTTGGCTATTTTCAAGAACGCCCCAGGTATTACGCTGCGGCTCCTACTAAAGTGGCGTATCGTCAACTCAACATTCAACTGAACAGGTTTGCATGTGGAATGCCATACGGAACCATGTTGAATACAGTGTGTCAGATTGCCATTGCGAAACGAATATTGGGAATCGGTCAGGTCTAAAGCTATACCATAGGTAATCTATAGGTAATTTATTTCGATGCATTTTCAATAAAATTTAGCGGACAAATACGATTTTAATATCTACGTGTCTGTTAAAATTTAGGGTTGCATAATTATGGTATCTATACCAGATTGATCTGCGCCTGTTGGGGCGAGAGATCAAATTGTCATCTGAAGCTTGGTACGAGACCGGATGAAATAGGATTCATGTGGAAAACCTTTCGTTAAAGAAGAGTACCATTCGGAAGAGCATTTCAAACTGATTTCAGTAGTGAAGAGATCTCTGATCGATCAAAAACATTCAGAAAGTTTGAACTTCTGCAATCATAGTCTTCCTCATCAACCCCTTACCATCTCAAGAGCGAATTGTCGGCACACAAGGCGTCTAGAAGAAATATATCCATTGGTGATGGCATAACTTTAAGAGCGAATATCTCGAAAACGGTTTGTTGGAGGAGAGTACTCACAAAGGCAAGATTAATCCTTTGAACGAGATACCTATCTATTGCTGGTGAAGTCCAACCGAATATCTTGAAAACGAAAGGTCAGAATAGGGCACTCATAATATAATATAATGCCGATGTTTATCATTACTACTGCTCTTTCGTTAGTAAGTGAATTTAAAAGCGTATAGTGATAATAGGTGAAGATATTTACTTAGTTTTATTGTCGGCAAGAGGACACAATAACATATTCTTCCGAAACCCTGGAAATGGAAGTAAAGCAGACGAGTTTTACTCAACGAAGTCTTACAAATATGACTCCGGCACTATTATTTTTATTCACGCATTTAGTGGGTGTGACACCACTTCCTCCGTCTTTGGGCATGGGAAGATAAAATATTCTGAGAAGTGTTATAAAACAATATTGCGATGAAGGAAGTTGTGACAGTTTCTAATAAGCCAGACGCCAGCGTTGATGAAATAGCTGAGGCAGGAGAAAAGATGTTTATGCGGTTTGTACAGTGTTGCTTGCAAACCACTAACCAGAAGGAAAGTTAGATACATTGCGGTACAAGCGGTTTATAAAATCGACTAAACAAGTCAATCTATCCAGTTTCGCGTTTTTACTTCATTTTTGAAAAACATAGACTCCAGCAAAAATTTAAAGATTAAATAAATAGATTTAGGTATTTATTTCTATATGTATATCTAATCTATTTGTGTAAATTTATTTCCAACACGTAAAAGATGGTTTATTTTCAAAAATTACTAAAAACACCAAACTTTAAATTGGTGTACCTCCTAAACTATACATGTTAGGGGGCCAAATAAAATATAAAATTAAAGGTACTTTTATACACTACAATTTTAATAAAACAAGATTTCACCTAAGTATTACCATTGGCGAGTTATTGTAGAAAAACTGTAATTTCTCCTGACGTCAGTCGCATTGGCAAACTTGAAATTTTCTCTCTCTTTACCATTTAAACAAGTCGGAAAAATAAAATCTTCTACAGGACCTTTTGTAACCATAAAGTACAAATTGACTGGACTACTAACACCATTCACTAATGTGGGGGGGGGGGGGTTACCCAATGCTAAAACTATTCTATAATAAAATAAAAATGAAAACGCATGCAATCCGAGGCATTTAGATCTCCCTTGATTGGACATGAATTATACCGGCTGGAAAAGGAGTATTGTTCGTAATACATTAGGAATTTTATCGTATCGACCTAAAAGTACCTATTCACCTTCCCAAAATTGAGGCTGCCGTGTTTCCAAAGAATGTCGATCGTTTCTACTAAATAAGAGGAAGATGCACTAAAAGAAATGAAATATACCTCTACCTATATGAACCATATAAAACCAAGGGTAAACGAGTTACACGGTTGTCGGGACGGCTTTGGAAGACGAGAAAAATTGAATATTGTACGATTTCAGTTCCCATCATTAATAACCGATTTTAATTTCCAAATGTTAAGTGAAAACGAGTATGAAAGCTTGCAAAGCCACCGTAGTACGATAGACAAGCAGACCTAAGCCTGACTCAAGAATTTCAACGAACAATGGATATCAACTGGACTACCGTTAAGTTAAATACCGGTAGCGAATCAGATGTATTGCAGCAAATGGTATCTGATTAACACGTGTTTAGTGTCAAGTGAAGCGCGCTTAATTCACCTGATTTTTAAGACTAGTCCTAGATTTTTATGGAAGCTGTAAAATTAATTACTGACGTTTTAATTTTGGATCGTTATCTTAAGTACGCCGCACGGCTGGAAAATCCGATGTCCCCTTTTCGCATTTTGGGAATTCTATATAACAGCATGATTTAGAGGGGATCTTTTGCATTTCTCCCTTTTAAATAGCGTGCATTTAAGATTTAAGTAAATCTTTATCTACCGTACTGTTTGATTTTCTAGGTAGATGTAGTATTTTGCGCCCTTGTGAATCACTAGGCTCGGAGTGAAATAACTCTAGATTACTCTGTATGTGAGTAACATTGCGTAATTTTTACACAACACAGCAGAATTTGATTGGATCATGCTGATCAATAGCAGATTCAAGATCAATGGCTGACAGAAACTGGATTGAGACTTTAGGATAAAGCGCTGTCGAAATCTAAAGAAAGATTCAATTATTAATGTGATCAATAACGAAGGCAAATTTAATCTGCAAATTATATCAATTAATTATTAATTATCTTTGTTTTGTTTAAATAAATTAATATAAACAATTTCCTATATCCTTTAGTGTGGTTTAAACGTTAATACGATGCCAATAAGTTACTGGAAACTGGTAATACTTAGAACAGCATTCCGTTACGGTTCTTACAGCTAATCTTAGTAAAGGAAGACGCGTCTTTTATTCCGTTTAAACTAGAAACCAAAATTACAAAGAAGAATTCTTACTTGTACTGCGTGTAAAGAAGGAAGTGCGAAGAATGTTTTTTTTTGCATATTAATCTAACAAATGAAAACGAGAGTTCATCTATCCGCTATGCTAATACGAACCAAATTTTTTGAGAGTTATTTAGTACGTATGCTAACGATCGGAGCCACTTTCATAGTATTACGCGAGAATGACCTAGAGAAGTCTCAGACTCTCAGACGGAACAATAATTATGTGCGTTTATGTATATTTCACCATAAATAATAGTATTCGTACATCGTGGAGATAGCTTAAGATAAATGTCTGTTTCTGTATCAAATTTACATAAATTTAGGTAGCAAAGTCTAGGTCCTTATGTAATGCGACGTCGAACCGTTATGGCTTTATGTAGATGATCTTTTTATTTTCTATTTAATATAATCGCAATAATTCATTTGGAAATGCAATTAAAGATTGCTAATTTCTGTCTTTCATCATGTGATATTTTATATTTACTTAACTATACCTATAACGAGAGTGTCCATATTGGGGGTGGGCGGCACATAAATCATGCATTTTTATGGAACTAATTTGCGAAAACTAAAACTCAGACAGTCCATTTTAACTGAAAATAAACCCCTAAAAAGCATCTAAAAAAGCGGCAGAGCACCTCGGTGTGACCCTACGTGGTGATTGAATTTGACCCATTTTCAATTGGCTTGTTACATGTGGCATATAAGTCAATTGTGCAAAGTTTGAACGGAATGGGTTCAAGCGTTTGGCAGAGATAGAAAGGCGTGACCACAAGGGGTCATTGGATTTGACCCATTTTCAGTAGGCTTATTACTTGTGGCATATAGATCAACTGTGCAAAGTTTAAACCAAATCGGTCCAAGAGTTTGACGGTTATCGTGTCCGCGGACGGACAGACGGACACCATCGACTCTCCTATAAAGCTTGTATCGCTTTGCTCTGCCGCTTAATAATATCTACAAGTGCAAGTCACACACACATTTTTTCCCATTGTGGATAGTAGATACCGCAACCTATTTTAGCGCATTTTTTAAGAATTAAACAAATTTGCTATTGTCTGCGTTTTGTCCGTCCGTCCGTCCGTCCGTCCGTCCTTCCGGACCCACTTTTGCCATTTTGAACTACTTCTAGGGGAATGGTGCTAGAGTCCTGGAATTTT
Organism: Photinus pyralis; assembly: GCF_008802855.1. Classification (NCBI taxonomy): domain Eukaryota; kingdom Metazoa; phylum Arthropoda; class Insecta; order Coleoptera; family Lampyridae; genus Photinus; species Photinus pyralis. The sequence continues at coordinate 32,953,549 of NW_022170403.1, read as the reverse complement.
TTGCAGTAGGTAACTTATACCTTGAAGGTGTGCCAGACGGCCATCCAAATTTCACTGTCTAAAAGCCCCCCCCCCCCCCACGAATTATTTCCCGAGGTGCTGTTTTTGAAAGTAAAACGTGCATAACTTTTACATACGACAACCAATGGTCTCAGATTTTGGATACGCATGCCTTTAGTGGGGCCAAAAATTGAAAAATGATCGTATGCAATAATGAAGTTTGACACGTAGCAATCTAGATGAGAGTACTTATGTTTCAATTTTAAATGTCAATAACGTCTATTACTGCTGAAAGAGGAGCTCTAAGCTGTACCGTACCATGTAATACTAACAAACCTATTGAAAATGGGTTAAATCCATTGACCCTGTGGGGTAACGCCTCTCTGTCTCTAGCAAACGCTTGAACTTATTCAGTTAACACAGTTGACCTATATGCCACATGTAATAAGCCTATTGAAAATGGGTCAATTCCAATGACCCCGTAGGGGCACACCGAGGTGCTCTGCCACTATTTTAGATCTGCTTTAGGGGTTTATAATATGTTTATCGATACACTCCCATGACAAATATTGCACAGTGACCATTAAGTAAGTGTTGATGTGGATGTGTTATCCTCCCTAGTTTCGTCTTTCATCTCACATAGCCTCTCAACCCGGGACTTGATCAGTGATCATGGACAAGTGAGTATTTTGCATTTCCCAGTTTCGTTGTCATAGTTCTATACTTTTCACTTTCAGGGAATTCCTCATATCTGTCAAGGTTAGAGTGTGCACATATACACGTGCTTGCGAGATAACCTGCCTTGCAGCGTTGATGTCTACGAGGCCATTTCCAGGTATGCCTACATTGGCAGGAATGCTCATTTTCCGATTAGGTATTTCAATATTGATTGGCATATGAGTCATAGGGTCTGTACAATTTATAAACCTCTCGCCAGGAAAGATTGCCGGTCATAGAACACTTGATCCCGGTCTACAATCTATGTTTTTCTAAAGATGTGAGCGACTTCCGGGATAGAATCGTGTCAATGTTGAACAAAAAGACGTTTCGTTCAACATTGGCACGATCCTATTCCGGAAGTCTCTCGCATCTTAAGAAAAACATAGATCGTAGATCGACACAAGGTATGCTGTGACCGGCAATCTTTCCTGGCGAGAGTTTTATCTACTAGTCTATTTATGGTATTTATACTGTCAGCGACAATAATGCTTACCATAAGACATATATTACTCTGCAAAAGTAATAGACGCATATTCATTGAGCAAAATAAAAATAATAAATCGAATTATACATGTCAATGAACTAAAGTGACAGATGCTATTTCTTTTTATTTTGTTTTAATATTTTCCAATATGGCTTTTCATGGCTTACTACTCAAATTGATTTACATTGGTTTAAACGCAACATTTATAATTTGTCTTGTTTTTTTTATTTGGTGTAAATGTTTTAAAATTTGAATTGGTGTTTATAATTTTTAAAGGCCTACTGATTTTTGAGAGGCTTTGCAAATCGAAAACACTGACTTATTAGAAATTGTTGAATTACAAAAAATATGTGCAATAAGTACCGACATGCGTATATCGCTAGAAAGTCAATCAAATCTTGCATTTGATGCAATAAAAAAACTTGACTTAACACAAAAGACTGACCGTTCGGCGTATGTTAGTACATTTCATGATTAGTAACACTGCGATATTCAATTTTTACTGTACCTACCTCTACTTTTTGAAAAAATTGCGGCGAAACGACTCCTTTTAGATATCATGTATAATACATAAAGTCACACTAAAAATGACCAAGAAATCGAAATATGCAATAATATAAAGAGAGTTTCATTAAAAAAAATGCAACTCCATTTAAATCACCCTGTATAACAATTGACATTTTGTTGAAAATATTCTTAGGTTGTAACCTTAAGGGTACTTCAACATGCGCTGACGCCCACCCTATATTATAGACATAGTTTGGTGTGTTTATTACGAAAAGATGATTATGCTGCTCAATGGTGACCATAAATACACTTAAATTAGTTTAAATTTTAAACATTGATGATTGCTAAAGCACAAGGAATATTGATCTTTTCTACACCGTGGACTAAATCAAAGTGTTTTGTCTTCCATCTAAGGGTTGAAAGTGATACTTATTATCTCGAAAGGAGAAAAACGCGACACACTGGCAGATCAAACACAATGATTAATGTTTACCTTATCTTTATATATGTATAACATTTTGGATATTGCACCATATTTTATACTTATTATACCGTTTTTGAAATTTGGGAGGCAGTAGGTTCCTCAGAGCTTGTTCTGCAAACGATCATTTCTGCGCCGTTAGTTTTACGAGAATCGTTAAATGAAACTGACTGAAATTTGTACAATGTGTTCCGGTATTCATTCTAAATTTTTCAATTTGTTAAAAAATATGGGAAAGCTTAATTTTTACCTTAAACCCTTCTTTTTCTGCTCAGTAGTACTAAATTCTACACTGCAAATAAAGTAGATTTTTGATAAGAGGAAAGCAGATTGTAGCATTTTTAGATTTATTTTTCGTTTAGCAGAATCATCAAGAAACAAATGCTATTTTGTCATAAAGTACATACAGTTTAACAGTTAACCATTGTCAAAAAACATGCGATTGCGAGTGCCATTGTCAAAAAAATTCATATGATTTCTAAATATTGAATAACAAACCTATTCTTTTTTTTTCTAAAGCAACCGTATGTATATTTTAAAAACATTATAATAATAATAATAATAATATATTTATTGCCTGTGATCAATATACATTGACATAGACATAGTCACTAATATTAACAAAAACACATTAAAAAACACGTTAAAAAACACATTAAAAATATGTCGTATCACAGTTGGTCAATATAAATCACAGTGTATACAAATCGCTTGTTTTATAGAAACAATTGTGCACTAAAAAACTTTTTAGTGCCGTTTTAAATGCCATGTCGCTTTTCAAATTTTTAATAGTAGATGGAAGGGAATTATATATTTTTATGCAATTGTACAATGGTCCTTTTTCGAATTTGGTCGTACGGTGAACGGGAATAGTGAGGATATCAGAGTTTCTTGTCTTATAGTCATGATTAGCATTCAATTGGGGTAAAGTATTTAGGATTTTTATGGACAAACATGCTTGACTTATAAATATAAATGCTTGGAAATGTAAGCATTTTGATGGCAATAAAAGTGTTTTTATGTGAAGTTAGGGGCTTAATATTAAATATTAGTCGAACAAGTCTTTTTTGTAATGTAAATACTCTACTACACTCCCCAGCTGCACCCCATGCTATTACACCGTATGCTAGATGGGGTATGCCAGAGCATAGTATATTGTGAGTAGAGCGTTTTGATCTAAACTCGATTTTAAGTTTAACAGCACATAAAAAGTCTTGTTAAGTTTTTTACAAACATGGTCTATTTGTTGGCGCCACGATAACTCATCGTCAATAAAAATACCCAAAAACTTTGCACTAAGTCTTATATTGGTTTCATTTGATGGCCTCATCTTCCCAAACTGGAGACATACGGTCTTTTCAACATTTAAAACAAGTTTATTTACACAACACCAGTTTTTAAATTCCTTCATGGCAAGATTGGTTAAAGTAAGTAAATCATTTGAGGTATCGGCCGAGACCACAATTGTAGTATCATCAGCGAAACCTACCAATTTACTAATTTTTACGAACTTTGGAAGGTCAGCACAGTATAACAAAAATAGCAGAGGACCAAGCACTGATCCTTGAGGAACACCCAAAGATACTTCAAACGTCCTAGATCTAGATGGCACATTTTCTATGTCCATGTATAGTTGTCTTCCCGTCAAGAAAGATCTTATCCACGCGAGCAACGGTCCCCTAACACCCAGATGTTCGAGTTTATAACAGATACATTCTGTTTGGATGGTATCAAAGGCACGACTGATGTCAAACAGTAGAACGTTGATCAGTTTCCTTTTGTCTAGTTCTGTGTACAGATGTGTTAGTAGATCGAACGCTGCGCTTTCAGTAGACATCCCTGACCGAAAGCCATGCTGACAGGCTGGCAAGATTTTAAATTTATTTATAAATGATGTTAATCGATTGGAGATAATTTTTTCCAAGAGCTTGGAGAAAATACTCAACAATGATATTGGTCTGTAATTTTCAATACTTGTCGGATCCCCCTTCTTGTATAACACAATTACACGAGCAGTTTTTAGTGAGCCGGGGAAAGTTCCACAGGCTAATGATTTGTTATATAGATGTAGTATGACAGGTGCAATGGACGTCCAAATGTGTCGCAAGATTTTCACAGAGATACCGTCTTCTCCTGATGACGAGGTGTTTTTTAGGGAATCCAATGTACGATTTAGTTCGTGTTGTGTTATTGGATAGACGTAGATTGATTGACTAATTCTGTTGTCTAATGTAACAGAGCATGTCGTGTTTTTGTCAAAGTGCTTATTGGTCAGGTCCAAAGCTATTGTTGAAAAGTATGTTCCAAATAAGTTAGAAATTTGCTGCGTGTGAGTTATTAGTGTATTTTCATGATTTAGTGCAATTCTACTTTTTTCACGATTTCGCCCAGTTTCACGATTCACCATTGTCCACAGGGTTTTGGGTTTATTCTGTGAGTCTGATATAACCTTTTGATAGTATGTGCGTTTAGCTTAATGTTTAACTTGTTGCTTATATCTTCGCTTTTTTAAGTTGTAGTGTTTGAACACGCACTGGGAATCACAAGATTTTAGTTGCGAGAAGTGGTGTTTTAGATCGTTCCTAGCAATTGCTAATTCGGATGTAAACCACCTTGGTCCTTGCCCAGTACTTCTGGTTGTTACCACTTTGGTTATAACGGGACATATAAGATTGAATAACCATAGAATTGTCTCAAAAAATAATTGAAAAGCCGAGTCTACATCATCGCACTCCCATACATTCTCCCAGTTCACAAGTGCAAGGGTTGATTTGAAGTTGTCTAAATTGTTATTAGTGGTTACGCGAGATGTACACACTTTGGTCTCTTTTTTGTCATTACTTTGCGCAAGAAAATGCTGTGATATCACGATCACATTAGCAAAGTGATCGGATAAGTGTGGATTAGTTGTTGTATAGGCATAATAATTGGTGGGGATCGAAGTTACCAAATAATCTATCGCCGATTTCGAGATTACATTGTTAATATTAACATGAATTCTTGTAGCAGTACTGTTTTTATTTGTTAGATTAAAAGAATCAAATAAGTCTAAAAGCATCCTGGTTTCAATGGAACACGAAAACAAATTTATGTTGAAGTCGCCACACAGAATAGTGTAATCACTAACTGTATTAGCAATACTTAAGAGATAAGCTATATTGGTGAAGAACAATTCAACATTTCCGTTCGGCGGTCTATATATTGTGAGAAAGCATATTTTCTTCCCGTTAATTGCCGCAATGGTGGACGATGATTCAAAGTGCAATTCCACGTTACACTTATTTAATTGAGCACAGGGTGCGCACTTAAATGTTTTTTTTGCTAGTATCATTGAGCCTCCATGGATATGTGTATCTCGAGTAAATGCGGAAACAATATCGTAGCCCTCCACCGAGATCGCTTCAATTGATTCCTTGTTAAGCCAAGTTTCGGTAAGGCAAAGAAAATCTGGATTAAGTTCTGCAGTTACTAATTCAAGGACAGACAATTTATTGGTAAGTGATTGAATGTTCAAATGCATCACTTTAAAGCCATTTAGTTTAGTTTCATTCGCACTCGCTGCCTTGCTTTTAAAAACAAAAGTGTCGATATGCGATCACACTGAGCGAAAGGTATTGTTTAAATTTAACAAATCAATTTGTTTGGGCCGCATTTATTTATCGTTACCTACCGTTTTTAACTTTTAAGATCGTTTATTAAACAATAAGATAGACATTCTTTAATATATAGAAAATCATATAGTATCTGTCTGTATTTTAGATATTAATATACTGGCATAGTATTAAACAAATCACCTTTAGGATTACCGCTTACAAGTCTAAAATGACATGATACTTTCTAACAATAAAGAATGCTGAACTTATTACTTTACACTTATAAAGTAGGTACTGCATACAGCAAAGTTGAGATGTTGACATCTTGTCTTATTTTTCATCTTAATTGATTTCAAGCATACTGCGTAGTTACCTCATTGAATTAGTCATTAATAAGTGCGGCTGCGGCTACAGGGGTGATATTATAAAACAGTAAAGTGCATTGTGAATGTGATTTTAATTTGTTTCCCGAAATCCAACAAATCACATCTGTGGTGTTTCAATTTTACGTTGGAAATATGGACTAATATGGAATCTAGCCAAAATTATTGAGGCGGCGCGCGGGTTTAGCGCAATTTTCCGAAGTGTTTGTAGGTAAGTGAGTACCCATATTAGCCATATTAGTTTCTAAAGTAGTGTAGTAGTCCTCTTTTGCATTAATTGATTAATAATAATTAATAATGATGGTACCTACCTATGCCATCATTCCTACCAGAAAACACAAAATGAGCATAGCTTTAGTTTAGCCATATAATAATGCCAAGCTATAGCCATACTAGGAGCTCGTTTGCTATATTGTTTTAATTTTTTACTTTTTGGTTGTTTTACTTGGGAACTAAATTTTGATTTTGGTAATTAATGTTGTCTTGGTATACCTACGAGTTCATTGAAAATTACATCCGCATTTTATTTTTAGAATTTGTAAAAAAACACAATGGATGAAACACATAGAATTTTATTAAAAGATCGCGTACCGAATTGAGCATCCCTTTTCGAAGTTGAGTCGTTTAAATTTAATGGAGTGAATTTCACAATTGGTTGCGCGTTGATACTTCTAGACCCAGAGGATGTCGGTGAATTACCTGTATAGTTGGGATTGTAAAGTATGTTTCTACAGAAGATAAAGGTGTGTTTTTATTTTGTAATGTTATTAGTTATTACTGTAATACTATACATCCTGATAGGTGTGGTTAGGTATATATTGAACACGTTCAACATACATTTGGTTGCTGGTGGACAATATGTGTTAAATATGTTTAAAGTAGAATAAATGATTATTTTTCTTTTTATTATTAGTAAAATTAACAAGTAGTTAAGTAGTGTATTAACGCAGTTACGTATTTTTAGCACATTTAAGATTATCTACAGGATTTTTTAAAAAATAAACAGTTATTGATTTGGATTTTTTGTTGTTAATATTATTTAATTTACATCCCGTTTAATCCTATCAAAGTTGAAAGTTAATAAATATTTTGTGCCCATCAAGTGCATAATTCTTAAATCACTTTGTGATTAGTAAAGAAATTGTGGTAAGTATCATTTATACCGGAATTAGTACAAAACGTTTCTTAATAATAAAATACCATTAGATCTATATTATCAACATATTCCATTATCATTATTAAACAAAATTTAATACCAATTTTGCCTCGAATTTTGCCTTCTTTAATAGCTAGTAAATATCAAATTTATAGTTATTATACCACATTACTATCAAACAGTTTGAAGCTTAGGGTATAACAATTATATGTTAACAGTTAAAGAATAGCATTATCTTCAAACAAATATGTAGGATTAATTTCAATCATTTATTGCTTATGGTAAAAATACTATTTCTATGTGTTAAGTTATCTTTACTTGCCATAATTGAGCAAACCATTTGGTAACAAAAACATTTTATTTGTTTGTTGACATTTGAACTTAATATTTGTTAACTCAAAATAAAATTTGTTTACTGTAACCAAACTTTTTTCTCAGTGCAGATAGATCGTAATGTCACATATAAAATTATGTGTATATATGTGTGACACACATTTTGTAGAACAGACTGTATGTATATTGTATTATTTTTTCTCTACTAGTGCTTGAAGTCCTCTAAATTAACAGATATTTTTAAGCCATTTTGATCGTATTTTAAAAATGGAAAATGTTATTGTAAGCAATATCGTCCGCCCAACCGTCTGCTTATCGAGGTGCTGGGAGATTGCAAATACAGTTCCTTATAGAAATTGTTTCTGTGAGATCTAAGGTATTATAGTACCTACAGATCTAGAAAAATAAAGTTTACTTTTGAATGGGATAAAATCATTATTAATCATTGTATAAAATTGCGACCACAATGTGGGCGATTCAACTTTTTATTTAATCGCGAAAGTATGTACCTACATTCTCTAATAAATTTTTAATGTTTCTATTTTCCTCGCGCCACTTTTTGAAACGTTTGTATGTACAGTAGAGTAGGTACAACCTCTGTAGAAAAAAAGGAATCGTGCGAACTAAAGTGAACTTTTAATTCGCTTCGCCGTGGAAATGCAAAATTTGCTCGTACCCCAAAATAGCAAGCCAATATAATCTACTATTACTATAGGATTTTATAATTACAGTCGACATTCAATTTAATAATTTGAGTTTATTAGCCGTAGGCCGTAGCACATGATTACACGAAGCCCTACGTAGATGTTTCACTGAAAATCCTACTGCATAAAATTTAATGGTGATGGAGCTATTCTTCTTGCACGCGCATAGGATACCTCATTAACATACCTACTTAATCATTACGTAAGAAGCGTTAAAAGGAAACGCATATATCACCTGTATATGTACTTTGACACTTAAAAGTAAACAAAGACACACGAAATACTGCTATAATTATGACATACCTTAGTGAATTTTTGGAACAATTACAGTTCGTGCATTACACAATTCATACTACAGGATATGGTGCTTTTACAATGATGTTTTATGTCTAAAGTTCCTCATTATTTCATTATCGCCTAGATATGCTATGCATAGTAGTTGTTCCTTTAATTGCCCATGTATTTTAAAAATGCTGTTTGTCCTTGAAGGAAATGATCGCGATACGTATCCAACTACTTACAATACAAATTGCAAGGTGGAAGGGTGCTAACTTCCATTCATAATTAATTGAAAATGTATTATGCCTTGTACAACTTAAGAACTTGTTGGTAATTATCTGTAACCGAACTAATTACACATTTAGGGAAATTATTATAGAATTAATCGATTCAAAATTATCGGTTTCACAATTATTGCAGTATACAATTGTCATTACGCCACCTTTCTAGTGTACTTACACTAATTTCACTTGACATTGGCGTTTGAATTCCAAGCAGTGTGCCTTCTTTTCTTGGACAATATAATTTTAATATTTCCTTTACTCATCAACCCTATAGCTACACAATTATATATGTTAACAGGTCACAGTCTTTATCGATATTTTTTCCACATTACCTATTTGCACTTGGGGTTCAATTGAAATTAACCGTTACGTACCTACAGCCTATGAATGAGTATTTTATTATAAATACTTACTATTGATATAAATCAGATTTGTATTACTTATACGGACACTAGGAACGCACGATACCGCAACACAACCTTGGTCTATCCATCCATACGAAACAAATCCGAATATTATTGCATCTAAGTACATAACTTGTTCAGAACTTTGCGTCCGTTGAACTATCCTTAGCTTCTACAACTTTACACATTTTACTCATGCATATAGGTGCATCTTGCAATAATGCATTTAATTGACCCCTGTACGAGCGATCTATGTACCGCGTTTATACCTAAAACTCTTCCTCCGTATATAAAAATTACGAACCATCACGTTTTTTTTGACAAGACCAAATGACATAAAATATTGTAATAGACATCTTCTGTTTTATTACATTTGGATTAGTATTATTACGGCGCCAGTTGTTAATGTTAATAATCGTTAATATGTGTTTTCTGCCCATTCCGTTTAAGTATTCCTTGTTGTCGTTGCGATTCTTCACTTTTTTCGTTTATACCTATACGTTCATTTACAGAGCGGGTCAATTTTTTAAAAATTGAGTTGTGAAACCTCTAAGAAGACACAATGAAAAGTTACTATGGTTCTATGTTTTTATGGACCGTTTAATATGCCTTCGTTGGGTATTTTCTTTTGCCCTTTCATCCCAGTGATACCAACTTGACCAGGCATTCATATTATTTATTGAACTGTATACACAAAATACTGTTCAATACTATGACTAGCTTTTTATTGTCCGTATTACAAAAATAAGGTAGGTACCTATAGCCATAGTGTAAATGGTATAGCTCATAACAGATCCCTGAGGGGTTCCATTTTCCATCGTATGGACTTGAGATAGGGTGTCTTGTATTCTTGTCCGAAATGTGCGTTGCAAATTTATCATAAATAGACCCTTAACTCTTAAACCCGATTTATTCGTTACGTCGTTATATAATGGTTATATCTCCAAGTCATGGTCATAAACCTGTTCAGATCCAAAAATACTGTTACCATTGTCGATGTAAAAATGTATTTTGAATGTTATTTTCTAGATTGACGAGATGTTCAGTGGTTTAGTGCTTCTGAAAACGATGACGCCCCCTCTGATATTTGAAAGCAATAATCTAGTTTCAAGTACCCGCATCTCTTCTTCCAAACGGCTGAAGTATGTGCTGCACTACTCATTGAGTAGACACAGTTACCCGTGAAGATTCCATACTTTGCCCTATTATTCTACGTGAATTTACACGTGTTTTCTTAGAACGTATTAGGTTTTTATCATTGTGCGATGCAATGACACCATTTTTTTGACGAGTAGGTTTACTAATTCGACCAGTATAGCCATCATGTGCCATCAATTTCTGAATGTGAGTTGAAGTCGCCTACTAACAATAACAGCTTAGGGAGTTGCTTTAAAGCATTGTTCACATCGAATCCGGACCTTCCAAAAGTTACTATATAATTAATTGGGCCAAGTAGAAAAAAACCAATTATGCCAAAAACAAAAGTACTGCCTCAATCAGCCCAAACGAGAGTTGTGGATCTGTGTGCTTGTATGAAAGGTTACAGTCGTGCTTTTAAACACTTCTGTATGTAAAACTCGGAGGTCATTGTTTCAAATGTGACCAACACTCTGCTCTTGAGTCCGCCAAATCATTTACTTGGGGGAGAATTTGCCGAGCATTTTGGATTTATATTTTGCATCGACACCGCTATGAATTCGTGAATATAGACCAAGAGCCAGTGACCAAATTTAGGTTGTCATTTTAAAAGTCTTGAAATTACACACAGTAAATCCCCTATATCTATTGAATATCAAAAGTCCCCTCCTGGCAGCCCTCTGTGGTCGGGGTGAACTACCACAGCCAGAAACAAATTCTAGCACTAACAATCTGTCAGAGGGAAAAAGTGTCCGTACGAGAGCAATTAAGGAATTAAGGAATGACAACCTGCAGATTAAAGATAGAACATGGTTTAGGGTGTTGTAATGATTCAAAATCTCAGTAGCCGTGTATGAATATGTTTGAAGTGCATGTCGAGCATTTATCTGTGCATTGATTTTGCTAAGAGGGTAAAATAATATTTATAAGTATACCATTCTGTCATGTCAATACGCGAAGAGGGATAATAGAAAGGGGAGAGCAAAATGAGGTATTTTGGCGGGGGTAAAAAGGGGAATGGGGGGAGGCGAAGAAGGAAGAAGGAATACCGGATAGAGTGGAAGCGGAGGGAAAGAAAATGACAGTGATGACTATATACAACAAATAAGAAATGAAAGGCTTAAAAAATCAAATAGAACATATGGTAGAGGAAAAGGAGAAGAAACAGGGAATAAAGGCAATTGGGTAGAAATGGGAAGAAGAACACAGGAAATAAAATCAGAAGATAAAGAAGGCAAGATCGCGGGAGAAGTTTTATTGGAATGATCATAAAGGAGAGGATGGAGAATTCTGAACGCAAATATGGAGAGAGATAGGGACGGGAGATCGGTAATTGATTATATTTAGTAAATAAAGAAATACCGGAAGAAATAGAAGAATTTAAGGTAGGAACAGAGATAGAATCCTATGAAAATGTATCCATTTTTAGCGCATTTCCACAAAAATAAAAAAAAATGCGCTATTGTGGCCACTTTGTCCGTCCGTCCGTCCGTCCGTCCGCTCGTTTTGCGACGCTACTAGTTCTTTATCTTAAGAGCTATTGTTCTACTTTTTTCGCTATTTGGTTCGTTATGGTGTCGAGTCTTGTACCAAGGAAGGAATTTTTTCTGTACCGCTTACAAAAAAAGTTATTGTAAAAAAAACAAAAAACCGTTTTTTACATGTTCCATAATTTTACACTTTTGCCGTTTATTAACGATCCTAGAGATCGTTTATAATTTTGCATTGCTATCTGTCGTCTGCCGGTTGGTCTGTCCGTCTGTTCCTTTGTCTGTCTGTCCATCTATCTGTCCGTGTGAACGATAACTTTGTTTAGAAATGTTCGATCGCTTTTACATCTCCGTTAGTTATGAACTGAATTGCATGAAATTCAATATGGGCATAGCTTTAGCCATATAATACGCAATGCCAAAAGTTGAATCGAATCGATTCAAAATTCACAGTGCCCTTTTCGCATCTCGACCATTTATAAACCGAATTGCAAACTTTTTTACTTATAAAAGTATTTGAATGAAATTTGATACATAGGCACTTGTAATAAAGGAAAATCAAACGCCAATTTCAAAATTTGGTTTTGCGCATGCGCAGTGCCAACTTTTTTATTTATGGAAGAATTTAAACGAAATTTGATACATAGGCACTTGGAATAAAGGAAAATCAAACGCCAATTTCAAAATTTGGTTTTGCGCATGCGCAGTGCCAACTTTTTTATTTATGGAAGAATTTAAACGAAATTTGATACATAGGCACTTGGGATAAAGGAAAATCAAACGCCAATTTCAAAATTTGGTTTTGCGCATGCGCAGTGCCAACTTTTTTATTTATGGAAGAATTTAAACGAAATTTGATACATAGGCACTTGGGATAAAGGAAAATCAAACGCCAATTTCAAAATTTGGTTTTGCGCATGCGCAGTGCCAACTTTTTTATTTATGGAAGAATTTAAACGAAATTTGATACATAGGCACTTGGGATAAAGGAAAATCAAACGCCAGTTTCAAAACTTGGCTTTGCGCATGCGCAGTGCCAACTTTTTTTATTTATGGAAGAATTTAAATGAAATGTGACACATAGGCACTTGGGATAAAGGATCATCGAGCGCCAGTCTAAAAATTTTCTTTTGCGCAGGCGCAGTGCCAACTTTTTTATCTATGGCACCATTTAAGTGAAATTTGATACTTAGGCGCTTGGAACAAAGGAAAATCTAACATTAGTTTTAAAATTTAGGTTTGCGCATGCACAGTTCCAACTTTCTTATTTAGAAAAGCATTGAAATGAAATTCTTCTCATAAACTGAAATTGAAGTAACACGTCAAAAATGGATTACCCATGTGCAACGCTATCTTTCATATTTGTGGCCGGATTTTTACGATTTTAGCAGAAGTTGCATCTTATAAATGGGAAATGAATGCAAGTGGAAATGCGCTTTATGTAAATCGTTTACGATTACTTTTTAACTTGTTTGTATCTTATACCTTCTGTATTCATTTATTAATATGAAGATAAGAAATCGAGGAAGGGAAAGAGGTAAAGAAAGAGGGAGATTCTGTTATATATAAGAGACACTGCGGAGTTGTGTAGAAGGAGACTAGAGGAACAAGGAGAAGAAATAGGTGGTAGCGTACAGGGGGGATGGTAAAATATGAAGGCATTAACGCAGAAACAAATAAATGAAGGGGAGGGAAAAAATAAGGGGATGAGGACCGTGCACGGAAGAGAGGAACAAATATAGAGAGATGATAGAGAAATGAAAGAGACATGGAAAGAGCAGTAGCCAGGGGGCCAGAAGGAAGGTTTGGTCCCTAGCATACGCGTACGAAGCGATGATAATGGAACCAGAGGTAGAACAGATGAAGGAAATGATGGGAAGAATGGAGGGTTATTGGGAAAGGAAACGGATTGAGATAAATGTAGAAAAGTCGACGATGATGATGAGATTTGGCATAGTGGTGAAAGGAAAGAATAAATGAAGTAAGAGAAGTTAAATATTTAGGTACCAAAGGCAAAGAAATAATAGAGTAAATGCGCATATAAGAGAACTACGAAAAAAGGGGGTTGTGGCGATGAGACAGGTATGGGGAATAGGAGAGCAGGGTTTCAAGAATAATTTCAGAACAAGAAAATAATTCGATGCAAAGGGTGCTTATGTACGGAACGGAGATGTGGGGGTGGAAGGAAAGGGATGAACTGGAAGGAATACAAATAAGGCACTATCAATAGGTATTAGAGTTAAACTAAACACGCAAATTATATACGGAGTGTTCGAACTTAAGTCGGTACTATTGCTAACTTTGTAATTATACCTAATAGAATTAGTGTGTTGTTTTACGCTAATACAATGGTGAAAACAGAAAAACAGTTTCTAATGGAACACCCTGTGTACGATATCCTCACTAGGTAGAGAATTACATTGCCAACAAAAATTCTCATATGTCATATTTTTCTAAAATCAAAAATATGGCAGCTATTGACAATTTTTAAATTTCATCAACGTGGCTTTGAGTAAAAAATGATTATTTTAAGTTCAGATGTTTTGGGCCATTTGTCCACTATGCGACCAAAAATGAGTTGCTGTCGAGTCACCTTTGGAATTTTTGTTTACATGGTGAATCATACTTAAATTGAACTTTCAAAGGCGACTCGACAGCAACTCATTTTTGATCGCCCGTTGTGAGCCATTGCTGTCGCAAGTTCTCATAAAACTTTTTACACTAGCAGCACTTTTAGCTATGGTTGTCCCAGTTTCCCAGCGCTCAGATATCCCTGCGCCTGGTTGACCGTAGCTAGTTGTATGGATATTCAGGATATTGAAGAGTACTCTGGCAGACAGAAGTTTCGGAAAGTATAAGCAAATGTTATAAAATTTACCCCAATAACATACCTAGTGTGGAAATTTGCAACTATTATTTATGCACTTACGTTCTCAGACATGCAAGATATGAAAATGATAAAGTGGTAAACGCAAATCTTCCATTACACACCGTTAACGTAATAGTATGCATAGTACAGAAAACCTTTGGCCGAGAACAAAAATGATGCGGCGATCAAATTTGTTAATAAATATAAATTTGACAATATGACTGACTACACAAACGATAATTAAAAATTATAAATGATTGAAAATGTTAAAATGTTTTTTTTTAATCGTTAATTAACCCTTAACCACCATTTCTGAAACCGGGGAACGTTCTAATTATATAGTCACGATGCGATGTAAGAAAATAGGAAATAATTACGAATGAAGTATCGATATACCTACATTAGCTTTGCATTTTTTAAATTTTTTTGCCGTTTTTATACCTTCTTAAAATTATGGTAAAACCTTGGACATAAAACTTTAAGAGAATCTTACGTAACTTAATATTTTCGTTTGCACCAATAATTAATCATATCAATTTTTCAAGCGCATTTTTTCTTATACATACTTAAGTTGCAAATTTGGTATTTGGCTTTGCCCTAAAATTGCTAATAATATAAGCAATGAAAAATTGTTTAGATATTGCTAAAATTGTAATCATTTACCGAGGTGAAAAATTTCGATTGTCATTCTTCCAACTACCGGAAAAATTCCGAAGATCATAAAAAGGTTGTACGTAATACGAGATCAAAAGTAAGTTTAATTAGATTTAATTTGTGCGCAGAAGGACGTCTATAGATTTAAAACTTATTAATTATGTAAACACTTATTGATAAAAAATGTTCAACATTGGATTATAAACCTAATATGATAGGTATTTATCTTTACAGAACAGGGACGAATACCAGTTTTCTTGAAACCGCAAAATTGATCAGATGAAAGGTGGTTACAAGCCTGGCATCAGAACTGTCAAGATCTACCTGATGAATCGTTTTGGCAGCAAGATAACTTTTGCTGAGATAGGATCCGATCGCAGGCACCAGAAATCCAGCGCTGAAGCGTGAGAAAAAACGCTGTTCGAACCTCACTCCTTCATGCTTCTGCAAAAGTACGGCCCATGGACCGAAGACATGCTCTGTCACCTACTACTAGCAATTGTACATGACAGCAAGAGACATTGTCCAAAACTGTCTCCGTGCCGAATTGACTGGTGTGGAGGTACGATTAGGTGGCCTCAAATAGCTCCTTGCCAGTATAGGTATACACGGTGGTGTTTTTACTTCTACCGTGTATTCCTACGTAACAAAGCTCCAATCGCAGAACTGCTGCAAAATCTGCTTCACCATCAGGATATCAACAGCTTTCACAAAATTGAAAGACATTCTGACCAACAAGCTTGTTTTAGCACACTACTTACAATGAAAATAACGCACTGATTGCATTTGCAGTAGGTACGTGTCGGAAAAAGAAATGGGCAACGCAGATGCTCTAGCCGTTTCCCATTGAAATTAAAAGTACCAGAACCGCCATTAGGTTGGTAGGTGCTGGTGCCAGAAAACTTTCTCGAAGAAATCGCCGCAGAGAGGTCAAAAGCATTCACCCTATTCAAAGTTATACAATGGATTTGGAAAAGCTGGCCACAGCCATTCACAGATTTTCCACAAGAGAAAAAACTCTCGTTTTATCATGGTTACATTCTTTGGAGTACCAGAGTCGTGATTCCAGCAGCGAGGAGGAAGAAAGTATTTAAAATACTTCATGCAACGCACCCAGGCATGGTTAAACAGCGGTAGCCTCCCACGCACGTTACACAAAAACCGAATTTATCAAAGTATAGCTAAATACCTTGAAGAAGAAAGTCTGTTGACTATAAAGTGGTGGTTAATACTCAGCCGGTCAAACAAAAAAAATATACAGGGCTGCTGATAAAGATGGAACAAAAGCTTAAACCGTTTGAGGTACAGACATGTACATTAGAATGCCTCCATTTTAAATTATTTCCCACGCATTTTTGTGCAAAAAATAATTTTTCATACTAGGGATCGAAACCCTCCTGGGTGAAAGCCAGGAATCCTCGCCATTAGACCATTATAGGATAGATTACATCCTGACTGAACTGAGTTCGCATTTCAAAGAAAGTTGAGGGGAAGAGTGTAGAATGAACCCCGGAAAAGAGATAAGTTACACCTATCTCAGAAAAGTGATTCTTAAATTTTAGGAAACGGGATCAGTATAAAATAAGAAAAGAGTTCAAAGAAGGGTAGGTACTTGATGAAGCCGCGCATAGGTGGAAGTTTTGAAGTCATTTTTCTATGAATCATACGACAAGGTTCAGCGACACAGGAATTTCTCATGAAGATATTCGTCATGTATACTTAAACTGAATCATTTTCATCCATACAAAATGCAAATTCTATAAGAGATGCATGAAAACCACCCTGACAGCAGAATCCTCTAATTTTGCGAAACAATGACAGAAATGTTACGCGATACTCCTCAGTTGTTGAAGAATTTGTCTCAGCAACGAATGCAATTTTTTTAATGGTTCCGTCAACAAACATAACTACACATATTGGAGTGACAAAAATCCACACTGTTTTAGGGAAGGACACACACACTGAAAAGCTAAATGTGTAGGGTGGAATATTAGGTGACACTGTTGTCGAGCCATTCTTTATTATCAACCTAAATGGAAATATTTATTTGGGAATGTTCTAAATCACCATTGAACCCCTTATTATCGAAAAACTGCAAAATCAGTTTGATGGCAACAGGAATCTAAATGAAAATTTAATACATTTTCACCAAGATGGAGCACCGCCACATTATGTTCTGCCTGTCCGTTAATTTCTTAATAACTGTTGTCCAGATCGGTGGGCTGGACGAAAAGGCTCAATAGAATGACCGGCGAGAGCTCCCCATCTAACACCCCTTGATTTTTTTCCTCTGGAGCTGCTTGAAAACTGTTATCTATAAAACACAACCTGCTTCAATAGAAGATCTTCGGTAACGCATTGTTAGAATGCAGGTCTATTCTAAGACAAGTGTTTGAGAATCTTAGAATAGCCTTTGAAAATAGGTTATATTGCGCTTACAATAGAATGGATTGCATTTTTAAGGGAAATATTTCTCATGCAGATGAATGCCACTCAATGAAGCCTTTAGTTTAAGGTATGACAAAAGGGGTGGTGCCCTTTGAATTTTAAGGGTTGGAATTGAGGCCCTCCCTCTCCGTGGTTTTAGTTCCATCCGAGGTTCCATCAACCTCTATGACATTTATTCCAATTCTTTTATTTCGCGAAGTATTTGCATTGAAACTTTTCAAATTGAGGTATGTGCATGTGCAAATTATGTAACAGTTCTATTACAAATGCTTGTTATATTTTAATTCATTCTGGGTTAAAACAAATTAGGTCATTTTCCCAAAAAGGCACTCCGCGTCGTCTTAATAGTGTTCGTCTTATTTTTGAAATCGCCACGAGACCTAATTAAGCATATTGATTTAATTGGTCATTTGTTATGACATCTTCTACATGCAAAACTGCGATTTGCCACTCTAAAGTTCTAGCGGGTATAATAAAGAAGTTAGCGCTTATGTAATACTGTGAATGGGTCATTAAAGAATTATGAAATACTTAAAAATGAACTAATATACAAATGTTCTACTTTTGATAATACAAATATTTCACTAATTGGTAGGTATCTCTCATGATGGCTTGAAAGAATAAAAGAAAGTTCGTTGACCGACATAATAAAGCGACTCAAAATAGATTAAAACTTAACCACGGGAAATTCCCCGCTCACCTCAATAAAATTGGCCTAGCCGAGTCGCCCTACTGTTCATGCGATAACTTGTCAATAGGTGATTTAAACCACATCTTCTTCTCATGCAAAAATTTTATCCACGCCATTAAACAACTGCAAGAAATTTTGATAGCAAATTCAATTCCTCTACCGGTAAACATAACCACATTACTTGATACGAGCGTGTGAGAGATAAGCGCGCGAGAGCATAACCAACAGAGATAGCGATAGGATACTGACTACTGAGATCTTTCAGACCATTTCATTCTAAACGTCTGATTCACATAGTTCCATCCACTTCAATCAAACGGATTGTAGAAACTCAGACATTTTTCGGTGGCATTCGCCCAAATTGCGATGAACTAAACCATGAGGACCATACACAAGTCATACATCCGGTAAGTGTGTGGGAACCCGGTAACGCGTTACCCTGCGCGTTACACACATCAACACTCAACTTCACGAACATCTCTCGAAGATTTATGAATTTCTGCGTGTTATTGGAAAAGTGACCTACTTCCATCTATACCTTGATGGTAGGGTCAATTTTACATTTCCCAAAGCAATATCCATATCGGAAGCGCTAATAATGGCTTTGCTACTTGTTGGTAGTTTACCAAGATGGTAAATTATTCGAGAATCTGCCTCTTAGTGGCTGCAGCACAATTCAGTTTTCACCACATCATCTTCCCTTGTCAGAAATTTATAGCACTTATCTTCATATGTGGCAAACACAACTTTCCTTCCAAGTAAAGCACAACAGGTCTTTTTTGCCTATTAACGGTATAAGTAATCTATAAAAGAGGCTTTGAGCTATCATTGCGAAGTGGTTTTATGAAATTTGTAGGCTGCTTCTGAGTGGAAACAGAAATTGAGTAGGATTGTAATCTTTCCTTATTTTGATCCCAACGATCACGTTCTTCGTCCTTCATGGAAGGCGTAACTATCTTGTCAAAAATCAATTCTCTCGCTGACACAGCACAAATCTTGCCGAGGATGTGTTCAGAAAATCGCTCAAGGGTTTATCGGAGATCTTTTAAAAGATGCAAAAAAAAATAATCCATCTATTAAAACAACATCTACAACTGGCGATGGACTAGGAGCACTTGAAGAAATCATGCTTCCGAAAAAGTTTCAGCAAAACAAACTCCAAGCGGTGCGTAAATCTATATTTTTTATTTTTTTTTATTTTATTACCTTTATTTTATAGTGGGCTACTCTTCCCACTCAACCCACTATACAATCACAAACAGCCATGCCTTACCTGGGATTCAAACCCAGGACCCTTGTAGCCAAAGTTAGAGCTTCTAACGTAAGCTCATCTGAGCTACGCAGGTCTCTGTTCGTTGTGCTCTCGCGCGCTTATCTCTCACACGCTCGCACCTGCTGGGATTTACTATTCCTACATTTTTAACTTCTAAGACGTCTGCCACTATTAAAGCTACACTTAATATCGTCTGCCAGGATATATTTTAAAGTAGTGACAAAAAGAGGAATTTTTTATGTATAATTTTTATACCGTCCTCATGGTTTAGTTCAGGGGTGTTTTCCCTACATTGGAGGGCGTCTTTCGCTACCAACGCTGCACTTGAAATCGTCTGCCATATCATATTTGAAAACTATGGAAAAAATCGGATTTCTTGATACAAATCTTTTCCGTGACCCTTATAGTTTGGTAATTTAGTTGATCACCTAAAGAAGTCACCTATTCAGCGCCGCCCCAAGTTAATGCTGCCACTTACGACTGGCAGACGAGTGATTTTATTATTAGTTTTCAACGTACTTTCAGCCTCTATTGTCGAATTTTTTGTCGCTTATGGTTTAGTTACTATGTACGCTGCCTCCCGGTCTATACGTCTTGAGTCGAGGGGATGTCCAACAACAAACCGAGTATTATAGTATAGAAAACCAATGCAAACAGGTTTTTGAAATTTTGGACACAAGGGTTATTCAAATTGCATGGTTCACACCTTGACTGATTAATCAATTATTAAGCGGCACTGCAAGCCAGAGACCTGCAAGCTTTTTAGGAGAGTCGATGGTGTCTGTCTGATGTCTGGCTGTCTGTCTGTGAACACGATAACTGCCAAACGCATGGGTCGATTCCGTTGAAACTTTGTATGTCTACGTATATGCCTATTAAAAAGGGGTCAAATCGAATGACCCCGTAGAGATCACACCGGTCTGTTGCTTTTCTAGATCTTGTTTACACGTGGTTTATTAAGATCTGTACGTTCAGTTAATGCGTTTTTAGTGAATTAAAAAATAAAAGTTTTTCCGTCCGCTCATCAGTCCGCATGAGGGAAAAGATCTCGGTACCGGAAAGCCGTAGAAAACTCGCTGTTGTCTCGTCTAATGGATATAGATCCTCCATTAGTGCAGCAACAAATGTTCTTTCCTAGTCACTTAGGGTCTAGTGATGATGCTTTGGGTAAACTTTCCAATGATTTACCAATTTCGGCAGAACACATTGACTTGATGCGTAGGAACTAAATATTATGGTCGTTGTCATATTTTAATAACACTGTTCGCCTATTACATTCCTCACGGTAATAATCAGATATTTCCACGTACTGAAGATTACGGTGGGTACAGTACAAAGTAATATTTAGGTTATTGTTATTATACCTTGTGAACGTACGATGGTGACAGATTGCTATGAACCTTAACAAAATGTATTATTGTCCGTTTGAAGGATCAACGCAACGGATGAACGGAGAGCTATATTGAACCCATCTTAGATCACGTCATCTACTTGCAATAGTTGATTATTTATCAAAGATATAGTAGTGAAAGTAGGAGTGCAGAGAATACTCTTGAAATAGGTAGGTACAATTCAAACGCTTGCAGGTGTATTCCACTCAAGGTTGCAATCACGTTATATTGTTTACGGTATGTATTCGACATTGATTCTTCGTCTGCAACCGAGGAATGTATTCCGGTTTCATTCTTTATTCTACGCTCATAAACAAAACGTTATTAATTACCTAGAATTTCTAACTGGTAAGTTAGCTTTTCTTGAACCGATGTTGTAACAATGTGTTCTTTAATATGCTATGTTCCGTTAATTAATTAATTAGGTACCACATTTCAACAGCAGCTTGATTCATAAACTGCGAGATATTTGTTGTAGCTAATTGAGAAGTCTTTTTGCGAATACCAATTTTTGTTCCATTACAGAAGTTTTTGTTATGTTAAGTTACTTAAGTGTTACCATACTGTAAAGTGTAAAGAGTACACTATTATACTCTCCAACTCGTGATAATGTGAGCTATTGAACAGGATCCCAGCGTCAGATCAATGACCTCCTGCCTCCGCGCTGTCACGAAAGTAGGGGCTGCTCCCTGATTTAAAACATTCAAATCAGTTGTTTGCAAGTACTCCAGAAGTCCAGAAGGTGGTCGCGATTCGTGTCCGTGCTGCCTCACGCAACATGGTGTGCTTTGCATCACAGCCAACCGCAAGCCCACTACTTCGACAGTACTCAACTCAGCCAGCTCCTTGGTTGGTGGAGCTTCTTTCGAGTCATACGGAAGATAGGCGGAGCAGAGCACCAAGTGTCTGCTCCGTCCCCTGCCATCTTGCAGCTGAAGTTGTAGAGCTATACGAGATCCCTGAAACAGAAATCAGCCATTAGATAAGATTCGAGTCGTTTATTGACATAAATGCAAGTCCAGGAGTTCAGTTGGCTGTCCCTCTTATAATAAAGATAGTCCTCCACCTGACCTGACTGTTAATTAGGTCGCCCCCTTACTGTGCTGCAAATTGCTCTGTAAGAAGGTTACTTTGTCCATCACTGATGTA
Organism: Photinus pyralis; assembly: GCF_008802855.1. NCBI lineage: Eukaryota > Metazoa > Arthropoda > Insecta > Coleoptera > Lampyridae > Photinus > Photinus pyralis. The sequence goes on along the minus strand of NW_022170403.1, from coordinate 32,931,119 downwards.
CTAGGTTCCCTCCTCCTTTAGCGATACCGACGGTTCCGAACCCTGGTCGGAGCCAAGAACTGCCACAGGAGCCAAAAGCTTGCGTGCGCCTGAAAGTTCTGCCGCTGGAGTGCCTGATAGGACGTCTCATCGACACCAAATGCAAGGAGAACCCTACAAGGTTCCTCCCTGCGGAAGAACGTCTTCCATAGGCTCGTTCTGAAACTAGGATTTTGCCTCTGGATTCGCTTCAAGGTGGTGGCCGTGTCATCCGGGAGCCCGTACAACACAGCCATCACCTTGGTTACCTTCGGGACGTGCTTCTGAACTTTCAGCGACGCGCCATCCCAGGGCCTAATAAGAGGGACGGTCCTCTCCAACCAGTCCAAGGTCCACTGGTCCTCGCATTCGGCCACGATGGCACCCTGCGGATTCTAGCGGAGCCCTGCCAGCCGAGGAAAGGGCTCCCCCTCCATCCGGTCGACAAATGCATTCAATGCAGCCCTAATGCACCTCGACTGAGGCTCTGAGATGTCTACCTCCGGGTGTAATACCGGAAAGATTGACACCTCAGGGCCGCGCCGCCGTGACTTGCCTATAAGTTCGTGGTGCACCTTCGGGTGCACCACGAACCTCTAGGCTTCTTCTCAGGCTGCCTTGAGCCAGACCCTGGAGTGCTTCCCTCTGATCTGAGACGCTTGGTCCCTGACGTCGGGTTACCCTCCTGAGGCAACGACCCAGACGCAGCCTTAGGCTTTGGCACAGGGCCCGCGTTTTACCCTCGAGCGGTCGCCTTCTGTGCGCCTATTCTTATTGCCAGGTCCTTGAATAAGGTCCTGTCCCCTTTTTTGAGGAGCTTGCCCCGTTACCGGCTCCCTTTTGAGGGCCCCACTTGTTGGTCCCCTCTGACGAGGAGCCCAGAAAGGTTTTGTGTGAAGGTTTGTCCATACAATTCCCACGAGTAGTGCGGAAGTGCGGTCTCACCTGGGCAGAAATGAGGTGTAGTACCAAATGAAGTAGAATAAACCACTTTTCGTAACTTGTGCCAATTTTTTAAATAGCCTTTTAGAGCTGCACACTGTGTGTTTTGCTAGACGCAAGTATTAGTCTACATACCCTCCAAGTCGATGTTTGGAACAACACCTTACAACGGACACTAACGAATCCAGTTGGAAGTTATTAACACACATACAACAGAACATGAAGGAGGCATAGGATGGGGTCTTTCCTGGAAATGGCTTTTCTTAGACGGTAAAAAACCAAATGGCTTTTTACTGTCAAACTTTGCATAAAGCTCATCATAGAATAAGTACAAATTTAGAATTTAGAATCTTTTAGTTGGCCCACGAATTAATATTTAATGGTAACTCGTTTAAATTTGGGCTGCTATGTTGTTACCCCATCGAATTATATCTCGGGTGAATATTCCCAAACCCAACATAGCGAATTAATATGGGACAAAGGTTTTTTGAAGATAGTTGCTCCCCACGTTAACTTAGAGGAAAGAAGATTTCTTTCCTCGTCTAATGATATACGAATTAGTTCATTTTCAGGTGTATTTCTCACTATTTTATCAAAAATTCGGCAATAAATCCACTTACCAAAATCATTTTAAGCCGTCATGACTAGTAAGACAAACAGCCGATTCAAACGTCGAAATCAATATCAGTTTATGACAACACTGACATTAATTTTTTTGTAAAATGCGGTTCATTGAGGACAAAGTGTTTATAATAAACAACGTTTACAGCGGAAATAGTTACTCTAGTACGCGATATTTGTTTTCCGTGCATTTTAATGAGCATCCCATCCCGTCTCTGTGAAAACCTATTTCAATTCTTTAGGAAATTTCCATGGCTTAACATGATTTTGCTAATTGGATTTATTGCCGAATTTTTTATAAAACTAGCTGACCCGACGGACGCTATCCTCTTTCTTAGCTATGAATACCTATTCAATTCGAACTGGAATAAATAATTACAAAAAATTATTTCAAAAAATGTGCTGTGGATAGCACAGGTACCACCCGCCCCACCTACGCATGCGCGATTCTGCCTTTTATGTCTAAGAATATGTGTAGCAAATTTGGTTTAAATCGGTTCAACCGTTTAGCCGGAAAAGGGATTTTGACACACTTGCTCCAAAATCTCCCCATCTCTCCCCAAAATAATAAAAAATAAACGCACTCACTTCTATTTGCTTTTGGCGATTGGCAACTTATCTTTCTTTGTTGCGCCAAATGCCGTAATTTGAAAGCAATTATTGTATTTCTGGATATGAAATGTATAGAATCTGGCCCATTTCCGGAAACCAAGGATTGTAGTGGCTCTGGTGGCGGTACCAATGGCGCAACATAATCCCGGGGCGTCAGTTTTAATCTTAAAAGCCTTGCAATGAGGACACACAAAGTTCTTTGGCCTAATAGCAACGATTTACTGTAAACTGTAATCGATTGCTGCGTTATAGGTAATTAAATGCAACTCGATAGGGATTAAAGAGGACATTTCTGCGTTGTTCATATCGATTCCGTTACCTTCGTTTCGCACTTCGCTTTTCTCGTCAGTTTGACTTAAGTAGGTAGGTACTCGTATATATGTTTCACTTGAAGGATTACGAATTCTGTGACTTAAGTTGGTACCACGTTGGTACGTCTAATTAGTAGCATCTCGAAAAAACTAAAATTCAACTGAAAATAGAAATTGACTCCGTGTTTCTGTATAACTATGTATACCACGTGTTTAGTCTATCAACACTTACCAAAAATGGATATTAGGTATATCATACTAGTATAAAAGGGGTGATTGCGGTGAAATAACCTCGAAAGTTCTCAAAAAACTCACTGAAATCTGGATAAACTATCCGATCGAATTGACAGCACACTATGATATGAATAAATTAATTTTTATACGGATATATGCCGATCCATTGCCGATCGATGTAGCTGTTAAAACAATTGCCGTCGCACCGTCAAACGCGCGATGTTTAAATAATCGATAAGTTTTCTCCAATTTTCCAATTTTCTGCGCGAATTTCTTAGTTTTTCTTGCCGTAAGAACCTTCTACATAGTACTAGAAAACTTAAAAAAAAAAAGATGAATGAAATCGGTCAAGTCGTTCTAAAGTTATAGCGTGACCAGAAGAAACAGGGGTTCATTTTTATATATAGAGATAATGTGAAATACACCTGAAAATAAACTAATTCGTATATCATTAGATGAGAAAAAATTTTCTTTTGATTGGTGTGATTATAAACCCTCTAAGTTAACATGGGGAGCAACGATTTGCAAAAAACGTTTTTCCCATGCCAATTGCCTACATATGTTCGGTTTTAAAGTATTCACCCGGTATATAGTACTTTTGAATGTTTACTTAGCCAAAATGTCACAAAATTCCAACTCCTTGGTGTATTTATGTCACTTACTATAGAGCATGCCGTTTCTGGAAAATAAACAATTAAGCATATGGTAACCTTAAAAAATTTACTGTGGCCACCGTTGCCACCGAGAATACACGGTGGCAACGGTACCACCCGCACAGATGCGCATGCGCGATTCGGCCCAAACGCTTTTCAGATCTTCCCTTTATGTCTAAGAATATGTGTCAAATTTGGTTCCCACCGGTTTATAAGCCAGTCAAAATCGACACAAAAAATCGCTAAATTCGCAAAACATGATGTATCTCTGATTTTTTAGTATGTTGTTTGGACCCATTACAGTAGTGTATACTCAAGTTTGCAACTCTCTAAAAGTTGTGGAAAAAGTGTAGTATACGAAAAACGGCGAAATTTTCGGAATTTTTGGAGAATTTGCGTTATATTTCCTTAATTATGTATTTTTCGACTTTCGTCACTGTATACGTTTTTGAATAGTATTAAATGTGTAACAATTTGCGCCTAACCCGAGCTCTGTAGGTCAATTAGTTACCGAATTACGGCACTTTGAAGATAGTCATTATTTTCCAAAAAGTGAACATTTGAGTTTTCCACTTTCTTTAGATAGAAATTGCGGCTAAACTATTGATCCTACGAGTAGAACTTATAAAATAGAAGATGTAGATAATTTAATTAGCTTTAAGTTAAGTGTAAAGTGGGGTTGCAGGTCTCGTAGTTATCTCTAAATCTCAAAAAAACCGATATAAGGTAAAATCGCATTTATCCACAAATGTTCCAAAAGCTTTTTATTTCTTGTTTTTTGGTGTGGTAAAGAAAAATTTGCCATGCAATCATTAAAAAAAACGGTGAGGTGTATTTTAATATAAACATAAGTCATAAAAATTGTAGTAGGTATATAACCAATAAATCAAAGATAGATCAAAATCGTCTCCTTGTTTTGAATGGCTCTGGGCCGTCACTTTCGCTGCACTCTTTAACAGGCAGGTCCTCTACTATTGGTGGATTGTCGTCGCGGTCCTTTATAGGTAGGGAGTCCAGTATTGCTGGATCGTCAGGGTTGTCTTGAGGCTCGTCATCGTCGCCCTCTTCAATGATGATAAGAGCAGCGTTCTGGCACGTTTCCCCAGCGCAGGTAGCACACATCACAAAGCATTTGAGACCTGCTTTCAGGCAAATACAGCCACCTCTGCATCCCTTTTTGCATTTGCAAGAAAGGAGCTCTGGGGGGCAAGAAAACAGAAACCGAAAAAAGAAATTACGGGGGGGGGGGGGGGACAAGAAAACAGAAACCGAAAAAAGAAATTACCTGCACAGAAATGAAGACTGCAATTTTTCGAAAACTTTTAATGAAGATCAATTAAAATATTATATACAGGGTGATTCCTATAGTACCTGCCACCGTTTGGGAGCGTATAGGGGGTGCCTAGGGGAGTATTTTGATATAGGACACTTGGGGTCAGAAATCTAAAATAAGGGCGCCAGAACCAAATTTATCTTCTGGAATTTCACGCCTGTATGTAGGCAACCCAACCGACCGACGTTTCGCGCGGAGCGATGCAGAGCGAGGTAGCGCGAGGAAGCGACATGGGAGGGAAGGAGGGAAAACGACAGTCAAAAGCAATAACGTTTACAAGTGTTCAACGTGGCCACCGTTGTTCTCATTGCACTTCCTACATCTAGCCAACTATTATTATACTATTGCCATAGTGTTTATTCACTTGATACGCGTCGTTGCAGACGGGATTTCGTGGGTTTAAACAAAATTCTGATCAAGTGTCAGCTCCGTGTGCACCGCCGGCCGGTTGGGTTGCCTACCTACAGGCGCGAAATTCCAGAAGGTAAATTTGGCTCTGGCACCCTTATTTTAGATTGCCGACCCCAAGTGTCCTATATCAAAATACTCCCCTACGCACCACCTACACGCTCCCAAACGGTGGCAGGTACTATAGGAATCACCCTGTATATCTTGATGATGCCTCTCTTGCAGATAATTTCAAGACTGTGTTGGCTGATTTTATAAATCTATTGAAACTTGCTAATGAAAGAGGATTGGAAATTAATACAAGAAAATGTGAACTTTTCTTTTGTAATGGTTACGTGAACGAGATTGTATTACGTTCCTTTCAACAAATTTGCCCAGGTATCCGTCTAGTAACTTGTCATAATCTAGAAATTCTTGGTTCTCCAATCTTCGAAGAAGCATACTCAAACTGCTTTATGAAAAAGTTACACCAACTCCAATGTTTAACGGATCGCCTCTCAGGAATTAACACGCACATAGCGTATTTCTTATTACGTAACTGCCTTTACATTCCGAAATTAACTTACTTCTTACGTACATGCGCAGTGTGGAATTTTCCACAAATGTTGATATCATTCGACGACCTCCTAAGAAGCTCCTTTACCAACGTCCTCAACATGAATATCAACGATGACGAATGGCGACAAGCAACTTTACCTGTAATTGACGGAGGAACTGGCCTTCGAAAAATATGCGACATAGCACTACCTTGCTTTCTCAGCTCAACCTACGGTGCTCAGACTTTGGCGTCTCAAATTCTTCCCCATATGGATGGCCAATTTCCTGTCCACCTTCAGGCTGATGCTTTAACGGCATGGAGTTATTTAAATACTGAGATTGCTGCAATTCCTCATAGTCAAAAATCCTGGGATCTAATCAACATCAAGCGAATTTAAATCCCAGACAAATACTGATAATGCACGATTCCTTGCAGTTCAAGGTGCACTATCTGGAGCTTGGCTCCAATGTATTCCTTCTGCCAATATTGGTACCATGTTGGATAGCCAAGACTTTGAAACCTGTATGGCTCTCCGCCTTGGCTGCAAGAGGTTTCAAAAGCACCAATGCAACTGTGGAAAGGTTGTAGAGGAAAATGGGCATCACGGTTTAAGCTGCTTATCTAGCAAGGGAAGACTTTCACGGCACACAGAGCTGAATCACATCATTCAGAGAGCTCTTGCGTCAATTAAGATTTGTTCAATTCTGGAGCCTGTAGGTTTGTCACGCGACGATGGAAAACGACCAGATGGAGTCACTCTAGCACCATGGCGAAGAGGACAACGCTTAATTTGGGATGTCACCTGCGTGGACATTGTTGCGGCATCATACATACATCAAACATCAATAACCGCCGGATCAGCTAGTGAAATTCAAGCAAAGAAGAAGCACGAAAAATATTCCGATTTGAAATCTAACAATTTTTTCTTTGTGGCTCTAGCTTTTGAAACCTTTGGCCCCTGCAGCTCGGAAATAACATCATTTTTGAAGTGTATTGGACAAAACCTCATAGCAGAATCCGGAGACAGCCGTGTTAAAAGTTTCCTATTCCAAAGAATATCGCTTGCCATCCAACGTGGAAACGCCGCTAGCATTAGGGGCACCCTCCCAGATCATCCAGGAATGGACGAAATATTTTCATTGTGAAAATGAATCATGACAGAAAACTCAAGTGGATACTTGCTGAGCTCTCCAAGGCTTCTACTGACGCTACTTGCGTCCATCACATTATATTAAGCTTATTGTTGTTACCTACTCATACTCTTAGTTCAGTTTAAATTCAATAACCAATAAAAGTGACGTTTTTAGAATTGGGTACACACAAAGGTTTTATGTGGAGTCGTGAAACGATTGAAAAAAGCGATGCAACTATATTTTTCTTGTGATGTTAAAGGCTTAAACGATACGCTCACAAAACTTTCCCTATCCAAAAGTATCCGCACAATCCAAGACCGACTGCAAAATACATATACTTTCCAACTGTTGTTCAATTTCAAATTTCGCGGTTCCCCTAGTGCTTCAAAACGTGTATTTCCTTAAAAAAACTGAGGGATCATTTTTTAGCCCTCCCTTACCAGTGTGCGACTGGTAAAAAGACGAATCCATAAGGAATTTATGTCTTGGTGCGGATTAAAGAAATCTGATCCCAATAGTGTGAACTTATACATACAGAGGTAATCTACTAAAGGAATTTAGAGGCACAATTTGCTTACTTATTCTTTCAAATGGATCAAAACGTTAGGGAATTAAGACAAGTTAAATAGTATTAATTAGCAAACGATAACTTCTTTTAGTTTGACATGTCGAATGTAATCTTATTTATTATCGGTAAGATCTCTACATAAAGGAAGAAAAAATTTCATAATAAATTGGTTTAAGAAAATGAGTGTACGTGGCTTGTGTAGGACTAAATAGGATGATACCAATGTTTAGCACCGCCAGCCAACTTGTGGAAATGAGAGCGCAACAGGGGTTAATAAAATTTAGTTTACCTTTTGTGATGTTCACGTGTTTAATTCAAAAATTTTATTCCATTTTGATGCTTGGCGTGTGAATAAATGATTGCTCTCAAACCTAACTTGATTGATATTCTAAAATCCTTATGTTGAAATTTTAAAATTGAGAACATATGTCTAATACTAAAAATTAAGAAATGAGTATGAGTAACCATGATATTTACTTGGTACATTAACAGGTTGCGTTAAGAAACTTTTTAAGAGGCTATTGGTTATGTAATTGTAGGCGAACACGCAGAAAAATAATTTAGTATAAGTTTATAATGAATTCAATAGGAAGTACATATATATTAAATGGGCGGAATAGTTATTTATGTATTAAGGGCATAAAAGTGATGTTTATATTCACGAGGGCGACAGGACCAAGAGCTTTTTAGTCGCCCGAGAGTATAAACATCAGTTTATGCCCGTGGTACATACAAAATTGTAAGTCTTACAAATAGTTTTCTTCGTTAAAGTAAATATTCGTTTACAAAATAATTCATTATGTTTGAACAAGTATGCGTGGTTCGAATTTGTTAATATGATTGAAACCATCCAAACGTTCAACGTAATTTTAAATAATACAATTCATCGTGAATGAGCAAGAACCAAGAAGTTCCAGAAACTATTCGAAATAAGGCCAATCTTGTGAGTTAGTAGGTATTGACATTTCTAATCTTCAATGATCTGCAAATATTTGTTTGTTTTGTCATTAAGTATAAATAAGTTACTATGGTGATACTTAATGCTCTAGCCTAGGGCGTAAAGTGGTACTATTTATGCCCGCGTATCACAGATATAAAGGTCGCTATACACGATGCTGTATACCGGAAGGCAGGCCCTTCGATTTGCAAACCCGAAGGCTCAACCTGTACTCTCTGTTTAGCCATATACTACTACGTTTTATTCGCGTGGTTTTTGTCAGTTTTTAGTGTAGTGTGAACAGATCGGGGCTGTAGCCACGATCTCTGAAGAAGATCTTATGTTAATAGGACTCCCAGTTTGTTTGTTGCCTGACAAACAGAAGAAAATAAAGCGCAAACGATCGAAAAAAAAGCTTTTTGACACTTTGTTAATTTTGATTCTTAATTAATTGTGATCAATAAGTACAACTTCGTTCTGAGAAAATATTTATACCTTCCCCATATATTCTTTAATATTATCAAAATTTAACATTTACTACATGTTTCGACATAACCATGTCATCATCAGGTAAAAGAACTAGTTATCACTAAGAGGTTAAATTTAACTAAGACAATCAAATTTCAAAAGTTATAATAGGTCAAAAGATCCGGTGTACGAGGCAGAAGGCATCGTCGGCTTTCATCAAAGCTAGCGTGTAACGGGATAACCACACATCTCAAAGGTGAACTGACTAAAAATTCAAGAGCTGAAGGCCAACAGGACGAACACAAAGGTCAAGTGATAACAAACAATCACAAAGTAACAAAACCAATCGGAAAACCAGATTAAACTCCAAAAAGAAGAAGTTGCAAATGAACATGGGGATAGGTAATTAATCACAACAAAAAACAACAGAAAATGTCCCGAATTGCAATTAAAAAAGAAGAATTATGAGATTAAAAGGGAATCGCACCGCTTAGGGCCATGCATCCCGAATGAAGACGAAATGCGTGTCTACAGAACACTAAAGCTACTAAACTTAACTGCTTTCAGCTTTCCGGCTCACAGAAATTCTCGGCCTGTACCCCTATCTCACACATACACGTTTCGAAATCATAGCCGGAAGGTACATGGTAAACAGCATCGTGTATGAGGCCCTTTAATGTGCTATGATATGTGCAAATATCATGCAAACATGAGAACGGAGAACGGATGGCGGAACGAAGTGCCATAACAGCGCAAGGCCAGTGGATATCGCCTCCGACCACGTCAAGTGTTGTGTGGCCGACCAGAACCTTTATGTAGAGTCACTTTTGTCAATATTTTCCAAGCAGATCATTTTCATTACTATTAATTATTACGTAAAACAAGACGAAAGCCTTTGAGTACTCTTTCATTTGAACAGGTCTCCATCAGTAAAATTAAATCCTAAAGTGTTCGACAACAGAAATTACTGACGGGCTATAAATTGTAATATACCAGACAGTCCTTAAATTTATTAAATTATCTAGGTTATTAAGAAAAATATTAGGGAAATTGGATTTTTCAGGGACGGTCACGTAGTCCTCTGCAATGTTAATTTTAGCAGGTTGAATGAATATTCATTCATTGATTAATGTATGTTTAAGCATCCAATGAAAGGAGGCCAACTTTTATAATAGTTACGTAAAGTTTGACCGTTTAATTAAAATATTGGCTGCATCCGATGAGATGCACGTCCTTTGGTTGAAGGTAATTCGAACGTCATTCACTGTCATAAACATAGAAGTTCCGATTGCAAAAGTATTTGGTTTCATTTCCTTTAGAAGTATAAAAATAGTTTTATTTTTCATTTGCCAATTATATGCCAATTATATCTGTCACATGAGATATATAAAGCAATCTATGACGCCCGAGGGCATAATGAGAGGGCATAATGAGATGACAATCCATTATGCCCTCAGAGTACAGAGTACGAATCTAGTACTTTATCCGAAGATGGAAATACCGGCCCTAAGGGCCGGTATTTCCATCTCGGGATAAAGTCAAGTATAAGATATCTTCCAGGTAAACCGACAGTTAGCGTCGCTTCGGGTATTTCGAAGCTCGTTTAAATATTATCGGCAGGATAAGCTCTAGATAAAGTTATTGGGTAGATTTTCTGCAGTTATCAACATAACCCAAGATATTGCGTCAAATTTCTAGTAGACTTGTGACGTTTTAAAAATTTGCGAAATTACCAACCGTACCTATACTAAATAGGAAGAAAGAAATTGAAGTAGAAGTACGCAAATACATACTATCTATTCTTGAAGGATATAGGTAGCCTATTTTAGATTCCAAATGGATCAAGATTTTCTTGACACAAGCACACGATTTTCAGATGTGCTGAAATTAGCAGTTCTTTTCTTTCTACGCGGTGCATTTACATCACAGTTTTGGTTCATGTTCAGAGTACTCATAAGTAAAGCTTATTCTGTAATTTACGTTTGACAAGTATATTACAAGTCACTGAATTTCTTTCAAAAACAAAATTCGTTCAAATTGTCAGGTAGTAAGCTATCTTTCTCTAACATATGGCCCTGCCTTCGCTATCTTTTTCTATTACAGACTTCTAAAATCGGCAACATTGGCTATGGTTAGATAGCTATCTAGGGGATATACTTATACCGCACGCCGATGGAAATAGTTATTTTGCAGGTACGAATCTAGTACTTTATCCGAAGATGGAAATACCGGCCCTAAAACCCTTTTCTCTCTCTACTGACATAGTGACTTTGCTGGGTATCGGCTTACGGCATTCACCGATTCATCTCAGTTGAGTACAGTCCGATGGCAGATGTTTTCCACCTAGATGTTGACATAGTTTATTTTTGGATAGCTGCCTGTTCTATCCCTTTCTTTCCCTCTCCATACTTTCTTTTTCCCTTGCGGCCACTATCTTTTTTACCATCTGTGAGGTCTTATTCCATTTCTCCGCCGAGTCAGTCATGACATCTACAATGTTGATGGAGATGCTAGGGAAACCAAACCATAAGTCTACATTGCATTTTTGCTGGGTCCACCTTGGCCATTCAAATACAGCATGACCGGCGGTTCACGCTTCTAAAATTTATTATAAACGCATTCTCTCCGCATCCAGCCAGAAACTGAATGAGGTGGTAATCTACCTCATCTAGACCAGGGCCGGACTGGGTGGGTAAGGGCCCCGGGCGCTCCATGACCAAAAGGCCCCCAAACTCAGCCCCCCCCCCCCACCCGAAAAAGAAGACAAGGGATTTGCAGATTTTTTAAATTGTATTTCAAACAACTTGCTGAACAGTATTGCACACGTACGCCGCACGCTTGGATCGAGCGAGGAGGGGGGAGCGCTGCCGCAGCAAGCGAACGAGCCCAGTTGACTCGCTACTCCACATGGCGGAGCCTCGGGTTAGCGCTTCGGGGCCCCGCGACGGATACTCCGCTTCGCGGTTCCACGAGGGCCCCGGCCGCTCGGGTGGCCTAGCGGCCTGGGCCAGTCCGGCCCTGATCTAGACTCGTGGTGCAATAAGCACTACGCATATTCTGATTTCCGGTAGCCGTGCTACCTATTCTATCCTGGTTATAACCACTCCCTATTTTAGTGCTGGGCTCTACACCTCCACCCCGTAGAGTAGAACTGAGGTTGCCGCCGTAGTCAGTACCCTTCTTTTCGGGGAAGGTGCTCCTCCTACATTGGGCATAATTCTGGTAAGCACACATGTATGTCTTTAATGCCTTCTCACATGCTGTCTTCATATGAGATATGAAGGAAAGCGTAACTCCCAATATCTTTATTCTAGGTTCAGCGTTGAGTTTCACGCCTAATAACTCCACCGTAACATCGCGGATTCTCCTCCCTGTCATTAAGGCTACTTTCGTTTTCTTTGGTAACAATTTTAAATCACGTGCCTCCATTCAGTTATTGATTTTTTCGACCGCCCTTGTCAATTTTTGTCAAAACCTCTGTGGCGGGTCACTATACCGTCAGGTCATCGGCGAAGCCAATTACCTATTTTCACCCCCTCTTGTGTTGTAATCTTAGCGTCCCATCATATATTATTATCCACAACAGACCCTTGTGGCACTCCCGCAGGGGGTTTGAAGTTATAGATCGCACCTGAGGGTTTTCTAGCCGTCACTATCTTCATAGTGAGTTAGCTCCGTAATATTGCAGCATGTGTTCCTCCGCACCCGTATCACGCAGCTCCTCGCGTTCTTAACATCCAGGGAGGCTACCAAACATACGTCCCGAGTTCTCTACGTTTCGGAGTTTGCTAAAAGTATTTCATCTACAATCCGTAGTAGCGCATCTTTGGTAGATCGTCCTTTCCGGAAGCCGTACTGTTCTGGTGAAAGTTTGGCTCCGACCTGTAACCGATCTTGTACCTATAATTTTCTCCAAAACTTTTCCAGCAAAATCGAAGAGAGCCTATTGCCTTCGGAATGGTCACAATAAGGTGCGTTTCTATCCCTCCGTCTCCATTGCTTCCGTTGCATTTTGGATTCATATCTCTGGTCGTATCATTACTGCTGCCAAAGAATTATGGTTAATCTTTGCTGCTGCCTTGACTATATTTAAGTTGGAATAAGATCGGGACCAGAAGTTTTATTTATAGGAAGACCTGCGGCTGCCGTCGTCAGCACCTCTTGTTTAGTTACCGGTAGGATCCCTAGCAACACAGTTCCGTATAAAAAGCGTTTATGGTAGACTAAAACCCTACATATATAATACGCATAAATGTCCGGCGGATGTTGCTGTATTCTTGTAGGAATATTATGCGTATATGCGTATATTGAAGTGTTATATACGTTTATAAAACGATTGCTAAGAAACGGTTATTTATATACGTATTATCAACGTAGAAAGTGAACGCTATGATTTATATATATATGAATAAAAATCGTATTTTAAACGTAGGTATAGAATCGGTCTACACAAAAACGTATGCCATACTACCATACCGAATTTATCATTTCAAAACGCTTTAAAACGGTTTTTAAACGTAAAGTGTGTTTGCTGGGATGTCCTGTACCCTACCTTCTACTCCCGGTGCTAAGTCCGGATGATCCGGAGAGAGTCTCGTGACTGCATCCATATATTCCATCATCCGTCATAACCATCGGCATCCTTCTACTTAGCTTCTTTGCCACGATCTTGTTGTCTTTTCCCTACATATCGCGGATCCAGCTCCTCGCATATCTTTTTCCAAGCTGCCTATTTGCTTTGTTTCTTCCTTCGTATTCCTACGCAAATTTACCCCTGTTTTGAAGATGTACTCGTTCCATTAATAAACAGCAGATTTCGACGACTGTTGTGTTCTTGGCATCGTTTTGTCACATATTTCTTTAAGATAGATACTCAATAAGTTGCGATACATGTCATTTTTCGTCCTTTCTGGTCATCTGTAACAAGGTTTCAAGAGCCGTGCGATTTATCTGTCGGTTGTTCCACCATTTTCCACCTGCCAGCTTCCATCCTGCGGCCCGGACGAAGCTGTGGTCGCGCCGCCATCTTGAAAATCTAGCCAAAATAGCGGCAAGATCTAGTTTTTTTCACATCTCTTTTCAATGCACATTTCCGTTAAATTCGCTTTAACGAATTCTGTAACGCATGAAATTTGGTATTCACAATTTTCTTTTATCTCTAGTAGGTATCGAGATATAAAGTCGCAAAGTCATGATATGCCGTTTACAAAAATAAGTAAAATGAACCTACATTTAAAACGTAGAGTGCAGTGGTTTCTTTTGCGGCAGTGACCAGTCACAAATCACGGTGTGACTGTGGCAATAGATCTATTGGTACTCTTCAATTGTATGTCTATCGCCAAAAAGTCTGAAAGTGAACTTCAGGAATATTTCCAGTATAAACTCTCTCTCGTTCCATGTATATCTCAGAGGAAGGCATGCGTAAAGTAACAAAATCCATCTTTTATTCATTTTCAATCCTCTACCAAATGACACGGAACTGGTTACTGGGCAGCAGGAAAATACATGTAATTGATGGGGAATATTTCTGCAATCTTCCAGAAATACGTACCTATGTACAAAATCCGTATGGTGTCAATGCAGTAGTAATCTTTGATGAATATCCAGATTCGGTGGAAATGAAAAACACAAAGAGGATGGAAGGAATAAAAATTTTTATGGAGAGACTTTGCGTTGTTTCTGTGATGCTTCGTTAAGTGTGAAGATGTGGTCTTGAATACTATATTCCTTCTTTCCTCTTGAATACTATATCCCTTCTTTCCAGACTTTCCTGCATATTGCTAGGAACCACCACGGGAATCACCTAAGTCCATTTTCTCCCAGACATTTGATCATTTCTGGTTTGATTCCATAGTGTATTTGTATTTATATCTTCATTCGTCCTCTTTGCATCTCGGTATTTTAAAGTTCTCTACTTTGGTTCCCCGTTTCGGTGCTCAATAAGTCTTGAAAGTACTGCTTCCATCTTTCCATGATGCTTTCATCTTCTATGTTAATACCTGTTCCGCTTTTTATGTGTTTAATCAGGCAGAACTTTTCAGCTCGTAGGTTTTTTAGTGTCTTGTAGAATAATTTCTGGTTGCCTTTGCAATTTTCTTCCATGCGTCGTCCGAATTCGTCCACGCTTTTCTTTTCGCCTCTATTACAGCTTTTCTGACTTTTTGTTTCTTCATTAATTAATAAACTTTTTCAAGATGGATTATATTAATTAAATAAAACAATTTTTTGTTAAGCCTCAATCAGAGTTGCGATACCTTCTAGCGTAGGCGGTACAAATTTTTTCGCTGCATTTTGTGACAAAAGCATGAAACTCGGTACACGTGTTCATTAGGTCCAAATAAAACTTTTGACCCGCAGCACCCACCGAAATTTTCGTGTGGGTTCAAAATTTGAACACTTTTGTTCAAAAGGGTGTTCAAGATTTTAAACCTGTAAAAATTGACGAATTTCGGCATTCTAGGGGTCGTTTTTGAATGATTTAGGGTCGCTGGTGCCAATGGCGGCATTAAAAAAGTTGCATATCTGACCCTTAGGCCCCAAATTTGGAGTATTTTCAAAATAATGGTTAAATTTTGAATTTGATAGTTTTAACCCTGCGTGATGTTTCGGATGTCGATTCCAGCTAATTTGGACGTGCACTACTAGCTAGAAATATTATATTGAAGTTAAAACAGTTTCTGGTGTGTAAATAGGCCGTTAATCGTTCAATAATTTATTCAAAATTTGGAAATTCCATACTTGAAGGATTTTGCCGTTCTTGGTGTCGTTTCCATATAATTTGTGGTTGCTGATGCTGATTTTGTATTCAGAAAACAGATGCGACTCATAGTTAGGCCCTTTTCATACTATTTTACCTATTAAGAGAGGAATGTTCGGCGCAGTCATACCCTTGTTGCCCCGGATTGCAACAACTATTGAATGACAAAGAAAGACGAAAGAAACGGGCATTTCATTAAGATTCGGAAGTGGACATGTTCTCTGACGGGATATGCCGCCTATGCTTCCATTAATGCCCTCCCGGCATCGTTTGTTGGGAAATCTGTACTTCCAGTCAGTCTTGAGCTCACTCCACGACAAGTAACATCACGCAGCGAGCAAGTTCCGTCCGACTTGTGCCCCTTGAAGCAAGAGTCGCCAGCTGATGGCCCAGAGATAGGCAAGTTGACATATGAAGGATAAAAAACTGTAGGTATAGTGCAGAGCACATAAACTTTTACTGTTTTACTGTCTTACCTCTACAACCACAATAATTGTAATAAGGAATTATCGGTCAAGAAAACCAAGACACTTTGGTTGGTTTGCATTTTGCTACTTTTTTTAATCTCTAGACGGGGGCAGCTTCCCTTCCCTGCCCCCTCTGGCGACGCCCTTACTTTGAAGTGAAGATATCGCAACGATACCGTGAAACGCCATCGATCGCGACGCAGTGCCTAGGTGTTCCCAGAAGTCGCCGAGGCAGCCCCCAAAGTCCATCAGACGGCGGGCGATACGATTAGGCCGCGAGTCACAGGCGTTTTAGGCCCTGTGCGTCGCTGTAGGAACTCTAAGCGCATATTAAGAGACCGTTACCACCATGACCTGACCAGCCAGAAGCTGGTTCTGACCGCCAGTCTTCGAGTGCCTCTTCAGGTACATCAATAGCACTGGTAGAAGACTGAACTTTTAGTAAAAGTTGATCCAATTTAGCCCCTTGGAACTTCGATGCACAGGCTTTGTGCCACTTTGTTTTGATATGAATGAAAGCAGCTTTTATCCTCTTCCCTTCGTTGAGTTGTTGTACCAGATAACCGGCCTCTAGGGAACCAGAACCAGCTTCCGGCTGGTCAGGTCATGGTGGTAACGGTCTCTCAGTATGCGCGCAGATTTCCTACAGCGACGCGCAGGGCCTAAAACGCCTGTGACTCGCGGCCTAATCGTATCGCCCGCCGTCTGATGTACTTTGGAGGCTGCTTCGGCGACTTCAGGGCACGCCCAGGCACTGCGTCGCGATCCTGGTCGCGATCGATCGCGTTTCACGGTATCGTTGCAATATCCTCATTTCCAGGGGCTCGCTGCAAGATGTTATTTGTCCTGGAGTGAGCTCAAGACTGATTGGAAGTACAGATATTTCCCAACAAGCGATGACGCGAGGGCAATAATGGAAGCATAGGCGGCATACCCCGTCAGAGAACATGTCCACTTCCGAATCTTAATGAAATGCTCGTCTCTTTCGTCTTTCATTGTCACGCAATAGGTAGTTGTTGCAATCCGGGACAACAAAGGTATGACTGCACCGAACATTCTCTCTTAATAGGTAAAATAGTATGAAAAGGGCCTAACTATGAATCGCATCTGTTTTCTGAATACAAAATCAGCATCAGCAACCACAAATTATATGGAAACGACACCAAGAACGGCAAAATCCTTCAAGTATAGAATTTCCAAATTTTGAACAATTTATTGAACGATTAACGGCCTATTTACACACCAGAAACTGTTTTAACGTCAATATAACATTTCTAGCATGTAGTGCACGTCAAAATTAGCTGCAATCGACATCCGAAACATCACGCAGGGTTAAAACTATCAAATTCAAAATTTAACCATTATTTTGAAAATACTCCAAATTTGGGGCCTAAGGGTCAGATATACAACTTTTTTAATGCCGCCATTAGCACCAGCGACCATAATTCATTCAAAAACAACCCCTAGAATGCCGAAATTCGTGAATTTTTACAGGTTTAAAATCTTGAACACCCTTTTGAACAAAAGTGTTCAAATTTTGAACCCACACGAAAATTTCGGTGGGTGCTGTGGGTCAAAAGTTTTATTTGGACCTAATAAACATGTGTACCGAGTTTCATGCTTTTGTCACAAAGTGCAGCGTTTACCTCGATATTCAGTTGTACCGCCTACGCTATTCCTGAAATGTATAGTATCACTCGCTGAATTTTACACATACCCCGATAGGAGATGACCTAGTGCTGAATTCGCGCTTTTAATCACGTAGGTAACTGAATCTAATCTCCACCCCGGACACACGGGTGACACCGATTTCCGCAACTTTATTATACGAGGTCGATGCGTACCTAAAAAGTGCATTCGAGATAAGAGGGTCACCTCAATATCTTTTTCATTTGGCGAGATTTATGTGACATTACGTTCTATACGATCAGCACATATTGAAACTTCTGATATCATTTCCGGTTTAATCGGAAAATGGTGCCACTTTTGTTTTTCAAACGCAATGCCTATGTTTTTTATGAATTACTGTTCTAGTTTTATCCTTCATGGTACTCTAATGAAAGGTCTCGACGAAAGGAATTAATTTCTACCAACCATAGCCCTCCTCCTCTTATCGTGATTGGGTATATTCCCTTATACCTCAAGAACGGATTGTCGGAAGAGGGTACACACAAAGGGCGATTGAGACGTCTGCAAGAAATATATCCATTGGTGCTGTCAAAACAAAAGCTATTTCGGTAAAAAAAAATGCGCTTTATCAATTTATAGTTGTATAAGATATTTGCCAAGAGCAATCAATTTGCTGTACAACAAAAAATATGGTTTTGGGCCGCAAACCTTGGACCTACAACCAAAAACAATGCAATATTATTTTTAATAATTTACAAGGGCAGACGCATTTCAATAGAACATTACTTCACTAATAATGTTCAATAAACGGCTTCAGACATGCACGTGAGCCTAAAAAAATTGCGGTGGGTCTATACCTGATTTTGTCATACTTACGCTCTAATGCCGGGTGAGCGCATCTTCGAATACCTACTCTTGGGGGATTCCGAATGCGCGTAACCTTGTTTATGAAAATAGAAAAAATAATCTACAGAGCAGGATCTGTTTTTAGAATTTTAATTTTGTATTCACTATTTTCACTTATATTTTATTCACTTTGTTATTCAAAGTACTTTGTTGGTTGTAATTAAAAGTCAATGTTGTATGTTATGATTATAATGGCGATAAAAGACCAAAGGTGACTATTGTGACTAATAGTGGCCAAAAACCAAGTCTTCGGCCGTTTTGGTATAGACCGTACCCTGTGTGTCCGTTCTTTTTTTTAGTTAAGGTTTATTTAGATTTAGATCCTGTTTTACAAAGAAACCAGAATTGGTTTAAAGTATAGTACAGAAACTTGAAATCCATTTTTTAGTGACGTAGTTGATGAAACATCTATTAGTTGTCCTTCTTTTCTTGACGAAGAAATGGTTGAAACCATAGAATTACCAACCAGTTGAAACAGTGCTTTCAGAATATCTTGATCCAATTATTATAGTCACATAAATATTACAAGTCCACAATTAAAGAAATTAAATGACTAATATAAGTTTAAAGGTAAACATCAATAAATACGCTTAACAGAAGACATACGATTATATACTAGTATAGTTACTATCAGTAAAACACATTTCCATTCAGTGACTATGAGATACATCAAAGCAGAGTAAAATGTAAACCAAACAATCAATCCTCACAGAAACAACCATCCGCGGCGTTATGCAAAATCCAATCTAAATATCTCGTCACTCGAGTGTATACACCTGGATAACCTGGTCGAGCACATCCATTACCCCACGACACCACACCTACAAAAAATTTGAAGTGTAGTATGTTATTTTGAATGCAGACTTTAGCAAAAGTTGGTTAATGCGTTGATGCTACTTTTAATTACTTTGTTATCTTTAAAGACAGATAATACTAAGTCGAATGTGAAGTGTTTCTCAACCTTTTTTCACTGGGGGCCTACCTGTATGTTATTTATCTCTGTGCCCTCCCCCCTCTCGCCGTGTTAGACCGAAGAAGTCTGGGGGGTATGGACCCCGGGAAATTTTTTGAACTTTTAGTAGCTTTATACGCGTTTTTAGACTCATTTACGTCTTTCGCAGACTCCACAAAAATGTATAGAATATAGGCCATTAAATGTGGCATTTCACTATTGTAACCACTTTAGAATTAGATCAAAACTAATTTGAGTTATTTTGTACTTATCAAGAAACCATTTTCAAGCTCATTTTGTTTTGACGCTGAATTTTTTTAAAAAATGCGTCTGAAAGTTAGAGAAAAACTAATCTTTACACACAAAAATAACAAACATTTTCCGGTATCGCGTTTATCAATTGCATTGTGCGTTTGCCATTTATAAACATTTAAATTTAAAGTTGTGATTAGGATTTATTGCTTTCTAGGAAAGGTACGTACACTGAGATAACACAAACAATGATAAGGGGTTAGTGTGGTATAATTTTTGTACTGACCATTTTTGGTAAGTTAATTTAATTTAAATATTTCAGTAAGATATTGTAGAAGCGAATTTTCGTGGCCCACTGAAAGGTTTCCGTGGCCTACTAATATTCTGCTTTTCGTTCGTGGCACCCAAGAAATACGTCATAGGGGGCCATATGGCCCCTGTTGAGAAACACTGATTAATAAATAACGTACCTAAAATAACGCCAAAGTTTCTTTTCTTACACTACGGTCTCATTTGAATGTAAGGTGGGTTGCATAACTATCAGGCATATCAATGCATTGATTTCTAAGAGTACCCGTACCCTTTGGCACAGATTACTGTGGTTAATCTGTGCCTTTGCTATATTTAAGAATTGAACCTAGGAGATTTGTATGTTCGGAAATAAAATTTACGCACTGTACATACCCCTAGTTTATTAGTGGCACACAGTACTTTCTAGGGCTAAGCGATTAGGTTTCATTCCCCTTCGAGATCGATAAATTATATCTCTTATCGATCTAGAAGAGAAAGGGAAACTACCCCACACGTCAAATTGTCCGCGTTTCACTAAATGACTATAGGCTTTTCCTGAAAACGGACGGATTTTACTAAAAGACTACGACATATGCATTGTAGAAAAATTCGCTGTATGGTATATGATCTATTTACACTTACCAATTAATGAATATCGCTTATCCGGCCTTTCTATTATAAAGGGACCGCCACTGTCGCCCTAAAAGTTAAACCAGTAAGTAGAGCAAATGACTGTGTAAAATATGTATACTTGGCAGGAATCTTTTCCTCCAGTTGCTGGATATCCGGCACACATCATATTATCAGATATCATCTTTTCGGAGTAATTAGTCGCTCTACATTCTTCATTACTAATAATGGGCACTTCAACCTCTTGCAGAAGACATGACGGTTTACCCTCTTCTTGAAGTGTACCCCAACCGGCCGCAATTCCTTTTCTTCCCACATACAAATCATCTAAAATTGGCTACCAAAGATATCCTTTGTCTTCCTAACAGACATACCTGTATCCTTGGGAAGGCACACTGGACTAATAGCATCTGTTATCGGTACCCTGTCGTTCAATCTAAGTAGTGCAATGTCGTTGTCAAAATGCAAAAAGCTAAACGCTCCTGTGATTGCACGAATTACGTATCTCGACTCCGGTCGTTTTTTATCATCACATCGATCGTGTTCTCCAAACGTGACCTTAATCATAAACCACATAAATCTGAAAACACCATCAATGTAAGTAAATATTGGAGATGATCGTTCAATACCCCTTAACACAGTGAGCTGCGGTCAAGACGTAGCGGTCGTTAATTAACATTCCACCGCAATAAAACCTATTGAAATATGACAACCTACACATCCATGGAAATTCATTTTGTGCAGTTGTTTGACCACCAACGATTCTGGTAGCATCGTTCCTGACACCACAAGCTGTAAATAAATCGTCTAATTTAACAAAAAATCCTGTTTGGCGATGTAGGTACTGCCTAAATTAAAATCACTATTGCATGAATCATACGACCTTGCTGTTTGCCCATTTGAACCGTAAACAAATATTATTAGCATATTTTATTACCATCTTCAACGAAAAACCAGGTATTGGATTTATTTCGATTGCACACTGCGTTTCTCCTTTTGCATGTATATTTCGAAAAGCAACTTATAGGTAAGAAGCTTTTACCAGGCAATATAATATGTGTACTCATATAGACAAGAAATAGCAAAACCTAAGTGCAATTTGCTATTTGGTTCATTATGGTGTCGAGGCTGGCACCAAGAAAGGAATTTTTTCTGTGCCGTTTAAGAAAAAAGTGGCAAAAAATCTATTTTTTTAATGTACCATAATTTTACACTTTTGCCGTTTATTGACGATCCTCGAGATCGTTTATTATGTTGAATCGCTGTCTGCCCGTCTGTCTGTCTTCGTCTGTCTGTCCGGGTGCAAGTGCATGATAACTTTTGTATTTGCGCAATCCAATTTTCCTATTTGTTAAGATAAGTATTCAAATGAAATTTTGTATGTAGGTACCTCGAATAAAAGTAAAATGGATGCCAAATCAAATATAGTATATTAAGATACAAGTGTATAATCAAGTCTTTAAAGCACGCGCAACGAGTATAAGGGCACGACGTATCTTACAAATGTGAAATGAATGCAAGTATAAATGCCCTTTTTGTAAATCGTTTACGATTACTTTTATAACTTGTTTGATTATTCCATCGTAAGATTTCCCTATTTGTTTATATTATTTTTTACGGTTGGAAGGTTTTTTGTACAAATACAAGTTGTAGATTTTTTATGCGACAGAAAGTCCAATGGATCAGGTCATTGAAAATGTGTAAAAATAGGACTAGATCGTCTTGTGATTTTAAATAAAAGTACTTAAAGTCAATGTAACATTTCTGAAGAGGTGGACCCACGGGAGTTTATTCCCTGAGTAGATTTGTATATTTATTATGAATGATAAACGAAGTGAAACAAAGGATTTTGGTGATTTACTTTATAGAAACGCTTGTCAGAGTTGAGGACGACGAATAATAGGAAGTTCCCTTGGCCGTTAATTCGTGGATAGATACTTTTTTGTCCAAAACTGAAAGGGGCGGTAGTCGTCGATTTGCTTCACATTAATTAATTATTATTTATATTTTTTATCGTCTAGGGTTGAAACATATATCGTCATAAAAATCTAGTCAACCTTATTAGTCAGCGATGGAATAGATAATTAGTAGAGTGACGCTGTGGATATTACAAGCCTAGAACACTATCTTGTACAACAAAAAAACGTTTCTCAACAGAGAGCATGCAATGCATTATCTCTCCAAAAATCAGCAAATAGAAAAGGGGTGCAATTAAATAACAAATGAATAAATTAAGGAAAAGTGCAGTAATTGATAGCAATGTGGCTTTAGAAAAGTGTTTGACATCAAATAATAGTATACCAAGGTAGAGAAGTTTAGTATTATGACCTGAGCACCAAGTATCTCGAGCCGCTTGCGATGTAAGGTGCGAAGGTAATAATAGACTTCTCTACAGTGGGATATATATTATTTTTTTCATTACTATTACTTGAAATTGTTAAGAAGGTTTGACAGAATTTTTTTAATTAATTTTACTGTCAATCAAGTACGTGGAAGTAAAAGTGAAGTAGTCAAGTGTTGTCATTATTCCCTACTAGTGAATAATAATGTCATTATGAAGCACTTTCAAATGCTGCCAAGAAATTCAACTTTAGAAATGAAAAAAGGTTAATAATAGTACATTATATATCAAGGTAGAGAAGTACAGTGTTATTGCCTCAGCGCCGAGGGGTGTAAGGTGCGAAGGCAATAATAGACTTCTCTACCATGGTATATACTATTTTTTTCACTACTAGCACTTGAAATCCTCTAAATTAACATATTATATTGATAAGAGAGTTAACGGTTGGACAGAATTGTTTGTTTCTTAATTTAACATGTCAATCAAGTACGTAGAAGTACAAGTCAAACAGGCCGTATCTTGTTCTGTCATTGAGATATTTTCAAAGAGTAATTTCGTTCGAATTTTTACAAAATGTGATCATTTTAGGTATGTAATTTCTCTGGAAATGGCGGATGGTGGCAATTAGAACTTGTCCAAACGTTTATTGAGCGAAATTTCGGGTTGTGTTTTCTAAAAGTGACAGCGTGACAGTTCTCATTATTGACTACTAGTTAATAATGTCGACATTATTAACCACTTTGAACAAATGTCGAGAAAGCCTACTTTACAAGTGGAAAAAAGGTTAATAATCATGTCATCAGACGCTAGTAGTGAAAAAAAGTCATCATAGGCTAGTAATGAAACAAATATTATTTCGACCCAATACGAAAAATAAAGGTCTCATTGCTAACAAAAAGAGTTCGGGGGTTAGCTTGACTTGGAGATGTGTTCGCATGGAGGGCAATGAGAGATATAGATCGACGTTACTGATCTATTGGCCGAGGGTCCTGGTCAGAGAACCAAGGCGGGATGTGTATCCTAAGTAACATATGTCTGCGCGGCGTAATCCTTTCTTAAATAAGTATGACCCTTCGAGATGTCGTCTCCAACGACGGATTCAACCCCAATCGCCAGCCGGGCGCGAAAGACGACCAGTCAGAGCGAATCTTGCCATGCCATTGCTTTTGCGTAGATTAGAGAGAGACGTTTCTAATAAAAGGTAAGTTTACAGTAGATTTGTCGCATTTTAATAATTAGTTCTAGCCAATTATTAGTCCCCATTTAATTAACTACTTCCCTTGTTTAAAATACCAACTCCCCTATCCTTACAATATTGTATAATAGTATTGAGTATATTCTTTACTCTATGATAATACTTACAGCAAGTACAAGGGGATGCCGGCGTATCATGCCTCGGTGGGGGATAGTTACTATTCCCAAACCCAAGTTTAGCGAGAAAAGTGTCCTTCAATCCTCTTTGTCGAGGTTCACCCTGTAACAAACAAGCATTATGAGTTATGGTTTGAGGTTATTTGGACCGGTAATAGAATTTGCACAGCAGACTAAGTTGCGAACTGCTTTTCCAGCAACTTGTAGTATGTGTACGGCTGTAATTAGAGACGCAGTAGGTAAACACTTAAACAGTAACATTTTTTACGACATACGTCGATGGGTCAAATCTAAGTATATCTGATGCAGGGAGATGAATGAGAACGAAACAATAGCAGATTGGAACTTATGAAGATACAGAAATTACCTAACGGATGACAAGCGCATTACAATACAGCGTCATTGAAAAAGAATACCCTTACATGATAAATGGTCTGCTTCGGGTCGGATGAACATAGTAAGGCGAAAATGGTTTTAAAATAAAGGGGAGTTCACTGTTGGTAGTGGCAATACTACGAGCGGGAGGGCAAAACTTTCCGTCCTCGTGGAACTCCTGCATGGTTCTAAATACTTTTTCGGTGTCGGGATGGTCCAGTAACAGATGGTAACTTAGCCGTTTTTAACAGTTTTATTATCAAATTTGAATTTTTGCTCAACATAGGAAAATTTACACATATGGCGCTTCATAGCGAACGTGAATGAAAATATGTTTGAAATAAGGCGAAAACAAGGTTTCGGGGTAAACAGCTAGTGAGACCGAGTAAAGGAGGTCGCGACGCCGGCAAGGGGGGTTAGCTCGGGGTTAGGGTTGAAAAAATTACACGGCGTCCATCGAGGTAGCTGCCGCAAGAAGCAAAAAATCGAAAATGTTGGAAAAAAAATCCGTCCGTCCATCTGTTAACAAGATAACTCCCGAACTTACAAACGATATAAATATCAACATATAAAAAAATATCCTTATAAAAAATCAAAAATAACTTGTCTGCGGTCTGCGGACCTTGAAACCACTGAATTTTGAGTTTTTCTTTAACCAATACCTATCCGTGTTTGGTACGATCGTAAAACGCAGGGTACCTTTCAGTTGCATTCAGTCAAATACCAGAAATTTGATTGACTCTCTTAATTTTACACCATAGTACACCTCTACAAGGAGGCATTAAACAACCATCAAAGTTTTTAAGAAAGTCCAAAGGGTTTCTCGAACTGTTTGGTTCATACGATGATAAAAATATATCAAATCGAGCTTCATTTTTAAGTTTGTAAAATCTTTCCGACCGTACAATTGACACAAAAATTATCTACACCTAAAATTTGTTCTGTTATATCCGAACACGAACTTATAAATTAAGATGTGTGTAAGATTATTTTTCAATAGAGTGCCGACTTCCAACCAAACATACCCGTACATGATGTTTGATGAAATCATCTTTCCATATGTGGTCATTCCTTAATGCTTTTAACAAGCCTTTTTTCCCTTTTCGTTCTGGCCCGAAAATAACAAAATCGAAAGTTCGGCCCCATATCTGAGCACGTTTTTCACGTTCAGCATCTTTGAATTTGTCAAAAACAAGATCTATTCTGCTTCCCTTGTGCCTGTAAGTCGTGCTTAAAACATACTGAGCCAATTTCCCTAAAGTTGTTGGTGCTTCCCCCAATAAGTGTAGTAAGAAAAACCCATCGATCACGGTGCAGTGAGGGTTTTCGGGTGCAATATTACCTGCCCTTTTTTTTTAGAGCTTTCAGAAGACTAGCTTTTTCCGCTTTATTCATAGTGCCATCGATATGGTATTTATGGCAACGGCGTTAGTGGGAAAGATAAGATACCTATTCATGATATTTAGCTTATTCTCCATATAGTAGGGGAGCTAGCACGAAATCCACTGAACGAGAATGATCAAAATTTTAACCGATGGAGTTCCATTTTGCCCTATCAGAGTATGCTAAAATCGATCGTCTGCCGCCTCAGGTCATACGACTTAGGCTGGTCGTCCACTGGAAGCGAAAACAAGCGGCGTCGAGCTTACGCGACACGGGCGTCAACACGCGACTACGCGCGGCAGATCCTTAATATTGTATTTTAATGTAACCTCGTCCACTGAAAGCAAGTTTGAGCGGGCGGCTATGAGCGTAATCGTGCGCGCGCTACATTTCTGAGCAGAATGGGATTTACGCTCGTAGCCGCTTGACGCATCTGTCTGCAAAAAATATCTGCTGAAAAAGAAAGTACCAAAAAAGGAATTGAAACGAAGAAATCTTCTGATAAGAAGGTGAACAATGCAATGAATCATGGTGATGCCTCAAAAACAAATCAGGGGAAGAGCAAGGACGCTGATAAAACATATTCGAACACTGCACCTGTTGTACCGGTCGAAATGGGGCCTGATGAAGAATTCTTGGAAATAGAAAGAGAAAAAGTGCAGTTGTTTTCTGAGAGTATAGCGAAGAAGAACGTCATGGTTCCATCCAGCATACATCTGTTTCCTATCCATCCCCATCTAACGACGCCTACCCGTCATCTCATTCGTCTTGGATGTCAGGTCAGAGAACTAGACCTTATTCTGATGGAACATCCTACTCATGCAAGAGACATTAGACACTACTCCACTATCGTTCCGCCGGAACAGCCTGCCCCAACAACCACCATCTTTGTTGACTTTGCAAAATGTGAATAATCCTGGAAAGAGTCAGCCCGATGATTCAAACCGTCATGATGATATACTAAAGCACCCTTTTGTTACGTTGCAATAATAAAATTCCTAATGATGATACTAGTATATAATGAAAATGAATTTTTCTTACCGTAGTGCTACACTGAGGCGTTCTTCAGGTGATATAGTTTCTCTGAAGTTAGACTCTTTCCTGATAATTGTTTTTATAGAATTCAAGATTTATAAATAGGTCTGCGGACCCATTCGGTAGTAATAAAAAAACTTCGGAGGGTCCTTTTTTTATTCGCGATGGAGATGATTGAATTCGCCGAGACACGCCCTCTTTTCCAGTATAGGGTTTACCCAATACAATCTTCTTTTTTGAACTTTTTTCCGCCTTCTGTAAGGAGTTTCTAAAAATACCCGTCTTCTACTCTGCATCCATTTCAATATTTAATCGCAAAAAGCAACAATGACTATTCAACGTCGCGCGTCGCTACTACTGTCAGTGAAACAGCTTGCAATGGACGACCCCTGTCGCACAAGATCGCTTATCTTATAGCCGCTTGTTGACGCTCGTATCGCGTAAACTCGGGTACGTGCACTACGGCGCTGTGATACTAGATGATAGCTGAGATCATAGCTGTGCTTTATAAGCGCTTGTAGAATGAATACGGTATAATCAAATGAGCCCGTGCACAGTGAAGGTGTGAGTTAATCGAGTATCCGCACTGTTATACTCGCTTGTATTTTAAGGAATGGATCGTACCATTCTTCTGCGCGCTGAAATCGCGTAAATACGTGTCAAGTGCTCATAACCTCACTATGGATTGTGAAATATTAATAAAAGAAGTGTTTACATTCGTAAATATTCAAAAAAACGGTCAGGATATTGGCGCAACTCTGCATATAGGTGGTGATATTCACCTAATGTAGAACGCTTTGCATTTATTGGATGTACATACATGATATTCTCTAGAAATAACCTTATGTCTCCGTAAAATGTACCATTTTGAGGCCACCGAACAGAAATAATCGTCTTCTTTATATGACATTTTGCAACCGACTGATGGGTATTTCAGCGTTGTTGTGCACACCCCATCAGCGCTTATACTCGACGCTTTCATCTATCATCTATGCTACAATCTCGTATCACAGCTCCGTAGTGAACGTACCCTAAGCCGCTTGTTTTCGCTTCCAGTGGACGACCAGCCTTAAGGCGCTGCGGGTACTTCTTGTGCTACCAATTCTGAAAGGTTGTTTTTCGAGAAAATAAGTTATACACCAAATGAAAACGTTGATAATAGCTCTTAAAAAAATATTTAAAAAAATCGCGGACATTTGATAACTCCGTAAAAAAACAATTCTTAGTCGGTTTTTCACGAACTTTCTACGGATATAACTAGGTTACCGTTGGAAGAATGAAGCTGATTTTTTCTACAGACTAATGATAGGTACAGCCAATGACTATGAGAGTGTTTCTTTTTAAATTTTTTCTCCAATTATAAGATATCTTATAATGTTAAGATAATAAGATAATCTTGTAATTAGAGAAAAAATTTAAAAACGAAACACCGTTAAGTCATTAGTAGTACCTATCATTAGTCTGTAAAAAAAATCAGCTTCATTCTTCCAACGGTAACCTAGTTATATCCGTAGAAAGTTCGTGAAAAACCGACTAAGAATTGTTTTTTTACGGAGTTATCAAATGTGCGCGATTTTTTTAAATATTTTTTTAAGAGCTATTATCAACGTTTTCATTTGGTGTATAACTTATTTTCTCGAAAAACAACCTTTCAGAATTGGTAGCACAAGAAGTACCCGCAGCGCCTTAAGTCGTATGACCTGAGGCGGCAGACGATCGATTTTAGCATACTCTGATAGGGCAAAATGGAACACCATCGGTTAAAATTTTGATCATTCTCGTTCAGTGGATTTCGTGTTAGCTCCCCTACTAATAGATAGTACTAGAATGCTTCCCAACAAATCCCTTTCCATTTTGACCTCTATTACAGTTCCGTCTGATTTTTGACCATGCTCTTATTTTCATACGCAAAAGTTGAAACCTTTTGTCTATTTATTTTTTCTTCTAACCTCAATAGGGTTTCCAAGCATTCGCCAATAAGTTTTTTCCGCAGTTTTTCTCCATTCGCAGCGAACTTTAGTAGAAAATTTGTGGTTCTTTCCGATGCTGACTTACCAGTGTATAAGTTGTACAATCCTTCTTTGTTTGTAGCAGCGCTGAAGAGATTAATATTATTTTGGTTATGATGGAACAGATTTCTAAGATGCGAGTTATCTTTTTTTAACAACGTGCAGTGGGTGATGTGTTCAGATTTCGTCAGATTTAGTCCATAAATTATTTTTTCGACAAAATATTATAACTTACCTATAATAGGCCTGTTAGAAAAAACCATTCAACACTTGGTATACATATTTACAAGGTATTCTCAATTGAGATATGAGTATTCGCGATCTCGTTCTAACGCGTGGTGCCTTGCGCGTCAAGGCAAGATGCAGCGAATGTTTTTAAAAGCGTCTGCCGACATTGGCCATCCGTCTTCCGCAAAACTAAAAACGTTTATAGAATTCATGCTAAAATACAGTTAGTTTTAAGCAAAAAATCGACTCTGTACCTTATCACGAGGTTTTAGCGGAAAATTCGGGAATTTCGGAGGCGTCTGTTGGAAAAAGGCGTTTGCCAAACTCGTCTGCTATGGCGATTCCTTATTTTTCCATATTTTCCGATCTTCATTTCCAAAAAAACAAACATTGTACCCAAAACGAGGTAAGTATATGTTTATTTCGCTATTTTCAAACGCTGCCCCGCATTAGAACGTCCACTTTAGGGATGGCAGACGGGCGTCTATACATGTCATTAACATTGCAGAATCGTATAATTATAGTTAACATTTTCTACCTCATGAGGAGGTAGGTATTTTTCACGCGAGCTCTCGGCGTTGAGTGAAAAATTTCGTTATTCAATGCTCTCGGTCTATATATTTGTTACAAGTTTATTTACAAATAAAATTAATTTTGATTTTTTACTCTCTTCGGCATCTACTCTCGCTCTCTATTAAATGGAAGTAGGGCTGCAGAACTGAATAACACAATCCAGGACACAAATAGGTATAATTGCTAGCTGCCTTTTGATTCAGTTCCCCTCGAAATTCAAATTGGAATAAATTTGTTACCGCAATTCCAATGTTCTACATTTCATTCAAACATCATTTGTTTAATTGTTCAATATTCCTTTATATGAAATATTTTGAATACCTACTGTACCTGTACCATCCGTTGTCCTTTACTACCTACCTACTAATTTATGGCGTAGAGTGGCCGCTAACAAAGTTGTAACACACGAACTGTCAACTGAACATAAAGGAGTACATACACATGTTCCTTATTCTTTGTATAAACATTACACCAACACTAAGAAGGTGCAATGCAATGGAAATTTTGTCGGTATGTTTAGTGTTTTCCATACTAATTTCGCAAATGACAACAATCCCTTCATCCGGATGCCACAACTTTTCCTAGAAAGTATAACGGATTTGTGTCATCAAAAGAATTCTCCACCGAGTGGATAAAAAGAGGTTTAATCAGTAACGGGTATTCTGATCACGTCGTTGTAAAATATGCATCTGATTTGCATTAAACTATACAAAGTCACTTACCTCAATGAGACATATAAGCAAAAAGAAGAGCACGCACTGGTACAGAAAATTCTTTTGTTGTAATAGTGCCATTTTCGGCACTACCCACTAATAACTAAACAATTTCGTTTAGCAACACGGTAGTTTATACAAATTTTCACTTTATCCAATCCAACTGCTTCACAACGAGCTTCTTATAAACAACTGTCAGCACAGCATTGAAACTGGATGAACTCAACAATGTCAAACGGTTCAAAGTCGTAGGTACCTAATTGTTAAAAGGCGTCGATATGCAACTTTAAAATTCTAATGTTGTCCAATTTAGATAGGTAAACCAAAACAACATCATTTTAATCGATTATTTTATGCGTTATTACTTTGTAAATAGTTTTTAAAATTAGATTTTGTAAAAAATTGCACGCTTGATAAGGTGATTTAAAGTACAATGTAAATGAATTATATTCTTTCGGTGGTCATTGACATTCAAACCTGTTCATGTTCATGCCTCTTTAATTAACATGATTGTAGTTGACCCTAGTACCGGTTTTCTTCGATATGCACAATTTTCCTGACTTCTTGGTAAAGTTTCAATTTATCGACTCATCAAACAAGTTTAGCATTCACTGCCAAATTTACGAAACTTCCCGCCGTTGGTAGTCAACGTAAAGTTACCGTTCTACTGGATGATTTGTTAGAATTTACAATTTTGAAAATTTTGTCTGTATCTAGAGGAGTTGTCGTGAAAACTGAAATAAATAGTTCCATAATAGTTCAGGTGGCGCGCATAAAACCTTAATCAAACGAACGTATTTCTACACAAAAGCGTTATCATCAGCAAAAGAACGAACAAACTTGGCACCAAGTTATACGACCTGTTCTGGTAGGTTTAATGGTCTTCCTTTATGATGCATTCAACAGGTGTACCATGTATGCATCTCTGGAATAAAGGTCCCTGAAGTTACTCCTGGAAGTTGAACCAGTTGTTTTAATTTACAATGTATTATAGCTGTTAGTTTTTAGTTGGTTTTCGTTAGTTGTAGCAAGAGGCGTTAGCTTCTCTTTGGTATTATTGTTATAGTAAAATCTAAATTGTCCGGGCGTGCTTCACATTTCCTGTGACATTTGCTTGAATTGTTTGTTCAGAGGTGATTTTCGATAAAGTTGCGTTCTAAGATTGCGTTAGTTTCTCGTTTGTGTTCCCCTTCATTGGTATAAAAATTGAAATTTGTCCGGGAAAACTCACACTTCGCCAAAATTTATCTGAATTGTTAATAGAATTATATACATAAATTCGCCAACGCAAATCACCTCTGAACTAACAATTCAAGCAAAATGTCACGGGAAATGTGAAGTAATCCTGGACAATTTTGATTTTGCGATAAGATCTGTACTAAATAGAAACCAACGTCGTTCTTGCCAAAACTAATCAAAACCAACTTATAACAGGTATATTATAAATTCACACAATTGAATCAATTTATAGCAACTCTACGGAACTTTGTGCACCAATCCTAAGCCTTTTACGCCTTTGTTACTGGAAAAATCAAAATTTTATACTAACTTGCTAACATATAAAAACCGAGTTTTAATTTCAGTGATGAGGTAGCTGTGTGAGGACAAGCGTGAACATGCGTGTCATGTTAAAAGTTACTTTAAGTCATGGAAACCTGATACAAGCATACCTAATAAATAAACCATTTTACGCTTAGTCGCTCGTATAAAATATTTGCATACATTTTAGATCACCCGGTATAATGAGTGTCAGGGTTTTCTGCCTTGTGTTCTAACATAATGTACGTAACAACTTTGATCCTCGATATGATACATATTATTTGTCTTCGTGCTTTTATTGTGCTATCTGTACGTGAGTCATTTTCCATATTTTGTGTGCCCTTTATTTCAGAGAAGACAAAAATTTTCGGTAGGGGTGTAACACTGCTTTGTTTTCATTCTCGAAGCCAGTTAAAACCTACGTCCTCTTGTGCCGATTTGTGCGCACAGTATGTGCTCATTGGGTCACGTAAAATACTCAAAATTGGTTCATTCAACATTCTCTTATAGAGGGTTCGTATCGTCCGATGTCCTTTATTCTTGCAAGGTTTTGAAATCTTTGTAAAGGTTTTTAACGTTTCTGTTAACAGTAACAATCCATGGTATACTGTACACTTACATGAAATAATTAATACCACGGCTAGCTCAGTAATAAATAAACCTTTACTTACTCTTACCTTGCTGTTTGTTCTTTATCTCCTCCTATAATCTGAAACTCAAAAAACTGATGGTCCGGTTTGACCGCCCTCAAATAAATACCCATACAAATTGACTTGTTTGAATATATTATGTTATAAAAATAACTACTAGCCAAAATGGCATTTATACAAAATAAAAAAAATGTATCCTTGTAACAGCAAATAGAAACTAGCAAACAGAAATCAAGCACAACAATGTTTTGCACCTCGGAACGCTTTCGTAGTAACAATTTATTTAAACACCTCAATCCAAATAGGCACCGAAACGGAATAATGCGGCAACGCTTCCCACTATTCACGTTTGAAAATTATAGCAGCCGTCCGATCGTCTCTTTCACGCAAACAAGTTCTATTTCTTTATAAACCAGCCACGTATTATTAATTTACTCCTACGTAGCGAATTTAGAAGGGACCCCCGTCCTTTAAACTTGTTAAAAATGGTGACACGGTCTCCAGTTGTGAGTACAACGATTCCCCTACACACTGCGGTTATACGGGTTTCAGTTCGAACTTTCATTCATAATGAAGTTTTGCGCGATCTGTTAGATCTTTCGCGTTCGCAATACGTCAATTTGATCGAAAAAAATAGCGCTCGACCGGCATAGAGTCTTGTCAAAAATGTCAGTAAGAATCCGCTTTCCCACCAGATTTTTACTTAAATACTTCGCTGAATGTTAATAATATACGATCCCCTTTTTCTTGATCTGTGACTGTGACGTTTCAACTTTTATCTACTCGAACTCCTTGTTTCATATACAAAAAAAGGTTTGTTATTCTCTGTAAGACGAATTCCTTTTTGCATTGTTTATTGTTTATTGTAACTAATTTCTATTCTTCATTTAATTGTTTTTTGTATATCACTTCTTTTGAGCTGGTTAGGAAAAACAGAATTGTGCTGATCGTAGGCAGGATAATAAGGTTATTATTATTATTATCTTAAAGTACTTTCTTTCTCGAATATTAGTCCTGTTCTATTTCATTATGAAGCGGCATACGTATAACATTTCCCATACCAGCAATTTTGTAAATATGACAAAATAGTTATTTTATATGAACAAAAGCGCGAAGTTCAATTCGCCAGCATTTGAGACTGACAGGTATTTTGAAACGAGGCGAAGCCGAGTTAAAATTATCAGTCAAATGCGCGAAATAACTTGCGCTAAGCGTTATATTACAATATTTTTCTACAACTGAAACCGATTGGTTAATTAATTGCTGTAAGTTCAACTTTGTCCCGTGAAGCGAAATACTTTTTTTCACTGTGACGATTTCCGCACGTTGTCAGAGCAAAACCTTAAACTTATTATTAACCGATAAAATCTAGTCTTCGCCGTTTCGAAATTCCGTCAGAAAAATGACAGGTTTTTTGGACAAGTTGTAGAAAAAAAATCTTTAAAAGGCCCTACAAGCGCTCACTAGAAGCGAAGCGCATGCGTGGAGCGCATTACCAGTGCCTATACGCACAATATTAGCGCGCTAGACCGAAACGACGCGGCGCAAACCCTCTGTCATATGCGTTCCTAATCTTCAATTTAATAATATTGTCATCTGATGATCTGATTTCCGGCTTATGCGAAGAAGCAGAAAAAAGGCCCGCTTCGTTGCGCTGCAGATCGGTGCTCTTCCGACAATGCATGCGCACTCGTTTTTAAAACTAAGTTTAAATAATCGCGTTCGGCGCGCTGCCGTGGATAATGCATTTACTGTGTTTCCCTACAAACTTGCCAAGTAGAAAGTGACGCACAAATTGAGTTTTTTGTGCACTTCGGTAGTAGGTCCGCGTATAAAAGGCACGACAATTTTAGATTGTCTTGTTGCTCCACGACAATGCCACCAGTGCAACAAGTCCAGACCCCTCTTCAGCGAATATTCCAGTTAACTCAACCTGATTCGAGTAAATCTTTTTTTTAATTTTCAAACAGAAAAACTTGCCACTTTTCAGGAATTACCACTATAGTAGAGGGCACAGAATCGCCAAAGTCGTTTAGAAATGATTTTCGTTTACACTTCGGGGTTAAAAGCTGAAACCAATTTTAAATGATGCATGATCATTAGAAATATCAAAATCCAGAAGGCGTCAAAAATCGTCCTGTACGGGGTGGCTCTAGAGGGTAAATTGTAAAAAACACCCCAATTTTTTTTTTGCATATTTTGAATTTATTTAATATATACTTTGCACTGCCCATAGCTCAGGTATGTGAAACCGATACAACTATTTATTATTTAGTGTTTTTTACGACCGAAAAGCACGGGATTAAATGAGGAATCTTAACTTTCGCCGGCGTCTAACGAACTCGACCGTAATATTTTGACAAATTAGCGCTTCAACCCGTCGTATCTAATTTATTTGCATCCTGATGAAAAAATATTCATTAATAACGTTGTAGAGCGTATTCTGGACATTCTGAACCACTATTTTTAATTCACTTCACATTACCGAAAAGTTTTGTATCGATTTATTTATAAACGCGCGCATATGACTGAGTAAGGACGATTATCGCTTGCGCATATGCATACACGCGGTTTATAAGGCAGAAAGTCGCGTATCTCCCTGCTTGTGTATATTAAAAACCTTCTGGATATTAAATATCCCAGTTAACTGTTTATTTTTTTAGATGCAAATTTTATACTATATAATTATTTAACATTAACGTAAATACTTAATCAGAATCTAGTTCCGATTCGGATGTTTCTTGAGAGTTTTTCGTGAAAGAATTTTTGCAAGTGGGCTTCCGTCCCATACATTTACAGGAGCCAAGGCACGGTAATTGCTTTTTTGACCACGAACAATGAAATCTGGAACATCCTAAAAAATAAAGATATGTAAAATAATACAAAGTCAAAATGTAATTAACAAAAACCTTTTCTGCAGTTACATTTAGCCAAAATAGATGTATCAGCTGCAGGCATTGATGGTTTCGTTGTAAGCACTGGAACAAAATTATTCCCAACAATTTTCCAACCATTTTCCAGAGGATCTGGTAGAGACGGTTTTGGGTTAAGACTGTTCAGCCAAATGTATATTTGATAATTCACGCGTAAAAAGTGCTGATAAAGATAACTGCAGTAGGTGGCAATTTGTGGATAGAATTTGAAGAAACCATGATACTGCGTAAACGATTTATTATTTATACAACTTATTATATCAGAAGTTGTGTATAATTTAATGACAAATTGAGTCATATTATTGAATGTATCTTCATTAAGTGTCGAAGATCCAACACCGTTTAGCAAATCATGATGCAACAAACCAATTTTCCAGCATGTTGTTTTGTCAAGTCCAACAAATTGACTTGTACAATCACAACCTGCAGTAATTGCGTGAAATGCAGGCAAGTTTGTCAATAGACTTGGGGAAATGACGAGTTCGTGTACATGCTATAAACCGTACGTTGTCGTTCGTTCCAAGTTTTACCCACACTTCCTCGGTGGGACGGTTTTTGAAATGAGCAAGTAAGACAAGAACGTCGGTATCTCTGCAGTCAATAATACACCTTGAATATCCTTCTAATTTTGCTTGTAGAATGTGCAGTAGGATTCTGATATCTGCTTCTTCGTGTGAAGAGGCAAGTAATGAAGTAAATCACTACAAAGAGGAAAATTTGATCTATATTCAGTAACGTCTTTGAATCCTCCACTGGTTACAAATGTTAAACTAGAATCTTTCGAAAACTCATATAACTGACGACATAAAAAATTTGTTAATTGTTGCTTGTTAAACGAGGAATGAATAAATAAATGCCACAACTGTAGATACATGGTCAATTGTACGTTTTATATTTTCCTTTTGCGAGGTTCTCTTTGTACGGATGCAAATGTGCAATCTTTGATAGATTTTTCATGGTAGTGGTCCATGACCATCAATGCCTGCTGATACATCTATTTTGGCTAAATGTAACTGCAGAAAAGGTTTTTGTTAATTACATTTTGACTTTGTATTATTTTACATATCTTTATTTTTTAGGATGTTCCAGATTTCATTGTTCGTGGTCAAAAAAGCAATTACCGTGCCTTGGCTCCTGTAAATGTATGGGACGGAAGCCCACTTGCAAAAATTCTTTCACGAAAAACTCTCAAGAAACATCCGAATCGGAACTAGATTCTGATTAAGTATTTACGTTAATGTTAAATAATTATATAGTATAAAATTTGCATCTAAAAAAATAAACAGTTAACTGGGATATTTAATATCCAGAAGGTTTTTAATATACACAAGCAGGGAGATACGCGACTTTCTGCCTTATAAACCGCGTGTATGCATATGCGCAAGCGATAATCGTCCTTACTCAGTCATATGCGCGCGTTTATAAATAAATCGATACAAAACTTTTCGGTAATGTGAAGTGAATTACAAATAGTGGTTCAGAATCTCAAGAAAACGCTCTACAACGTTATTAATGGATATTTTTTGATCAGGATGCAAATAAATTAGATACGACGAGTTGAAGCGCTAATTTGTCCAAACATTACGGTCGAGTTCGTTAGACGCCGGCGAAAGTTAAGATTCCTCATTTAATCCCGTGCTTTTCGGTCGTAAAAAACACTAAATAATAAATAGTTGTATCGGTTTCACATACCTGAGCTATGGGCAGTGCAAAGTATATATTAAATAAATTCAAAATATGCAAAAAAAAATTTGGGGTGTTTTTTACAATTTACCCTCTAGAGCCACCCCGTACAGGACGATTTTTGACGCCTTCTGGATTTCGATGTTTCTAATGATCATGCATCATTTAAAATTGGTTTCAGCTTTTAACCCCGAAGTGTAAACGAAAATCACAATTTATGGCATTGGGAACTCTACTATCTCGGCTGAACCTGGGTGACTACATAATTTTGGTGCCGTGACCAGGATTTTTGACCTTGATACATTACACCTTCCTGTATTGACTTGGTGTTTCCGATTTTACAAGAAGCGAGTCATTTCCTTAAAATTTGTTTATACGATCCAAACATCATAGTTTCCTCAACATTTTCCTTTTACTCGCCACAAGTTCGCTTTTTATTTCATAAAACTTCCGTTAGTCTGTTTCATCCAAATCTTCATATATTTCTCGAGATCCTTTTTGTCCTCCAAAATTTTTTCTAACATTTTATCTCTGTTTCTTAAGAATTTCCTCGAATAGAATTTTCATACATTTCCAGAAAATTACTTTTCCCGAAGTTCTCGTTTTTCCCCCATGTTTCCAAAGATCCTCTTTTTCCCGGAAATATTTCTCTTATTTTGTACCGGCCTACATGAAATATCTACTCAAAGTATGCCTTATTGTATACAAATCTTGTTGTTGCTTAATTCTTCTGAAGTTGAAACATCTGCTATTTTTAAATAATTTTAACTCTCATATTGAGACCTCCACACTGTTTATATTATGATTACTTTTCTACTGCAATATATAAATTGTACATTTGTCTGCATTGCATTCTTGATTATAGTAAACTATTGCACTATTAAAGTCAATAATCGCGGATATCTATTTTTTTCCCCATCACCTCTCCCAAGTATGGTTCTTTTCGATAGTTTCGCCCCGAATTCCATGAATTTGTTGATCTTGTCTTGGTTCCATTTTGTTGGTTTGTTAATTTATTTATTTATTTATTTATTTATTTATTTATTTATTTATTTATTTATTTATTTATTTATTTATTTATTTATTTATTTATTTATTTTTTGTTCTTTAATTGCTTTTGGCGTCAAGATTGCGAGACAAATCAATTTACAGCGTTTTTGAATAAGATCATGAGATAAACTCGTACTGTGGATCTTCCTGAACGTGCAGGTTTTGAATTGAGTGGGATCTTTCGTTATCGCGTATCAAGTAAGGTAAACGATTTCCGGGCGACAGACAAAATGCAAGCATCGTTTTTGTGATGGAATATTTTCGCATTACTAATCGCACTGTATACGGTGCAGAAATGAACGCCTTCTTGTAAAAGATTAATAAGATTATCTGTGAAATTGATGTATTCACTAAATTCTGTGGTAGCCAAAAAGGTTACAAACAGCAAAGAAGGTTTTCTGGTCCTTAAGAACGTTAAACCCAACGTTTCACTATTTTCGAAATTTTCTCCGGAGTCTATAAATTTCGAGGAAATTTTAGAACAGCAACCGTTTTCAACATTCATTCCAACTGAGATCTAGTCGTTATATTCGTACTTTCGAATCATTATAAATCTAAATTGTTCTTTGGTTAGGTCCTTTTGTAAACAAATTGCAATTCTAATCTTGTATGTTGCGTGCTGACAGTCTTTTGGTAGAGGTTTGATCAAATTGAACCTTCTAAACCCCCTCCCCCAACCGATAGAACTCTTTTGTTCTTTCACATTTCACGTTTGGTTGTTCTCTCCCATGACACCGTGGGTTAAGTTGCTAAGTCCTAAATCCCCAACAATCATTGTGGGTCTTATGTCATCATCTCTTGAAAGCGTTGGCCTTAGCGTTGGTCGGTTCTCACTTCTCCACAAACGTGGTGCTACAGAATGCTATTATCTGGGTCAGTTGGACCTTTTTTGGGAAGTGTTACATCCCTCTTTCTTTATCCTTGTAAAGATGTGAAATTTAATAAGATTGACTCCTCTGGGATTCTGGAATTAATCTAAATTTCTACCAGAAGAGGGTGGGTAGTTTCGGAGACGTCATGTTTGTTGGCATTCCCACCAGTACTGAACCAGAAACGAGGTCCCATTCCCTGGTTAGAGTAGCGATTGTTAATCGCGCTCTAACAATGCCGGAGTGGCGGTTGTAACACCGCTCTCACCCTCTCCAGTTACCTGTTCCTGAATTAGAGGTGTCGGTTGTATTACCGCGTTCTCCTCCAGTTACCATACACAGTTTGTCTTGGCGAACAGGAGGTGGTTTAAAAAGGGAGATTTTAGAGGTCCTTGGGTTACGAAAAGGCAAAGGGTAGCCTGTAACTACTAGGACTGTTGCATCTTGGCTTGGGCTTAGCGACATCGATTCCAAAGTTAGAACGACCTTAACTTACACGCCATAACTTACTGATGTACCCACTCTCACAGGATAATTTTAGTTCTCACCCTGTATAGTTTGAGACAGGATGCGCTTAGTGGTCTGGGAGATTAGTTGATTAGTTCGCACTTTTGTGTAAAGCTATGAAATTTGGCGCACATGCCCTTAATGTATCTACGTGTCGCTACACTCATCTACCCCTTGAACCCCTGTTAGGAGAGATTGCCTACTCCTCCGAAAATATTGGTTGCTAATGACCGGACCATTTGTTTTTGTTTTTACTAAGCTCCATGCTTGTGGAAACACGTTTAAAATGTTTGGGGTCGACCACTGGGGCACAGATAAGCCCAAATGAGCAGGGGTTGCCTACCGATTCAGGGGCTAAGCAGCCAATTTCTAAATTTGTTTGATTTATTCAGCGTTTTAGCTCCAAACTTTCATAATTATTAGCCACAAAGGTACGTAATTAAGTCACATAAATTGTTTGTAGCACTCAGCGGTATAATCTGACCCCTTCAGTGCGAGTGACCTAGATACCTACCCTTTTGGCCTCTCGCCATATGCAAAGTCGGCAAATCATGGTCCTTTGATCCTGCTAAACGTGCCACGTGCGGTTCCAGAACGTAGACAAAATGAGTAGCATTGTTATAAAAATAGGGAGGAGATGCATCACATATTCATCGGGGCGTTTCGATAGCTTTTTCGGATCGCATTCTTGCTCGCTCGAACTAATCAGCAATGCGAACATTGGGTGTACGGCACTTAAAATGAAAGGGAAGATAATTCACGTATCTTTTTATTTTGAAAAGTGGTCTAAGAAGGATGCCCATCACTACTTCTGACATTATTGCGTCGAAAGTACCACTTCATGTGTTCAGCTCAGAATTGATAAGAGCAGGAGTTGATACACTCCATGCGTGGTTACTGGTTTTCTCGACCCCAGTCGATGTCGTGGTGTCGGAGGAAATAAAGACACTACTTCAAGAGGTTTTTTATAACCCAATTGGTTGAATACGGTAAGCCGCCGTCTCATAGTGATATTTGTTTCCAAATAAATCCGAATTCACATGTTCTCCGAGCAAAAACAGTTTTAGAAAAACCCACGCTGTCGGTCGAACTTTTCCTCTAGCTCAGCTGTTACCTGCACTAAATGTCATTTACAACATAGACCCACTAAACTTATTTCGATGCTACAGACTACAACAAACTTGCTATAGGTGTTGAACAGCTGATCAACGATAACTAGTTTCGGTAGCCGGATATGACACGAAAAGAAAGATCTTGCAGTAATTAAAGCTACCCAAACGAAAATAATAACCTCTCATCCCAATGCCATCTGCCAACTCAGCAGCTAATGGAACATAAGACTTTCCAATTGCTTTGCAAAAGAGTACCACAAGTACGGGACGTTTTCAATAAAAAACAAAAGTGTTACAGCACTTAAATGTTCTAACAAATTGCAAGTAACTGAAAATCTATAATAATTATTACATGTGTGATGAGCGGTTTCACGAAGCAACCCCATTAAAAGCACATGATCCGTAACCATTTATAGTAAATAAGTAAAAGAATGGTAATACCGCAAGTAATTCTGAAGTAGAGCCGATAATTAAGCTGGTTAGTTTTCCGTCTAGCTTTATAGATTTGTCAATCACGAGAACTTATCGCTTTGGCGATATATATTGTCGTAAATTGCTGTAGACGAATTCCAATTTCTTCTTCGCATACTTTCACATTCGATTGACACTTGTTTTTCTGGTACACCCCATCAGGGCCGAGCATTATTGCGCTACAAATTTATCACAGAAGACAGCTACGTTAAAACAGACTATTAGTTCCGGAAAGAGTTGTTTCTATGCACACAAACAAAGCTCTTCTAATGAATAATACTGACAAGGGAAAACCAATCCGAATTATCTAAGCCTAAAGGATACTTCGTTTAATATTTGCAATACGAAAGACAATTTTGTAATAAACATCAAAATGGTAACTGAAGTGGTTTTATTCCTGTGAGTGTTTTCAAATGTAACATAAATGCATATTTACAAAACAGGACGAACGGCGATCAGTGTACTGGAATCAATACAGATTTTACATTCGGTTTCATTTTTTCCATTCCACTTGAACGTTTAGAGGATATTTATTGGGAACTGTAATTAAACTTTTTCAATTGAATACGTAAAAATAAAGATTTACGGTATTGCTTTGACTGGTTACGGGTTCTATAAAGTTTATTACATCGCACCTTCAGTATTTCGTATTGCAGACATAATGAGCACTAAGAAATGTGCCCGTCACGTTCTAGGCGGCTAATTTAATAAATCATCCAGAATTGAAGGTATAGACTCTGACAAACTTCGTTTACAATCCGCCATTCATTGACTGTAGATTCTAGATACCCAACTCATCCCTCATCATTTTCGGTGTACAATAGAAAGTGGTAGTTTCTACCACAAACGCAAAAAGTAGAATAGGACAAAGCAGTTGAAATATTCAGAAACAGTAACTAATTTACACGTTTATACTAGACATAGTATTTCAACTCTCTCTCTCCCCCTCTCTCTCTCTCAACCATCGATTTTCAATGAAGGCGTTTCAGCTGTCAAATTACCTAAATAGACTTTGAAATGTTCTGAAAAGTAGAAATTTATTTTCTCCGCATCTATCTACATTAGTGAAAGGTACCTGTATCAGGAGCGTTAGTTAAAATTCGGTTATACTCTACGTGCTACAGCGGCAAGAAATGAAATTTGTCGACGATCGCAACGTAATTTAATAACAAAGTCATAAGGCTTTGTAACGAATAATTTGATTTCGTACTATACTTAGTTAGTTTCGCGAGTGGTTTATCTAGAATTAAAACTTGAGATGAATGTTTTCATTAGTTAGAAACTTTATCAGGTATGCCTAATAGAGAGTGACACATTGAAAACTGAGCAATTTCTTCTTCGCATACTTTCACATTCGATTGACACTTGTTTTTCTGGTACATCCTATCAGGACCGAGCGTTATTGCGCTACAGATCTATCACAGAAGACAGCTACATTAAAATTTTGTTGTAAGCGCAAAATTAACAATACCGGAATTTTTTTTAAATTCACTTTTATTTAAATACATGAATAAAGCAAAGTGTGTCTGGCTCGCTTTAAGAATAAAGGCCAAAAATTCGGAATTATCCATCAATCCGGTATGTGTGGTCGAATTGTAGTGAATGAATTTGGGCGCATATCTTTTTCGTCGACTAGTCCTAATCATTTTAACTGCAAAAAATCTACGAGTAAGCAGCGGTACCCAAGTACTCTCTAGGTAACTCAAACTTGGATTAGGGGGTCAAGAATAGCTACAGAACCAACCATTAAGAAAAAAAATGTCATAAACAGTCGCTAGTAACATTTTCCTTCGTGACCAAACATACAAAAAACTGAGATGAAATATGTGAACTAATCCAATTCAGTACGAAAAATACATGAGTTACACCGTTTTATTTATCCTGAAATACCTATTATAAATCAAAAGGGGACCCATTAGCATTAGATAATCGCATGTAGTCGCACTAACATTTCTCAGAGTAGACATAATCATGAAGTAATCAAAAGTTTGAATCCCTCACATTCGCAATAACCTAGGGAGAGTCGTTTGGGGGGTGTCAGGAGTTGTTTTGGAGAAACGAACCGAAAAGGTTTGCCTTCTCCTAGTCGGAGGTGATTAAGCGATGTTGGCGATCGACTAGGTGGGAGTTTGCGGAGGAGTTGCGTTTGGAAAGGACGTTGAACCGGTTCCAGAATTGCCTACCGTCACGGTAGTCGAGTTCTGATGTGGCTCGTGCCCATTCTTCTTCGGCAAACCAGTTAGTTTCTCGTCGAATTGGGGCGTTGAGTCGGTTGTACTCTGTCTTAAGGATTCGATTGCCGGATTGAAGGAATTGGTGAAATAAACGTGGAGATAGTGGATGCGTAAACGAGGTATTAATGAGTAAGGGTCGATGGTTTGAGGTGATGCAACTGCCTAGTCGCCCATGAGGACGGCATTGGATAAGGTGGATACGTATGTTAGCAGTTCGGCGGAGATGGGTGGTAATAGAAAAAGGTGACTTCAGATCTAGGAAAGCGAACAGTAGAGGCTACGCATTCGAGATGTTGGAGATGCGGTGGTAGTAAGAAGGAGGTTGAAGCGATGTTGTGGGCAAGGATTGCAGTTCCTCGGACTGAACCGAGGGCGCTGTTACGAATGAAGGAGCGATAATTCGCAAGGGCTAAGTAGCCAAGAGAGGAAAGTTTGGTTTCTGTAAGGATATGAATGTTGTCGGAAAGGATCAGGTTCTAGATCACGGGGCGTTTGCGGCGGACATTAATATTGATCCTTCGACGAGCATGCATTGCATGTAGGGTGAGGAGGTTAGGAAGAGAAAGGGGAATAATTAACTAGTGCTATTAATTAAATTAGAACGGGGGCAGTTATGGCCATGTACGGCCCGAAGATCGTGGCCAGTGTCGATCTTCGCAGATAGAACCGGGAAGCACTATCTACGATCTCGATAACCGCACCACGTAGCTTGGGAAACAGTTAGGCCAAGGA
Source organism: Photinus pyralis (assembly GCF_008802855.1). Taxonomy (NCBI): domain Eukaryota; kingdom Metazoa; phylum Arthropoda; class Insecta; order Coleoptera; family Lampyridae; genus Photinus; species Photinus pyralis. The sequence goes on along the minus strand of NW_022170403.1, from coordinate 32,886,651 downwards.
GTGAGTAAGAACTTTGATGTCGGGGGAGTTGGAACCGGAGCAACCGTAGTCGGTAAAGGGTGGGGGAGGGGCCATCTCGGAGGTCACAACAGGAACGTCTCGGCGGAGTTCACATTCAAAGAAGTAGGTAGGAGGAGGACCGGCACAAAGCATTTTGGAATTGCTTGTGATTTGGAAAAGGGGGCGCGATGGTTTTCACCACAGCGGGGACAAGTGAGGATGCGGGATGAACGTCCGTCGGAAGTGTGTCCCACCGAGCAGTATTTCTTGATGGGAGGTGGGATGCGAGTAGGTTGGCAGGAATAGTGTGTTCCGAAGAAGAAGACACCGTTGGAAAGGAGGGAGTTGATTGCGGATAGGGAATGGGTATAAAGATGCGGATAAAGGAGGTCGGGTGGTTGGTGACTTTTGGGTGGTTAATGGCGGCTAGGATTTTTTGTGTGGTGGTGTCGAGATCGACACGAGGCAAAACGCAGGGTGGGACGTTGAGGGGTCTGACCGGATAATTGGGGAATGTAATGAAAGAGGTGCCGAAAGTGTGTTTGAGTTTGGTTTCGATGTTAGAACCAGAGGAGCCGAACGAGGGGGCGACGCATGACTGTAGCTCATGGGGCAGGAGTAGAAGCAATTGACACGGCGGTAGTTCTTGGAGGGGAGGGGCGAGAGGGTGCGGCGGTGGTGGTTAGCGTAGGAAACCGACATCCTTGACTTGCACACCGGCGTATGTGGACCAATGAGAACCCGATCCCTTGCCGATCTTCTACCTCAACACTCTAACTAAGTGCAATGAAGAGTATTTGAAGGTCTTAAAGGTGTTTAAAAGTCGCCAACAGTTTCTGACTTCCAAAGGCTCTGTTAAGATTTTATAGCCTTTAAAATCCTTTAAGACTCTCTTAGAGTTTGCAAAGGTTTTGCAGAGCCTTCAATAGATTCCAACGGTCTTCTAGAGTCTATGAGAATTTTTTATGGGCTTTCATAGTCTTTAAGGGCTTTAAGTCGTTAAAAAGATTATTAAATAACCTTGTCCTGATAAGCCTTTTGGAGCTTTTATAAAAGATTGTAAAACTTGTATAGGTGGGGAGTATCCAAGAGCCGTAAACTGTGTCTACGATCTTCCAAGGCTTCCTGCGAAGCTTTTAGTCCTTGAGATTCTTGAAGAGCCGGGAATTTAAAGCATTTCAGTCCCAAAAGTATATTTAAAAATATTTATGCATCAAGGGCATTAAGGCGATATTTATGCCGAGGGCGACAGAGATTGTAAGTCGCCCGAGGGTTAAATATTGAGTAATGCCTGAGGTGCATACAACATTTTATTTTTCATCGTTCCAAAGAATGCATTTCCAATATACAAATGTCATGATTATTGTGCTTCATACGAATCAAGTTGCATCTTTTTTATTACATAATATAACTCCGTCAATCAATTTGACATGCCGTTTGAGGGCATAATGAGATGACAATCCATTATGCCCTCTCATTATGCCCTTGGGCGTAATAGACAGCTTCATATATTACATATGACAGATATAATTGACATATAATAGGCAAATGAAAAATAAATAACTATTATGTCATTTTGGATTTTATCTCAGCACGTTAAGGAGCGGAGTGCTACGAACACTCCCCCCCCCCTCCTCCTCGTATTTGGTCCAGAGAAAGTCGGACTAGACACATAGACATAGACACAAACAAAGCAAAATTATAATTATTATCATTTGACACCACAATTGTAAATCAATTCATCAATTCATAGTTATTTGTTATACAAGGCGAGTGAAAGATGGTAAGTTTCCGTTTATTGTCCTGTATAACATAAAACTTTATTTTATAGCAGAAGCCATATAAATCATTACAAAACTTCTGAAGGATGAGTTTATTTTAGATATCAAAAATAGCAAGCTTAGGTTCTCCCGTCGTTTCCGTGGAAACAATATTGATTTCTATTCTGAACTTCAGTTTATCTCAGGCGCCGCGTCGCATTTTTAATAAGAATGACAGATGTCATTAGAATGCGCAATCATTTGCTTCACATCTACTCCTACTGTTGAAAAGAAACAGATTACCCATTCAAACCTTAAAATATCAATTTAGCCTTACTATTAATTAAAGAATTGTATCCATTTTATATAAATATATAAATTGTAGAGTTCATTTAAATCTCTAGTAAAAAGTGAAGTAGGTAATTTGTAAACAGATGGTCGCAGGTGTTGCGCTTTAGATAACAATTGTGCGTATTTTCAGCAAATAATGAAAAAGTGAAAAATGAAAAAGAGAGGAATGAGTTGTTGAATAGAAAGGGGAAGCTTTCACCTTCCGCTTTTGGTCATTTGTGCGAACCCGAATTTTTTGCCGCGGCATATTGGAGTTTTCTAATGTACGTGACGTCAAGTGTTTAAAATAATTACTGTTGTATTTGCAAGTAAAGTCAGTTTGCGGTTAGTTCTGATATCAAGCGAATAGCAAATTCATCTGTTCCTGCAGGGTATTCTTCCTCTCTGTTATTTCTTCATTTTCTTTTCGTTCCATAATGTCTGTTTCATTAGCAAGAATTTTTATCTCATCTACGTTTTGTCTCTCTCGAAATCCTTCCTTGTCTTGTAAAACAAAACAACCTTTGGTTTTCTGAATGGTTTTCGTTCTTTATTCCCAAAATCTATCCATGGTTGCTTATTTGGCTAAGGGTTCGGTCTCATCCCTAATCTTTTTATATTTTTTAAGATTTTCTTCCAGTTTAGTTTGTAAGAATTTCTTCTTTTTTTCCTTTCAATGACCGGATGTCAAAAATTTGTGTTGGCTATCACTAAATCACTACACACATTTCTATACATAGGTTTAAGAATCTTATAATATTTCGTGTTTGCCCGACCGGTTTTATGGGTCAGTGGTAGAGCGTTGGGCTATAAATCCGGAGGTCGGGTGTTCCAACCTGGGTTGAGGTGAATTTTTCATCTCTGGCAGAGATGGAAATTACCTTAGAGACCAGTTCCGAGCATTCTACCCACTACTCCGAATTAGGTTTTCCTTCAACAGTTTTCCTAATTCGTAAGGTAAATACCGGAGTAGTATAGAACAACTTAATACCTTCTGCAGAGGCATCTCTAAAAAGCATCATGCACTCTGTAATTGGGCGCAAGCCTGTTGACGGCCCAGAACAAGAAAGGGATAATAAATAAATAAATAAATACCATAGGTACATTATATTTTATTTGACCTCATTTCTGACAAAATGCCTCACAGTAGTTCATTTCCAATCCATTTTTAAAGTATTAATAATGAGCTTATTTATTCTGTTTTGGTTAGGAATTCAAATTTTAGAGGTATATTATGCTGCGTCTGCAGCAAATATAATTGACTCACGTAACTTTGTTATGTTTGTGTAAAAAACTTCAATAGATATACCGAGCAACGAGGAGCAGTTACATTCATCCGAATGGAATGCTTATAATCCCGTATTTAAATTACCAGCAATGGTAGGTACCGTCAGTGAATGAAAAAGTGCGCTACCCTTGTACAATATATCAACATACTTTTGTGTTTCAATGATTATATCCAGTTAGGATCTACCTACCGCTAGGTAATTAGTCTCGAAAACTTGACATTTAATAGAATCACACCGGATAACATGTTACTCATCTGCAAAAATTAATATCGAATTCTAATTAAAAAATGCTCCCATTTCAAATTTAAAAATAATTAATATTTCGAACGCAGTTTGCGAAAAGTAATTGGATGCGATCCTTTTTATTGGAAAAAACACACTCTCGATTTTTTTCTCGTTACAAAGGGTCAAAACCAGCAAGTGTTTTATTACGCTGGCACCACATTGTGGTCGGATATTTACTACGTACATAGATTTTCCACGTGTTCTCCATAACACAACCACCACAAAGTTGAAAACAATTCAGTGGGTCCGAGCTTCAACTATTTTAATGAATTAATTTCTGTATCCGTGCCAATATTTCCCTACATAGTGTAACAATTATGAACTGTCCATTCAAATTAATTTGTGCTTGCGTTATTATAGTTGGCAAGTACTACAGTAGAAACTATACCTACTCCCCAATTGGATACAAATTACCCAGTAAATTTATTTTTAGCAAGAGTAGTCATCGGCATTCTTAAATCAATCCTGCTCTATCGATTTCCAATAGATATCTAGCAGTTCCACGCTTTTCCATATGAACTAGTGAAAGTGACCTGTGACATACCTTAAATTGTGTGTTACACCTTACAGAATTCTATTGGAAACTTCAACCAACAATTACATAATTGAGTTGAAAATTCTCACAGTTACTCTCTTAAATCTAACACACCGTGCGATTAAAACCTCACATTCATTATCCCCAACAAATAAACACCCCTGAGTATGTATGTTAACTTACGACATTGTAAGCTATAAAAGATATTGTTGTGTGCAATGGTAACGGTCATTACACCGCACACAAAACACCTGTCCAGCTACTTCAATTACACACAGCTACTAACAAAATCTTTAAAAGAAATAATTATGTTTTGTAGCAGCCTTAACCTGCAAAAGTCCAAAGAATTTATTAAGAAAACTACTGTAATTTGGGGTACAAAATAAAAAAATTGAAATGAAAACTTTTATCTAGGTCGTACTTTGGGTTCGATTAAACAGAAAACTAACCATTTACAGATGAAACAAATTTATTCAACATCAATCAAATCAACTGACTGAAAGAATCTATGGCAGTCGGGGCCGCCAGATAACACACACCACGCAACAGACGATCGATTAAACAAACTAAATTTAAATAAAGTTATAATTATGTTAAGTTAAATAATCATTATCATCCGGTCGTGAGTGACCTTTTCAACAAACAGATGCACTAATACATATTTAATACAAAAACCAAACGATAATGCTTCGGAACCTCACTTTTTGACTTAAAGCTCGATTTAGACGAGATTGATTTCGTTGTAATATCATTTGTAGTATATGTCCTTTGATGGTGAAAAAATCCCTTTAACTGATAACTTGAAGACCTTAAAGAAAATTCTCTTCAGCGACAAAATAAAAAAGACAATTATTTAAGCAAAATTAACAATCAATAATTCTGATATAAAACCAAATCTACAGCAAATAATATGATCGACATTGCAATAGTAATTGAAATACACATACAGGGTCTCCCATCGTTATTGCACGTCCTCTCGTATGGGGTGGTACTTGCTCGGACACATTGGATCCTTCTCATCTACCAACTTCCACAAAGGAATCTCGTTCGGTGGCTAATACCTCGGCCATACAGGAAAATCGGGAGTATTATGTATATTATGAGTACTATGTTCTAATATCACCAAACATTATTTTTTTGTTCTTTTTGCTGTAGACACTTGGGCCCTTTTGTGATGAAGCTAAATTACCGCCCGCATGTTTCTCAAATATTTTTGAACACCAGAGGCGTGCTGCATTCCAGTGGCGTATCAAACATTTTTTTTAAATGGAACACCCCATATTTTATTATTGTTTTGGAGAGTACTTGAAAAGTACTTATTTTTTTATGTAACAGGTTATACCCCTAGCTTTGACCATTTCGCTATTACATATAAGCTTTTTTCGTCAAAATTTGACAGTTTTTCCAAATTATTTTTGAGAGAAACTAAATCGCGCAGGAGGTTAATTTTTGAATTGAGGCACAAGCTAAGACCTCTTCCACTGTCACATAATTTTTTTAAGGTACTTTATCGAAAACATCAAATTGTTGATTGACCTTCGCCAAATGTCATATTTAAAAAAATTTCAAATGGCATTGCCCTAAACAAATTATATCTTTGAGTAACCAAAACTATAAATTTTCCATTGATATAAACAAAACCAAACATTCCATAATTCTTTTCCGAACCCAAGTGTGCCATGATGAAACAAAAGATGTTCAATTCTCACAAGTGTAGGCAATGTATGATTGTGTTTTAATCAGCGTTGCGAAAATGTTCCAAACTCAAACAGAACTGGTTGATATCGTGTTTCTTCTTGAAGACTTTTACCGGAATTGTTTGTTGGCGTCACAAGAGTACGCTGGATATCCTGGCAGGACACATCCAGATCCACACGCGTTTCAAAAGATGTTAGGTAAATTTACAACTACTGGGAGTAGGTACTAATTTCACGCACACTTATATGACGATTGTCAACAGCTGCCCCGAGGAATTGTAATTATCTTCCGTCAAAACCGGCGTATGTTTAACTCTCCTTGCTCGTTTTACACTCCCAGTTTTACTATGAAATTTTCTTATGAAATGAATCAATGGAAAATTTGTAGTTTTGGCTACCCAAAAGTATAAGTACCTACCTACTTTGTTTATGGGGTTGCCATTTGAAATTTTAAAAAATATGACATTTGGCGAAGGTCAAGCAAAAATGTAATTTTTTTGTACCTAAAAAAATTTGTGACTGTGGAAGAGGCCTTAAACTGCGCCTGAGTCCAAAAGTTAGCCGCCTGCGCGATTTAATTTCTCTCAAAAAAAATTTCGAAAAACTGTCAAATTTTGACGAAAAAAGGTTATAACAGCGAAATCTTTAAAGTTAGGGGTAATGTTACATTAAAAAAATAAGTATTTTTCAAGCACGTTCCAAATCAGTAATAAAATATGAGGTGTTCCATTTACAAAAAACGCAAGTTGGTTGAATACGCCACTGGAATACAGCAGACTCCTGGTGATCAACAATATTTTAGAAATATGGCGACGGTAGTGTACAATTTTGCTCTAAGGCTTTTTTCGGTATCTTTTATGGTAAAGGAATTATAATCTAAAGAGTCTTAGGTGCTACACCCTGTATAATCGCTTCGCCGCTAAGGAGCGTGTCTCGAATTCAGTCGATTATTTTAATGTCCCATAACCTTCTTATTATTAAAGATACCTAATTGATTTTGGCAAAACCTTTTCAACTTTTTTTTGTAGAATCTCTAAACTACATTTTTTCATACGAACCACCTCATATACTTGGACGTTTTTGAAAAGAGCGTAAAATTTCCTAAATTTTGATGTATTACTATATTAAATATAATTTCCAATATTGCATTTTATACATTAAAAACATGACGAATAACATACGGCAAATAATGAAATGTAATCATTTAATTCATCGGATTGAAAAAAAACTACAGACAAAAATCACTTAATTCCTCGGATTGGAATAAAAAATAGAGACAAAAAGTAATGCAGCACCTGAATTAACAAGAAGCAAGCCCGGTCACCAAAACAATTCGGACCACAAAAACAAGTTTCTTTGAGAGATCACGTGTAAAGAATTCATAACTTTTCACTTTAACCAATGGTAATAGGTAAGCTACTTAAGGTGGCGTTTACAAAAAGTGCAAAAGTTGTAATTTCCTCAATAACTTTGCTTCGAGGTAAAAAAATAAACTTATGTTAAAGACTGATGGTTGCTGAGGGTTTAAACTTGTGAATGAAGTTAAATTTGATAACAAATTATTATCAGTGTGTGATAAAAATGAAAGACATATATTTTATATGGGAGTTTTTTAACCACTTATCTCCTAAATAAAGGCGAAAGTACAGGAATTAGCTAAATAATTTTTGTTTCATGCAAATGTCGGAACATTATATATTTGAATGAATGCTATTTCAACCAAAAATTTGTACCCAGAAGGCAGTTATTGTGGAATCAAATTTCCAATTTTTCAATGTAAACACCAAACGGCTTCGCTTGACGAGATTTAATGCTTGGAAAATCGGCTCACTAGGAGCAGAGTACTGGGAGTCCAAAAAACGTCAGGTTCCCGTCGGTCACCCTGTATTTCCAATTCGATTTGGACATTGACTTCATGATGTCTAATAAAATAATGTTTACAAAATTAAGTGAGAACGAGTAGAGTTAACGAATTACTAATCGAACATTAGCATCTCTAGTATAAACAAGCTTGAAAGACTCTACCTTGTATTAAATTTTCCAATTTGACCAACTTCGTATAATATTCAAAGAAGGCGGATATTATTTATAATAGGAAGTCAATAGTTTGTGTATTTGTGTATGTTTATGTTTGGGATAAGGGATATGGGGAATTGAATCTTTTGACTGGCAAAATGTTTAAAAATTGTTTCCCGTGTCGCAGTATGAACCTGAACTTATCCACACTTATCACCTACAAACAGTAATTTAATTCCATCTCGTTTAAGTATTTGCTTATCATATAAATAGCACGTATGATATGAAATGACACCGTCGACAAAAATTCGAAACCGCATTACATTCTCAGGAGATTCTTCTAAATATTTATATTCAGATTGCGGATATAGATTCCTTCATGACTACAATAAATATCATTTTTCTAAACGAAGCAGTCCCCACCCACTTGTCCACGCAGTGAAAAACAAAAACATTTAAACTACACTATTCGTTATCTGCAATTAAAACTAGTTCTGTTTTGTGACTACCTATAACTCTTTAGAATGCTGTAAGTAAAGTACTGCCATATAAACTTTGCCTAATGTTGAACATTGATAGAGACAGTTCAGAAGGTCCCTTTGACTTGTCCACCAAGAACGCCATCTTAATCGATCTCGATGGTTGTAAATTGATTCCCGATCGTCCAAAGCTTTTAAAATACGAAATAATTGTGCCGATGCACACAAACAGCGTACCCACAACATCATGGGTTGATAAGTTTGGAGAAAATTCAAGAAACTTGTGCTTTTATTCTACAACCATTCGGAACGTTCTGGAAATACAAGTCTACTACCCTTGCGTTTATAATCACATTCCCAAAATGTACAACGTCTTCGTAAACCAACAGCTTAGGGCAGTTTTGTACATTAAAAACATTGAGCAGTTTAACGTTAATTTTAAGTCTATGGAATAAATTAACAACTTTGCGTTTTAAAATAATATTTATATTTAAATTGCTCTGTGTAATGGAGGTAAAGTGGAAGTTCATTATTGGATGTACTTGCGAAATGAGTAGGTGCCTACCACCTAATCATTCACTAACAATTGTTAATAAAGTTTGTGTTATACACATAAATCAATAAATGCAATTTTTAGTAATTTACTACTTTTGCAGAGCAAGCTGTTCTTACTTAGTGCTTGTCTCCAGCATGGTACTGTTGCAAAAAATGATGCAACAAAAGTGAATGCACTCAAAACACATCTACGACTATTTATCATTGCATATTTAGCCGTCAGTTCAAAAAAATATCAGACGCTCGTGAGATTTCCTTGAGAGCGGGTCTATTCGCGCAGCCCAAAAATAAAGAACCCTCCTCCCCTATTTACACATTTTTATATATGTATAAAGAATGGTATTGGGATTAGGCTTTTGTGCCCACCCGTTTGTTCCTTCTTTGTTTAGGACATATATGGAAAAATCCTAGGAAAAATCAAACGGGGGCTAAGTGAAAGCTTTGCCCCTCCCTCTCCTCAAAATTAAACTTTTTATACATAGTGGACGGTGTATTGCAAACTATTTCGATTGTTAATTGTTTCAACTTTGCACTTGTAGAAGTTGTTCCCGGGAAACAGGACTACTGTAAGAATGCTTCATCCTCATGGCTTGCATCTTTTCAGTTTCGGAAATACCTTGAACAGTCCCCCAAAATTAAACTCCTTCATACTTAACCGAGGGCATTACATCTACTCTATTCTATATTATTCACAGGGGAGCCCGTCCAGGCAGCACAGTTGACGTCCTCAAAAAGTGAGTCCATCATGGTCCGCTCTCTTTCTATTCATAAATTGAAAAACATTTCCGTCGTCCCGATTGGGGATATAATGACTCTGCTTCCGAGTAAGGTGCGGATCCATCTTACCTACGATTGACACATCATTACTAAAGCCTTCAGCAGTTTCACTAATTGAACCGGTGGTGTTAAACGCATCCCCGCTCCCAGGGCTACCCCCGACACACATTCCTTTCTCCAGATCACACAAGAACATGTCTATGTCTAAGCCGTTTTTAGAAGAAACGATGATAGGCTGATGGGCCTGTAATCCTTCGCGATGTCATATTTGACAAGACCCGGCTTAGGTAGGTACACAACTCACCTTTCTGCAGCTTTCGGGGATATACTCTACCGCCAGGGCGGTTCTAAAGAAGTGCACTAAATGTAAGAGCAGCGCCTCAGGGCCGTTCTGTAGAAGAACCGGGAATATCCCGTCCGCATCTGCACTCTTAAATGGGCTGAACGTGTTGACTGCCCATCTCAGAGATCTCTCGATAACCACCCGGGCAGTCACTTTCCAGTTGTTCGGCCTTACACCGACCCGGATGGGGGGTGGGTCCGGAGTTATGTGGTCTCCAGAGCCTGGAAAGTGTGTTTCCAGGAGACATGTGAGAGCCTTTTCCAACACTGATCTACGGCGCTCACTCCCCCTCCTCTAGCCCCCTTGCGGAGAAGGATTCAGCTAAATTAACTATATTTGGTTGATTCTCATTGTCCAAGGAATGCTCTTTTCAACCATACCAAATTTGTTACAATCGGTCAAACGGTTAAGAAGTTAAAGCAGGTTATTGCAAAAACAATTGAACGCCCCACACCATCTTTGTTTTTGAAATAACTGAGTTTTAGTTTTTACGAAAATGATAAACTGGTTCTCTTTAAAAATGTAAATTGTTTAGTTTATTATGCGAAATTTAAATAAAATGCAATTTTAAAATTTAAGATGGCAGTTACGCCCTCTGTTGGTCATTTTTAGAACTTGAAAATATTTTCCAGCGATTCTTCATGACCGATTTACGTAATAATTTTTTTACCCCTAAGTCATATGACGAACGGTTCTCGAGATATGGCCGAGGAACAGTCTTATTGGGTCACCCGGTACATACGAAAATTTTCTTCACACCCAATAACAAAAAGCATTCACCTGTAATTGAAATCAATTACACCCGTTACAAACTACCTTCCGCACAGCCATTACCAAAGAATGCTTCGGGAGGTAGAAGTTTTGTGTGTTTATCCAAACCTTCACATCATAAGAAAATTCGAAAATGTTGCGAAATCGATCGTTGTGGGGCATTTTGTACAAATAACACAGTGTCGGCGGACCTTGTAACTGGCTTTACGGGCACTTCTATAGAAAATACGTCCTTTAAGTTAGGTACTCTTTTTTTCACTTTACTTTTTGTTGCTCTATTTATAGATATCAAGGTGCTTTAGAAAAATGCAGAGCGTATGATGTAAATACGGAAGGAGCTAATTCCTTTGCTTATTTTATGACTAAAAGTTCGTATAGACGAACTCTTCGTTACCGATCTATAGGATGTTAAAATTGGATGGTTTAAGTTTTCTCCTGCATTGTTTCAGATGTTTTACTCAGATTTGAACTATAATATACGCCGAAGGACTCACATCGTTGGTCATGTCAACCGTAGTGAGAATCTACAGGGTGTTGTTTTTTCAGGGGTCATGTTCAATTTTCTACAATTGAACTTTTTTTGGTGCACCATTGGTAAATTGTAAAACAAGAATTGACTTTTTTGATTTATTAAAAAACTTTTTGGTCTGTTGAATTTTTTTTTGTACTGTGACTTGTCAGGAAAAAAAATAAAAATCAATTTCCCGTGGTTGGCTAAATGCAAGTATAATTTTTAAATTGGTTCAGTAGGCCCTGACTTTGTTTGGGTAATAACTTGATTTTATTAGTTTGTACAGTTGGCATTGAAAATTTGTGTGTGTGCATATGTTTACATCTTAAAGGTTTAAATTGTAGTGTACGGTGAAATTATGACACCCTGTAGATCGATAACGAAGCGTTTGCGAACCTATATGCTTATATGAACCTTTTGTCATAAAATAAGCCGAAGAATTATTACATCATGTTTAGGAACACCTTGTATATAGGGCTTATCCCAATACCACCTCGTCTGTGCTTTCAAGGTCTCATTTTTATTGATTGTATCATTATGTAATTTACTTGAAATAGGTAACAAAATATTTACTTTAACAAACGGAAGCCAATATCTGATTATGGTACACTCTTTGTAAGTATTTTAAATTTGGACTGATACTAGTTTCATTTTCATAGTAATGATATACATTATGTTTTATGAAAACATCGAACCTGTACGAGGGTCGTTCGATAAGTCTCTTGTTTTGAAATAAATAACAATCATACAATAGTTGTTTGTACAACTAGTTAAACTAGTTTTGAAAGTAGTATAGTAGTCGTTGACATTACTGATTTACTGTCACTCAAAAATTAATGCTATTGTTCATAGATAGGACCAAACGACATGGAAATGCATAGTACAAATTGTGAGAAAAGTATAATACATGCACGAGTGTATTGTCGTTGCGAAACTATTCTTATCCACGCCGTTTCGCCGCGATTGCCAGCCTGCAAACGGACCAAAGGTACTGCTCCTGTTTTTGTATACCTACTCACTCAGCCTCAGCTCTCAATTTTGTTTTATTACACCGCGTTAAACTGAACTTCAAGCGAGGCACTGAATGCGGCTAATTTAGTAAAACAAGATGCGGTTGATGGAGAACTGAGAAGTTACCCACCGGCTGTTGATCTACCGCTTCGGACTATTTTAAATCTGCTAGTACTCCCAATTTACGCCAACCGGAATTAATTTATACAGTTTCCAATGTGGGTAATGGATCAACTACTGACAATTGGGTGGATGTATGCAAATCGATTCGTACTCATTTAAATTAAGTTCAGTTTCACGCTCTAACGAAGACCATTGATATTAAAGCTTAGACGAACATTAATGGGATATCAAAGAACGACGAACTTTAAATCGAGTAGCTGATGAGGGGTGGGTTTCATTTACATTATCTTAGTTTGCGCAACGCCACCTGTTTCACTACAATTTCTGTTGATTCCAAGTTTACGCTGCGTAAATTGAATCGACATTTTGTGTTGCTACAATAGGTAATTTAATAACGGAATTATCGCGATCAAATTTATGAACCGAAATGTATACCTAGTGTCTCTATTTGACCCATTAGCAGCTCAAATGACAAACGAATTTAGCAATTTCAATCTTATAATTACTGAACACGCGTAGTGCAAAGAGAAATACTGGTCACTTACTGACTCGTCGACTTGTAGTTGCTCTTGGGTTATTAACTCGTTGTATAAAACTTAGCTGTTTTGCTTTACCATACCTGGTATGTATTATGTGATAAGTAAATAATCCAAAACTTAATGTACCTAAGTAAATTTATGACCAGAAAATTTGGGAACGTTATGCTCAGATAAAGCGCCAATTTTAAAATCAAAATCGATACGTTACCTGCATTATACCTTTAAATCAATAAACACTGTCCAATATAGGTTATACAGCGCCGGATTTATTTATGATGCAAACGTTATAGGTCACAATTTAAATAAAATGAACCATTCTATGTACATCAGTTTCCAAGCCTCACTGAAAAATCTACAATCGTATGGTTTAATCTGAAAAAACAGCATCAGGTGTTCTGAGACCGGCATTCTCTCCTAGCGAGCAAAACAATGAACCCCCAAAGTCCTAAGGCTCAAACCATATAAACGAATGTTCAAAGAAACGGAAACGCAATCCATTTATTTAATGCGATGTAAAGATACCTTATCTAGATCTAGATGATATTATGTTAAACAGTAAAAATGCCATAAACGACCCAAGTTTCCAAATAATTACGGAGAGGTATAACGACGACCAAGATCTCCTTTTCCAGTCTTAAATCCATTTCATAGCAATTTTCAATTTTAACGTAATTGTTTCATAAATCATAGTCTAAGCGATAGAGACTGTAAAATTGGCAAACTGGACATTTTGAGGTGGAAAAGAAAAAATGGTGGAATATGTTCAGTTAGGTGTCAGAAACAACATATTAAAAATCCCCCAAAAACCGTGTTTTCGCCTTTTTTGGCTGATATCTCGCGATCTATGAGGTCTATATGAAATATTTTCAGCTGAAAATATTTCTCGTGAAATTTCATACAAGGTAGATACTCAGAAGTTAGCCTAGGTGTACCTCTTAGCCTAGGAAATTCATAAAAGAGGCTAAAATTATCAATTTTCTTGACTTTTTGCGGTCTTTTGCAAATATATCGCGACCTTTAGGGCTAGATGAAATATTTTTAGCTGAAAATGCTCCTCGTGAAATTTCTTACAAGGTAGATACTCAGAAGGTAGTCTAGGTGTACCTCTTAGCCTAGGAAATTCATAAAAGAGGCGAAAATCATCATCAATTTTCGTAGCTTTTTGCGATTTGTAGCTGAAAATGCTCCTCGTGAAATTTCTTACAAGGTAGATACTCAGAAGTTAGCCTAGGTGTACCTCTTAGCCTAGGAAATTCATAAAAGAGGCGAAAATCATCATCAATTTTCGTAGCTTTTTGCGATTTTTAGCTGAAAATGCTCCTCGTGAAATTTCCTACAAGGTAGATACTCAGAAGTTAGCCTAGGTGTATCTCTTAGCCTAGGAAATTCATAAAAGGAGGCGAAAATCATTAATTTTCGTGTTTTTTGCGGTTTTTTACAAATATATCGCGACCTTCAGAGCTAGATGAAATATGTTTTAGCTGAAAATGCCCTTCGTGCAATTTCATACGAGGTAGGTAACTGAAGAGTTGGCGTAAAGTCACCTTTCACCTTCAACTTTCATGTGTGAGGAAATATTCATTGTAAAACAAAGTATTTCTATGTACCTACCATTTATTCACGTAGAACAGTATTTTCATATCAAAATATTCACACATTATACCTCAATGTAATCATTATCATCTACAGATTCCACTTCTTCAGGCTCTTCGATGTCCTCTAGTGGTAGTGGGTCGTCTGAAATTACCGACTCGTAGTTCTCCTCATCTTCCGCTTTACCTACATGGGTACCCTGAAGAGATGGCGTGTCATTTAGGCACGATGTCCCATGACACTGGACGCAGAATTCGTTCTTTAGACCTACAACAAGAAGCATTATGTCAAAAAAAATTTTGTAATTAAATATACGAATATAATATTCTCTCGTATGTCCTAACTCCTAAGTGTCCGGTGGAGAAGGTTTATCTGATTTTCTGAAACTGCAAGCAGTCATGCAACCACGTTCACAACCACATGAAATAAATTTGAGGAGACTTTCCTGACGCCTATCACGACTTCGGATCCAGCCCAGGAAAGTCTTCTCAAACTTATTTCATGTGGCTGTGAACGTGGTTGCATGACTTTTTGCAGTTTCAGAAAATTAGGTAAACCTTCTCCACCGGACACTTAGGAGTTAGGACATACGAGAGAATATTATATTCGTATACCTAATTATAAAATTTTTTTTTGACATGCTTTTTGTTGTAGGTCTGAAATGTAACGAACTTTGCGTCCAGTGTCATGGAACATCGTGCCTAAATGCCACGTCGTCTCTTCAGGGTACCCATGCAGGTAAAGCCAGTGCCGCGTTTTGGCCTAGGCACAGTAGGCATGAGCCTAGGGCCCGTTGAAATTGGGGGCCCGCGAAGATGCATGCATCTTTGATAGTTGACGATATTCATATTGCAAAGAATTACATTCATATAATTACGTGTACGTCAAAAAATTAAAACATTAAGAGGTTTTAGAGGTATTGCAATTTTCCAGTATCATATGTTTAATGTTTTTCGCTTAAACACGGTAATATGATACTAGTGGTTAAGAGTACACAGATCAGGTCACAACTGACACAGCAGCAAACATCCGTACGGTACGGTACTAACTGCGAGTTGCGACAGCGAAATGCGAATTTCGAAGTCGATTAGGTAGTCGAAGTTGATACGACATAATACGAATTGTAAAGAGAAAAGCGTTGATGCGTCTGTTACACATTATACAATGTTAAGATTAAGAAATAACAATATAGTTTATTTTTGGCGCATTTTTGGGAAAAAATACGCTATTATATTCGTGATGGCTGGCTGGCTGTGCGGATGCGATCGCAGGAATTGCAATTGCTAGAGACCTTAAATTTTCACTAAAAGCTTTCTGTTATAGTGTAGATGTGCAGGCTCTAGTCTATTTTGAGTTAGATTATTCGTGAGATCGATAATTTTAAACTTTGCTAATGAAATACTGATCTGCATTACCAAAAATGCGCTTTCATCATCCATATGCTGATTTACAACTTGTTTTTTATTTGACTTGATACGAATACGAACGATAATGTTTTGCTACTGTTTATAGTTTAAGTGAAAAGGTGAAGGACTAAACCGAGGACTAAACTGACTAAAGGATTTACCCTATCTTTATATATATAAAAGGGACGTTGGTGTATGTTAGTTAAAAACGCGAAAACGGCTGCACTGATTACGACAAAAATTTATATATGTACTATGGGAGTTGTGAGCCGTGTACATCTCGAATTTGACGTTTGTACGACAAACAGTACTATCACCTCAAGTGCAGGTGTTCAATAACACTAGGCAACAAAGTTTACACGATAGCTAAAAATAGATCTGTTTCGGTTTGCGTTCTAAAAATAGAACTGTGACAAGATTTACCTATTTCGTTTGCTAAGTGGGGTCTCGAATATAAGATTTAAAATTGAAACCACCACACACTCAATTTAAATTGTTTATTTTGTTTATTACATGGAAATGTATAAAGTATGTACTTATGTATTATAAAGATAACCTAATTACCTAATCAGCTACCTAATTATAATTACATATTATAGATTCACTCTGGGTTTGCTTCCGAATCCTGTATTTGCGACAATTCCGAATCCGGTTTTTGCGAATCCTGTATTTGCGACAATTCCGAATCCGGTATTTGCGACAACAAATTGTCTACATCCTCATCATCGTTGGATGAAAATGATAACGGATTAGATGATGACTTTTTTGACGGCGAAAGTGATGTCATTGTGGATGGGGTTGAGGCACTGAACGATGAACACTCAGCTTCCAGTTTTCGTCTTTTTCTCCGTTCGATAGCTTCCATTTTTTTCGCCTGAATTTTTCCTGCCATTTGCATTTGTCCAGCTCTTTCGCCCCTTATCCGTTTGCTGTTTTCCACCGTATGTCCACATATTTCGCAATATCTGTTTATCGCGCAGATATAAGCAGTACACACCGAACACCGCAATACCGACGCTGACTTTACTTCGTGCGATAATATAAATGGGAATTTATCACATTTGCTACAGCGATCTGTAAAGAGTAATAATAGATATTACATAGTAACATGTTATTATATTATGCATACCCAATGGACGATCAAACTCCAGTTGTCTCCTTGCCCCACAATAACTGCAAAAACGGTCCATCGTTTTTTATAATATTTTTCACTTTAATTACAACAGAGATCTAACGCCAGGCACCGGGACCACTGGACTGTTGCCGAATGCCGATATGTCGAAGTAAAGTAAAAGCTTAAAAAATTGTTCGGGGGTGAAGTGTGACAGTTTATAACGTCAACGTCAACGGCAGTCTCAAGTGCGCCCGACCGCCTGCCTGTAAACATTACTGCCATCTCAAGGGTACGTATTCGTTCTAAAAATAGAACTGGTAGACGGTCTCAGTTCTGAGGTTCGCAGTACGGTTAGTACTGAGTACGGTACGGGTTGTTAATTACATTTGGTTTGAATCGAGCGCAATGCCGCGACGACGTTCAGATATTGGTCGCCGTACACGACAAATAAATTACGTCCGTCACGCACGGTCCCGAAGAACAGAGGAGGAACATGCAGCAGAAAATGAACAAGTTAGAAATCACAGTTCACGCGTCCGTGAAAACATTACACAAGAACAACGCCAAATGCGAAGTGAAGAACGACGTGTTGCGTATCGACGAGTAAGATCAGCAACACGTGCCACTAATCGAATGACATTTCTACGGCTTGCATTCGACTATGATCCAACAATTGATTATAACTCGCATCGCAACATTGATATTGGTAATATGGATAAAGTGTGTGCCCATTGTCAAGCATTGAAATACGAAACGGAAGCGCCCGGGTTGTGTTGCGTTAATGGACAAGTAAAATTAACACCCTTACAACAAGCACCGGAACCGTTACTAACATTAGTATCTGGAACTACTTCTCAATCAAAACATTTTCTCACTAATATTCGGAAGTACAACAGTTGCTTCCAAATGACGTCATTTGGTGCAGATAAAATAATTACTGATCACTTCATGCCAACATTCAAAGTGCAAGGTCAAATATATCACACTGTAGGTTCATTATTGCCGATATCTGATGAACAACACAAATTTCTACAGATATATTTTCTTGGCAGTTCGGATGATGAGGTCAACACTAGATGTGCCATTACTTCTGGGATACGCCGTCAAATTGTAGAGTCATTACAAATGTTACTCGATCAGCACAATCAATTGGTAAAATTATTTAAAACTGCAATAGACCGAATGCCGTCCGACAATCACAAAATAGTTATAAGAGCTGACAAAACACCTGGAGGTGAACATTCAAGACGATTTAATGCACCAACAATAAATGAGATAGCAATTGTCATTGGTGGTGATCAATTTGAAGCTAGGGATATTGTTTTGCATCGGCGAAATGATACATTGCAACGTGTCTCTGAAACACATCGTTCCTATGACGCACTTCAATATCCAATACTGTTTTGGCAGGGAGATGATGGATATCATTTTCATTTGAAAATGATAAATCCAACAACCGGTAAGTAATGTGTTTTGTAAGTAATTTAAAGATAATCTAACTATATGACACTATTACAGGTACGGAAACAACCAAAAAAATTAGTTGCATGAATTATTATGCGTACAGATTAATGATTCGAGAGAATGGAGACAATCATATTCTGAAGTGTCGGCAATTGTTCCATCAATATGTAGTGGACATGTACGCAAAAATAGAGACAGAGCGGCTGTTATTCATTCGACTCAACCAACGACAATTAAGATCGGAGGAATACATTCATCTACGTGATGCAATTAATACGGATGGAAATGCAAATAACGTTGGTCGCATCACAATTCTACCATCGACCTATACAGGCAGTCCACGTCACATGCATGAATATGCACAAGATGCAATGTCATACGTTCGGCATTATGGTCGTCCGGATTTATTCATCACATTTACCTGCAATCCGACCTGGAATGAAATTAAACAATGTTTGTTGCCCGGACAATCGCACACTGATCGTCATGACATCACGGCACGAGTATTTAAGCAAAAACTAAAATCATTAATGGGTTTAATTGTCAAGTACAACGTGTTTGGTTCAGTTCGATGCTGGATGTATTCAATTGAATGGCAGAAGAGAGGATTGCCACATGCGCATATTCTCATTTGGTGTATGGATAAAATTCAACCAAACGAAGTTGATGGTATTATTTGTGCTGAAATACCGGATTCTGCAATTGATTCTGAACTATTCCAAATAATTACAAAGAATATGATACATGGCCCATGTGGTGCTCTTAATTTACATTCACCATGTATGATTGATGGCAAGTGCTCTAAACGATATCCAAAACAATTCATTCCAGAAACAATAACAGGTAACGATGGATATCCACTATATCGCCGTCGTTCAACACATGACAATGGTAAATCAATAATGGTGAAAGTACGCAACAATGACGTTGAGATTGATAATCGTTGGATAGTGCCATATTCGCCATTATTATCCAAAATCTATAAAGCACATATAAATGTAGAATATTGTAATTCTGTGAAGTCCATCAAATATATTTGTAAATATGTCAACAAAGGCAGTGACATGGCCATTTTCGGAGTGGCACCTGAAAATAATCTAGATGAAATCCGACAATATCAGCTTGGCAGATATATCAGCAGCAACGAAGCAATATGGCGCATATTTGCATTTCCAATTCACGAAAGATATCCAACTGTGGTACATTTGGCTGTTCATTTAGAAAATGGACAACGAGTATATTTTACCACAGAAAATGTTTTCGAGCGAGCAGCACAACCACCAGCAACAACATTGACTGCTTTTTTTGCATTGTGCCAAACTGATGACTTTGCTGGAACGTTATTGTACTCAGAAGTTCCACGTTATTTCACGTGGAATGCTACCAGAAAAACATTTGAACGTCGGAAACAAGGTAAACCAGTAACTGGCCACCCACAGTTATTTTCAAGTGATGCCTTGGGTCGATTATACACTGTACATCCAAACATGGCTGAATGCTATTATTTACGTTTGCTGCTGATTACTGTGCGTGGCCCCACATCATTTCACAGTTTAAGAACTGTAAATGGCGTATTGTGCGAATCATATCGTGACGCCTGTCAACACTTACATTTACTTGAAAACGATGAACATTGGGACAATTCCCTTCACGAAGCATCACTTACAGCTTCTTCATATCAAATGCGTACATTATTCGCAATTATAATATCAACATGCTTTCCATCAAGACCTGTACAACTGTGGGAACAACATAAAGACGCCATGACAGATGACATTTTACATCAAGCACGTAATGCAAGTGAACACACAGAATTACAATACACTGCGGAGATGTATAATCAATCATTAATTTACATTGAAGACATGTGTTTGATGATGGCGAATAAACTCCTTAATCAATTGGGACTGCCATCACCAAATCGAACCATTACAGAAGTTTGCAATCGTGAAATACAACGTGAAACACAGTACGATACCAATGCATTACATACATTTGTTCAAGACAACATAACAAACATGAATCAGCAGCAAACGCACGTCTACAACACTATTATGCAAGCCATCAATGAGAACAACGGTGAATTGTATTTCCTAGATGCTCCCGGAGGTACTGGAAAAACATATTTAATTGCGTTGATTTTGGCCACAGTACGATCAAACGGCAATATCGCGTTGGCAATAGCGTCTTCTGGAATTGCAGCCACTTTGTTAGATGGTGGAAGAACGGCACATTCTGCATTAAAATTGCCATTAAACATGCAACTAACAGAAACACCAACATGTAATATTTCGAAAACATCCGCAATGGCAAAGGTTCTTCAACAATGCAAGATTATTATATGGGATGAATGCACAATGGCACACAAAAAGTCTTTAGAGGCACTGGATCGAACCTTGCGAGATTTGCGCACCAACCAACAGCCATTTGTAAATGCGATTATATTATTAGCAGGTGATTTTAGACAAACTTTACCAGTCATCGCACGATCAACTCCAGCAGATCAATTAAACGCATGTTTAAAATCATCTCATTTGTGGCGATTGTTTCACAAACTATCGCTTACTGTAAATATGCGCGTACAGTTACAAAATGATGCATCAGCCAATTCATTTGCAAGCCAATTATTGGACGTTGGAAATGGAAAATGTGCTACGGACAATACAACAGGATTAATAACATTGCCTGCAGATTTTTGTGTTACTACTGAATCACAAGAGGAGTTAATTGCAAGTGTGTATCCCAACATTGTAGATAATTATACAAATCATCAATGGTTAAGCGATCGCGCTATATTGGCAGCTAAAAACAAAGACGTAAGTGATATTAATATTGAGATTCAAAACAAGCTTAGTGGCCAAACCAACATCTACAAATCTATTGATTGCGTTATGGATCCAGATGAAGCTGTAAATTATCCAATAGAATTTTTAAATTCACTTGATTTACCTGGAACTCCTCCTCATATTCTGCAATTAAAAATTGGTGTACCAATCATTCTGTTACGCAATTTACATCAACCAAGGCTTTGTAATGGAACAAGACTGGCTGTAAAACAATTGCTGAACAACATCATTGAAGCAACTATATTATCTGGCAAATACAAAGGCGAAAACGTATTGATTCCACGTATACCAATTATTCCATCAGATATGCCTTTCGAATTTAAGCGAATACAATTTCCCGTCCGACTGGCATTTGCTATGACCATCAATAAATCTCAAGGGCAATCGCTTCAAGTATGTGGATTACATCTTGAACCACCATGTTTCTCACATGGACAATTATACGTTGGATGCTCACGTGTTGGTAAACCGTCTTCATTATTCATCTTCACACATGCCAAAACAAAAAAAAATATTGTTTATGAAAGAGCGTTGCAATAAAGCAAACAATGGAATACAACTATTGTGTATTAATGTTAATTGTATGCCGTTCTCAATTTAGTTGCAATAAAGCAAAAAGAATAATAGTTTAATGTGTATTATTTCATGTTTTTGACATGTCGATGTTGGTGTTTTTAAGCCCACATCTTATGTCAATATGAACCCCACCGCCATCAACCTTCAGAACGACAGAGGAAGTGATACACTTTTCAATGAGGCCGTGTAATGTGTCAAACAAAAGATTTCCCTATTTTCCCTTGGACCCTTGCTACGCCACGTGGGGCGTAGCCCACGGGCTCACTAGTATTCAATATTGCGATTAACGCAGTTGCTAAATATTAGTAAAAGGTTTCTTTACTTGCACATTAGTTAGTAGTTACACAAAAATTGAAACCATAAGTAGGTACCTTTGTTTTTATGAGATATAAGTACAAACCAGGGGAGTAAGGGGCCCTACACTATTTGTGTGCCTAGGGCCCGAAAAAGGTTAGACGCGACCCTGGGTAAAGCGGAAGACGAGGAGAACTACGAGTCGGTAATTTCAGACGACCCACTACCACTAGAGGACGTCGAAGAGCCTGAAGAAGTGGAATCCGCAAAGTGCACAATTTAAAAAAATTCAAATTCAAAATAATCCAAACCAGAAATTTAATGTATAAAAAATTATTTCATTCACATCAATCACTTCACAAAATTATTAAAAATGTCCCACCATTATAAAGAATGCACAGTTACACACATATTTTCATATCATCGAAAACTCATTCCAAGATTACTGGTGTAATGTTCATTAGTTCCTCTTCGATTGCATTTTGTAGTTCCTCAGTGATGTGCAGACGATTTCGAAAAATATTGTATTTCAAAATCTAACGGACTTAGATCTGGAGAACGTGGTGACCACAATCCTCTGCTAATTAATCGATCATCGTAAAACTGTTGTTCGGCATCATGGAGTTACCCGGTATTTGTGAAAAGAAAATACCTTGTAGGAAAATGTTGCATATCAGGAAATTCTTGATAGAATTGCTGGCGACAGAACTGAATGGAATACGTCCATGTTCCATCCTGTAGACTTGCACTTCGATAATGTTCCTTTTAAGACGAACGCGTCATGTTTTGGTGAAAAAGACATTGTGGAAGATTCTAAAAAAGTAAGGTTATACATCCATAAAATAATTTACGTCTTTTACTTACTTTTACATACTGCTAACGCCTAGGAGGAGCCCTGGTAGAACTGTTTGATTTAAAATAAAAAGATGAGCGTATAAGGTGGAAAATACAAAGAGAAAATCAACACGTAAAAATCGCCGTAAATGGATAGCTTATTCAGCTTATTTGTTGAAGTCGTTGTCGTTCATCCTCGATGAAAAAAACCACAATCGCCAATATCTCCACAGTTTTTAAGCACTTAATTCAAACTATCCTCCACTTATTTTGAATCACATCAATCAATTCACAGAAAACCAACATTCAACAAACATGTTAAACTGCAAATGAAGATAAACCGAGTGATGAGTCACCGACCAGCTATTTTTTCGTTGCGCAATGCCCAAAGGCACATTTTTAATGTTACAAGAACGTTACTATAACTGTGCAACTTAACAGTACCAAAATGTCGTTGTTGTAATGTTAAGCTTTTAAAAGTTGAACTAACGTAGTTATGTATCGTTCCGTCAAATTACGCTAATAACATCACATTCCTTAACATTATAATGACATCGCAACAAGGTTTTGCATAAAAACGTTGTCAAAGTAATATTGGTATAACGTTAGCCTTCTGAATGTTATTTTAACGTAATAATGTCCGGTTGCAGCGACGCAAGTCCAAAAGGTTACAATTTTTAACATTACAAAAACGTCGTAACGACGGTTTAGAAAGAAAAGCAATTCAAGTATCGTTAGTATAACGTTGATGTTTTGTTTAATTGAGTTGTTTCAAAATGCAACATTCGTTTAACGTACCAAACGTTTTTTTAACATTGCTTGTCAAGTGGGTTGATATGAAAATACTGTTTTTTACATAGTGATGAAATTATCGGACTTTTTTAAACGAAAAATCGAATGGAAAGTGGTACTTTTTTCACGATTTTTACTATGCGTTTCCATGGAGTTTAGTCCAGTCTATGAACAATAGCATCCACTTTTGAGTGGCAGTAAATCGCGAATGTCAATCAAATTATTCAATTGTGGGTTATTATGGATCACTATGTAAAAAAATTTCGTGTACAACACGTGATGAAAGTGTCTTTTTTCCATGAATTTACTTAATTAACTCGGGCTTCGCCCTCATTAATCAAACTGCAAATTCATGAAAAAAAGTATCACTTTCAAAACTAGTTGTATACAAATAACTATTTTACGTGAATAAATGGTACATAGAAATACTTTGTTTTACAATGAATATTTTCTCACACATGAAAGTTGAGGGTGAAAGGTGACTTTACGCCAATTCCTCAGTTACCTACCTTGTAAGAAATTTCACGAGAAGCATTTTCAGCCAAAAATATTTCATCTAGCCCTAAAGGTCGCGATATATTTGCAAGAAAACACGAAAATTGATGATTTTCGCCTTCTTTTATGAATTTTCTCGGCTAAGAGGTAGGACCTAGGCTAACTTTGCAGTATCTACCTTGTAAGAAATTTTAAGAGGAGCATTTTTCAGCAAAAAATATTTCATCTAGACCTCATAGATCGCGAGATATCAGCCAAAAAGGACGAAAACACGGTTTCTGGGGGGTGGTGGGGTGGCTGGAGCCTTTAGCACAGGGTCTGGGGGGTGGGATTTTTAATATGTTGTTTCTGACACCTAACTGAACATATTCCACCATTTTTTCTTTTCCACCCCAAAATGTCCAGTTAGATGTCTTTATCGCCTAGACTAATACTGTGCGATCAAAAATGAGTTGCTGTCGAGTCACCCTTGGAACTTTTGTTTACATGGGAAATCGTATTTAACTTGAACTTCCAAAGGCGACTCGACAGCAACTCATTTTTGATCGCCCGTTATACGTATCACGAAAACTTTTTAGATAATAGTTGTTTTCTTCGTGCATCAAATGGAAAGTAAATATAGGACAACAACAATTACTGGCCGATTGGCAATATTACCTACTATTTCTACACGTTCATCTATTGTTGATATGTATGAAACTTGTGGAACAATATTTTCTTTTTCAACTCAATATAACTAATTTAAACGCATAAATATCGCCCTTGTATTTTTCCGGGGAGTTCTTTAAATACACTCAAGTACACAGTGTGATGCTAATGTCAATAGTCACAGATGATGGACTCAGAAAGTGAGAGAATACCGCAGACGAATCTGGGATGTAATTTACTGATTAACATCAAAGGAAAAATTGATTAAATGTAATGGCGCATTTTCGTCTGCGTGGTATCGCCTTAATTACTTAATTAGAAGAATATTGTAGGTGAGCAAGGGCAAAAGTATACCAGCCATTATTAATAAACCGCAAACAAAGTAATGTGGAGGAAAAACACTTACGTAAATAGACACGCAGAGCTTATATAAAATATGAGAGCTCTACTAAAACGCGTGCAGATTTAGATACACTTGTATAAATTAGATTGGGATCAATACCACACACCCTCCTCAAGCGAATTCCGATACATTTACAGCATAAACTCTAAAAAAATTACCAACGCTTTAAGATAAGGTAGAGGTTCCCACGTGCAACTCTGTTAATTTTCAAATGTGAGCTTAAAAATTGTAGTCTGTCCCGTTATTCATATTACTTCATACAAATTTTCCGAATTTTATTGCGATGTGATAAATTTATTGCGCTCTTCCCTGCCCAGCTTCGCTACAATGCTGTACAATAAAAATGATATGTTGCAAGAGGTCGGCAGTATAACTATCAAGCAGAACGATGGGATGTAATATTATTTGTCCATTAACAAGGAAATACAATTTCTGAAGTCCAATTTTGGGTCATCGTCTAGCAGCCGCGCGCGATTTTTATATTTATTACAATACCTGCACTGGGAATAGCAGGGTGCGTATTACATATGTATTACTCACGATAATAGTTGAGTATACTCGGTATTTTTGCGATTTTTACGCTGGTTATATAACAAATAATAATGGATTCAATAATTGTAGTGTCTTCTTTTGCGACTTAACTGTTTGTTTGTAGATGTAGATCTTATTCTTATCGGTCGCAGAATGTAAAACTACATAAAAAATGTTACAATTAAGGTTTTTTTGTTTTTTTCGAAAAGGGATACACAAACTAAAATAAAAAATACTACAAATTGCTTCTTCTTTGAAGAAACTAATGAATAAGTCAACAGAAAATGTTCGAAATGTAATACTATTTGTTATTTTAAAAAAATACGATGTGGGGCTCTGACTACTTCTCATCGTTTAAGTTAAAAGCTTTCCTCTCGCCTCAAATTTCTACTTACCGCTAAACCGCTTGTCAATTCGTATAAATTAAATCTGTCTCAGTACTTTTTCCATTGTGACAACAACCAGCATTCTTTTTAAGTAAACTTACAAAGCTTCATAAATAACGGAAATAATCCACCGTTTCGGGATTTTTTACTTACCCTGTGTCTTGAATGTAGAACTCGCTAACGTTGTTTTAAACATCAAGGAACAAAATTATTCTCCCTTAACGAACATGTGGTATGTAGGAAATAATTGAAACCGCCTTTTAAAAAGAACTCTGCTCTATTTCGAGGTTTAAAAGAGAATTTCTGAAAACGTTATTTGAACCCATAATACAAATTTAAATAGATGCCCACAGAGATATGCAGGCCCTTATTACGTAACCACGACCTTTGGAAATTAAATTACTTTTACCGTAATTAACTTTTCAACGGGAATGTTTCGGAACTTCTAAGAGCAAAAGTGCTTACATTTCTAATTGCATTATTAAACTTTCAGAAAGAGAACCGTTTTGGGTACTGAACAGGTCAATTTAATTTTCTTGCGAAACAAATGTATCTCTAAATTTTTTACGACGGCCATAAGATCCTTTCGGCTACGAATTGCTGCCGAGGAAAATTGCATTTGTGTTTTCATTTACATTTAGTAGGCAAATCTTAAGTTGTACAAACATTTATTGCCTGCTTGCGACAGAGCTATTAAGTCACGGTTTCGTATATTTTATTTCACTTTATTTCAAGCAGTTTATCGTAAACCCTAAATTTGCACAGTGTCTTACCCAGACTACAACGACACTTACAGATATAGATACCTAAGATATTACTTGTGTCTAAAAGTTGAAAGGCGACAATTTTTTGCAGGCTTGAAATCAACTTGATGCACAATATGTAAATCTACCTTGAAATCTTAGTAATGAAATAAAATAATGGGCAAGGTAGAACATAAACAAGAATTGTTTTCACAATCAATGATCTCAACATGTTACAGATAGAACACTGTAATATCTAGATCTGAAATGTCAATTTTTAAATTTAAATAATTTTTTTAGAAGAAAGGTAATCAACTCGTAGTCAGGAAAATTATCCAAATTCAGGTTTCGGCTATAATTGTTAAATGACTATCATTGTAGTAGCATTGTATTTTTCGTTTATAAATACAATGGTACCTAGTAGTTACAATTCGATTGTATCGAAGTTCAGTACGTAATCAAACGTTAGATCAAGGAAGTCATCGAAAATAAAAGTTACGTATGAACTTTGATTGTAACGGCCTTTTGAGCTCAAGGGCGCGCTAGTGATTAGCGTGGTACAAAATATTGCGGTAGCAATGTCTAACGTTTGACACTAGGGTAAATTGAATACTAAAAGCGTAAGTAATACTCAATAAGAATCAATAATTCAATTTACATTAACTAAAGGAAAATTTTGATCGGACAACGAATCGTCCGTACAAATCGATAAAATAAAAACATAAACGTGAGGTTAACTATTTACTTTTTATACCACTAACAACCGTCGCCCAAACGTTCGGTGGTGAAAAAGTTGGTGCGGTGCCCAAACACGCCAGCGCCCATTATTCAAGCTTCAACACTCAAATACATCTTTGAACTGCGCCAATTTGTAGAGAAAATGTTTACCATGCATTGCAGATATACGATTTCATGCATGTTTTTCTACGAGTTGACTCGTTTCGATTCTTCACTGCATCCAGGGGCGGACTCGCCAGTCGGGCGATCGGGCAATGGCCCGATGGGCCGGTATAAATGTCAACTGATGGGCCGCCAAAAATCGATTTATTTAACATTATTTTCTGTCTATATAATTTTATTGTATTGTGTTATGTTATGCCTCATGAGTTATAATGATTGATTCCAATTGGTCAGCGTGCAGAATAAGGCCAGTAGCGCACTAGGCAGCCTCGCTGCGGCAGCCACACACAATTTTCTGCTCTATATAAGCGGGCTCGAATAAGCAATAGCGTGTGGGATTAGCTCCCGCAGTGCGTTACTGCCTAGTGCGTTGCTGGCCTTACAATAATCGAATTTTTTCGCCGAATTTGTTTTTATTGGTAAAAGGAGGCGTTACACTGGACAATGACTCTTCCTATCTTTTCAATACAGTTTGCCTAGAACAAGAGGGACAATAAATAAATAAATAAATAAATAAATAAGAAAGTTATTACAGTAATTGGAAAATGCAATATAGAGTACAGAGGTACCTAATAGAAAAGAGTACCTCCTATCTTTAATGAACCCGGGTACCATGGTAATTTCTTGGAACCAATTTTATTGTTAAAAAATTCGACCCATTGCTAAATTCACATGTATTAACAGCGTTATTTGTGAAAAACAAAGAAAAGGCACCCGTGAAAGCCAAGACGAGGACAATAAAAACCTACGGTCAATATAATTACACAATAATAAAAAATTTAAGTAATAAACGTCAAATTTCAAGTTATCAAGGCAAACTTATATACTCCTTAAGTTAATACTGCTCAAGACATTAAAGAGACTATTTCTGTAGAACTAAATGTTAACCCGCGACTCCCAATTCTATAAAATGGGCCGATAAATATTTTCCCCGGGCCGCTTAAAGGTTACCAGTCCGCCTCTGACTGTATCTGTTCCTTTCTCATCTCGTGCCCGCTGCCGGACGTTGCGTAAGCAACACGAGGAAGCCATCTAATTAACTTTTCTCTGTTAAATACTGCTTGCATCTTCACCTGCAGTTTTTTTTTGTGTTAAATTAATGATAGATGATGCAATTATTCGATTTTATTCGATTCGATTTTTACTTAAATTTTTTCGAGTGGTCTCAGAATACGATCTTCATTTTTTTAATGCCTTGGAAAGCTGGAGGCGCTAAGAAGTCGTGGGAGATAAAATGGATCAGAATGTTAAGTGCCAAAAAATCTCAGTTAGAAAAAATTGGTTTTTTTGGGTGGGGAAGGTTTGTAGGCCCGTCAATCAAATAAATAAAGGAGTGGAAATTAGGTTGTTGGAAGAGATCCATAGAGCAATTCCAATTAAGCCGCGGGGAAATTCGCGTCGTGAACCGGGAGTGACAATTGATTGTCAGGTAAGTTAAGTCGATTACCCTTAGATTACTTAGGGGTGTTGTTTTTTATTTTGTGTTTTTTGCCGCAACCGATCTTAAGTCACGCACCGAGAATTTATCGCAGGGTGTTATTTGAATTCGTGTCGAACTACAAGCACTTAAATCCGCCACTAGGATCGTGATTTTATATTATTTGAAGCAATTAACAACGTGAAGTGATCAGCGCAGTTATTTCGACCACCTGTAATTTATCGCAAGTGTTTTTTTATTGGTGGAATATATTACAATAAATGCGAACAATAGAGGAATTTTTTAACGTGCGAGAATAAATCATTGTAGGTAAAATTCTAAAGGTGAATGGAAAAAAATAAAACTACATGACGTAATTCGTTGCCCATCTACACCCACCTGATTTGTACGCAGATAACGCTTTTCCTGACATTGACCCTTACCGTCGGATTACGTAATTTTGAGTAATCATGTTGGCACATCAAAATTAAAGGAATCATTCATTTACGAGACCCACAATCATGAATTGACCGTTTGCTCAACCATTTGGATCAACAAAGTAAACCAGTCAGTCAGTCTCTGAGAGGAAAACTCTTAAAGAATCGGTCATTTTACTTGAACCGGTTCGAAAAATTGAAAAGCACATTTGAACTTCACATATTTGAGCATGTGTGAACGTATCTAGAGAACATATTGTAAGGGTTTTTCGGTAGGCACGCGGGTAGCTGCAGTCGTGCCCCAGAGTCTCAAAATAAAATTTATCTACACACAAGTTTTCTTTTATTTGGGACACCGTGTATGTACACCACAGAATACAGGAATATTAATTTAGTTGATATCCCTGGTTGTGTGGTCGATCCGGTAGTATTCTGCCCGTTGCCTCAGGTTCAGGTGAAATGGCGGCGATCTTAGGTGTCGAAATGGAGCTCGATCGTCTCGGTTCAGCTGTACGCTAATGTGGCCGGTAGCTGTAATTTTATCGATTAGCGGGTTTTTATCCGGGAATTGGTAAGCTATCGATTAATCGGGGTGCGAATGATTGATACCGCCGGGTTCTATTTTAGGTGAATGACACCAGCACTTCCGAATACTCGGCCCGTCAGTGCGGTATGGTACTTATTCTCGAGGTGGTACACAGGATGTGACACGGCCACGACCCCAGTACACCACTCTCGATAATGACAAATCCCCAAACTAGGTTCAAACTATATATTTTTTTAAGATTGTGAATTGTTAGTAAGGCGTCTAGGAAATTCGATTAATTTAAAATTATTGAAGGGGTGAAGGGGTATAGTTTTAAGTAAAAGATGTCCCACTTCCAACCAAAACTTAATTGGTTTTACGTTTTTTTCAAAAACTATTTCCTTAAGAGTTTCGTTTTCCTT
This sequence comes from Photinus pyralis, assembly GCF_008802855.1. NCBI lineage: Eukaryota > Metazoa > Arthropoda > Insecta > Coleoptera > Lampyridae > Photinus > Photinus pyralis. The sequence goes on along the minus strand of NW_022170403.1, from coordinate 32,855,803 downwards.
GTGCCAGCCTGTATATTATTATGTAAACTACATCATGCTGACGTTTTTATTTGTTTCAGCACCTATACTAAGGGTGGATCACATTGTATAATGTTTATCCGTCAATGTTAAATGTGGTTGTTAATTTGAATTAAACACAAATTCGATCATTTTATGTGAATTTTAAGTCAATGTTGATTTGTATTCGAATTTTTAGATGCTTAATTTGTTTAAATAATCGCCTGGTATTTTATTTATTTTATTTTTCAGTTATATTACGTGTTAAAAGGTTACGGACCCCTGAACATAATTGCGTAGTATTTCGTAGCCTGTCTTGCGATAAGTATTTTGTAGATAAGCAGGTGTTGTTCGCCGAAAGTAAACACAGGTGTTGAGACGCGCAATTGCACATGTGGAGGCGCCGGAGGTTTTTCTTTCAACGTTTTGCTGGTGGCTGAAAGTGAATTTGACTCGACAAAATAGAAAAGGAAGGAATAGAAGAGGAGAATGTTTTAAAATCAGTCTTAATCAATGTGTTTTTTGGAAGAGCAGTCAGTTTTTGAGATTGTAAAGTTGTTATTGAAGAAAGTTTAGATAGTGCTCTAATATATTCTAGAGTCATTATAAAAGTGAATCGAGTTAAGGAAGCCTTGTTCACGTTTACAGAGAAGTAGTTAGTGATGTGTCTATCGAGGGTCAATTGCACGAGTGTAGCCTTACTCTAAGGCTTTTCCCAATACCCGACAAACAAAGATATTATGTGCAGCTGCACATAAATAAGTATCTAATCGTACTACACAATGCTTAGGGGGTTGACGGCAGATGAATAAAGATGCCCCCTTTCAACCAAAACTTAATTGGTTTTACGTTTGTTCCAAAAACTATTTCCTTAAGAGTTTCATTTTCCTTGTGCCAGCCTGTATATTGATATGTAAACAAACAACAGTATAACGCATTTGTCGCGTGTCATTAAAACATCCAACTGAACATGAAAGTAACGTAGACCTTTTCTGTAAAAAAACGATTATTAGTGAAAGCGTCTCAGGAGAACCCCGAGGATAACCCCCTTTGACGAAACGTCCTCATTATTGACACTCAGTAAATCCATGTCACACTTTACGTCTCTCGGTGTTCGTAATTATTTTCAGATTCCTTTTCAAATACAAAAATAGAATTTGAATATCGGGCACGTCAAAATCACGAGTATTCGTTCTCCTGATAATTTCAGTGCGCGATTCCATTTCAGCGTATACGTAACCAATTTCCTCTTTAAGATTATGTGAAAGAAATAGGGAACGAAAGACCGAGACCGAAAGTCACAAAGTAGCATAGACCAGATGCAGATTTCAGCAAACTAAGGAAACAAGGTTAATTATTCACTAGAAGCTAATTTGCATAGCATTTTATAAGAAGCCTGGATTCTTTTAAGGTGGCAACATGAATTATGCAAGCTTTTAGAAGCAATTGTGCAGAAAACTAGTGCACTGATTGCTTCATGTTGTGGGTTTTGTTATACCCAAGGAGCAAAATGACATTATAACATTGACATAAATCCTCCGACTAACGCAATAATGTTAGTGGGTTCCCTCCCTGGCATTAATAATTCCTGTAAGCTTGTCAATTTCAGGATAATCCAAGCGACCTGTAATCTTCAGCAAGTAGATAGACAGATATTAAATTATAAATGTATACGGATACATTTAAACTTCGTTATTTATTTAGAACTTGAGAACTAATTAAAACGAAATTAGTCACCGTGTTCGTTTTGTGGGAGAAGAGCTTTTCTTTATATTTTCATTTCCATCTCAACAATATGGCGGAAAAATCGAATTTAATTATGTATAAAATTAAATTACGTCGGAGTTCATCATGTGCACAATAGCATTCCACCCCTCCAATCTATTTCAACGATTTAATACACTTTTTTGTGGAAAATATAATTGTTCCAAAAATTATAGAGCAATCCAATATTAATAATTGCATTATACATGCATGAATTCGTTTCGATTTACGAGTATCTATTGTATTGTATAATGAGAGCAGGAAAAATGATTCCCGCGAAAGGGATGGTCTAAATACTTCTAGCAAGTGGAATGTGGCAAGGGCATTTAAATTAAGCTTAATCTTAAAGCTTATGACATTCGTAGGAATGCACGCAGAAATACAACTATTATTCCGTATCTCGCGGAATTTAATTAATGTACATTGAAATGCTGTACCCATTTAGCTATTTAAACATTGAATTCAAAGTGCATGTGAAGGTATTAAGCTCCTTCAGTTCGGTAAATATAATTTGAAATTCTGAGAACAATTTGCAGTGCAAATCAACTACATGTATACATTTATATCAAGTATACGCAAATTAAATTTTCCCGATTTGCAAATGGCGGCTTCGAGGTATAAACTGCGGCAGTCAGCTAACTTGAACTTATGAATTCGCACCCCTTTTGCTTACCACGAAACATTTTAATAAATTAAAGCGAAAAGCTATAAATGAAATTATAGAAAGTTAAGGTTTCCTAGAGGTAACAACTGAAACTTTACCATTAATGTTAAGGAGAGAAATTGATAAAGTCATATAAATTCAAAGTTTGTAGTAAAACGTTCACTTCTGCATGATTAAATTTCGCATAAGAAAGGACTCGGTGTGGATTTATATAATAACTAATTAATTACGTAATCGTTCAAAAGAACAACAATACTTAATCAAACACGGATTTAAGTACAAAGTTTGTTTAATTAAATGAGTAACCAACCTTTGCAATTAACCAGCTCAAACAAAATGATTAAACGGAAAAGGTGTGTGTTCGTCGCTTCGCCAAACAAAACAGTGAAAACGGACGTTATCAAATACTTACTTTACCACTTTACTCCCCCAAATCGAAATTTCGTCGTACTCACCTTTGGAGTAGTTAGTATCTTTTTTCCAAACCAAGAATAAGACTGAACCTTGAATTTCGATTGCCAAGTCGACGATATGTATAGGAAAAATCAAACAAGAATCGAATATACAGGAACAAAAGTTCGAACACAAAGATCCCTAATGAAGATACAGGAAGTAACCAAATATCATTGGAAAAATTCACAGATTTCGCAATCTATCGGAGACATTGGAAATGATAAGCGTATAACGCCATATGTAAAACACAAATAACTCTTATTCACACGGAATCACTCGCTCCAGTCGCTCGTGTCGCAAACATAAACTTTCTGAATAATTAGCGTCGTAACCTGCTTGTAATACTATCACGAGAGATTTGCGAGAATTAGAATTTTAGATTGGAATTAACAAAACAATTGCGTACTATTAAGTAAGTACCGTATCGACAGTATCCGCGACTTTTCTTTAATCTACCGATTGCGGCCGAGTATAGGGTACAATCAACACTTGCCGCGACACCACTGTCTTCTTTTCTGCTTGGCAAAACCGGTAACTTAATACCCATACAAAACGTAAGCATTTCCAATACTAAAAACGTAAGGATGATGGAACGATTTGGTAGATATTGCAATCAATTGTTCAGTGATAAAAATATAGGCTAGATAATTAAGTGTCAAGGGCAATCAATGATCAAGGATCAAAAGAAACATGTATCAAAAAACAACAATCAAGAATTCAGATTGAAGTATAAATTACTGCTGTAATGTAACGCAAACTTAATTATGTGCTTTATTTATTAACAATAAATTTATAGCAGTATTAAAATGGATTAATTTACATCAGTAATTATTTATCACTTACAATTTATAACACCACTCAAGCGCATCGAAGTTGGAACTGAACTAAAATATGCTACAATTTGCTTACATACTAAACGACAATTGTTCTAGAATGTTCTTAGAACAATTCAGAATGTTCACAATAAACACGTTATTTTTCGTTCGCTCTTGTCGCGTCTCGATCTCTATTGGGATTTCTGAAATATTCGCTACACAGTCCCCTTCTTAAAACTGTTGCGTGTTAGTTTCCGTATCCGATATATTAAATCGTTTATTCTCTTCACGGTTGTATATGGTCTATCATAAGCTCTTGTTATTTCAGCGATAGCCCGCGTCTCCTCTGGGAACTATATAACCAAGCCAGATCTCGAGGTTGATAACTACCATCCCATTTTAGACCATCAGGTCGTACTCCACTTTCATTCTGTCGCTAGCTAACTACATATTGTCACGAACTTTGTTATGGATGGTGCCCAATTTCTGTCGCAGGCTTTCCACGTTATCGTTCTCTCTCCACAGTTTTTTCCTGGTCGAGTCTTGTACCAAACTTCAAGCCCTATTCATGCATTCTACCATTCCGTCTGACTGTGGGTGTAAAGCAGCGGTTCTGGTCTTAGTTGTTACACGCTATGGAATAGTTTCGACTCAAAATTTCGCCCCTGGTCAGAGTGTAGTTCCAAGGGTACTCCAAATCTGCTAAAAAGTTATTTTACCAGAACGACTGCTGCAGTTGTCGCTTCTTAATTTGATAGAGAATATGCTTCTTTCCATTTACTGAAATAGTCCATACCCACCAAGATGTATTTGTTTCCGGCAACATTCTCTGGGAAGGTGCCTGCGATAACAATGGCTATTCTTTCTATTGGACTACCCACATTGTATTGCCTCATTGGTGCTTTCTTCTTTCCTACTGATCTGTTGGGCGTTCCTTGTGGCACAGACTGTACATTTGTTGCACCATTCCTTCATTGAAGTCTCATTAATGATTCAAAAATATCATCGTAACCAATAATTTGGAAATAGTTATCAGTGGGATAACGGCCTCATTAACTTACGAATGCGACAATTGCGCATACGAGGGCGTTAGCCCGAGCTATTGTAAGAGCATGAGTATGTTAATGGCCGTTAGCCCAAGTATGAAATACAACTTTTTATCTGCGACTGTTCTTCTACTGCTAAAAACGAAAAATAAATTTGATGCATTTTTTTTAAATTTCAATCGAAGTAGCATAGTTAGCAGTTTTCGACGCCATAGAAACAAGAAAATCATAACGTCAAGAAAATTTGTACGTCAAAAATTTTGCTTCTGATTTCTTTGCTTATGTCATGAGTGAGTCTGGAACTCTTCCATCAGACGTTAATGTTTACAATATATAATCTTGATAGTTGATTTTTGATCATACATTGTTTTGACAAGGGCTTATCCCACTGAGTGTGGTAATGAAGTTCTTATCCCACTGAGTGTGGTAATTAAGTTCTTATCCCACTTAAAATGACCGGGATAAGTGAGAGTTATCCTACAGGCGCAGATAAAATATATTAACTCCATTTTAAAAAATTCCTACGGGCCAGTTAATTAAATTTTATACTAGGAAACAATGTAGCCATCAATTCTAGAGAAATAAATCACACCCTCATTTAAACATTCATTAAGACGCAAGAAAATATGAGTCCGTTCGAACTTTCCACTGATAATTCGCATAAAACGGAAATAATTCATATATAATTCTGTATCTTATCGCCTTTGAATTCTTTAACGTTATCTCGTCGAGTTGAGTTTCAGCTGCGTGTTTATTGTCGCCTGTAAACTTGGTTCGTGGTTCAATGTGCCGACTTGTTCACCTCTTCTAAAAAAAATTGACGTTAGTGTTATTGGGAGATAATTGATAATTTAAATCCTTATTTATAAACAAACGCCAGCACTCAAAACAAGCCGCATGCAAAAGGGAACAATGCGCTGCAATTTTTCAGATCACACACGGCATACATTTTGTTGTTTTTGCCATGTGTTTTCATCTCTCGTTCCCCAATCCATTTTCCCCGACGAGAAAATTCAACAAAAGTCCGATGACCTGCAGCGGGCTCCCTGAAATAAACACTGTCTTGACAATTTTGTTGCGTTTGGTGCTAGATGTGCGATCGAGACGATCAAACGTATCCATTACGTATGCCCGCAAAGGTTTCTGATATAGTAAAATACTTTCCAAAATTCCCACGAGAACGGGAACAAGAAAACGCAGGATTTTGTTTTACAGTCCAAAAGAAGAGACATTTAGAATGTAGATTTCTTCGAAAGTATTAAGGTGTACTCCAAAAGAAAGTCCTCGAAATTCCCACGGGAACAGGGTACGGGAAAAAATGGAATTTCCCAAAGACAGTACGAAGTTCGCCGGGACTGTAAGCATTACATATACATTTCATGATAAAGCAAGTTATATTTTTTTCTTAAACAATGGAACTGTTTCTGGAAAAGGAATAAATTGTCTGAAACTTTAAGGAGGGGACAATGTAACGTATATAAAATGAACGCTATCTGTCATTTTATTCTAGTCTGGGGCATTGAATAGGATGTAGTTTATTACCCGGTTTTACTACTGCACTAGGAATAATTTCCACAGTTACATACAAATAAGAAAAAAGGTTTTCACAAGTAAGAATTAAAACTTCCAACTGTAGGTACTTGACAGTTTAGAGTTTCTCACCGCCCGAAAAATTCTGATCAGGTCACCGTACGCAAATCTCATAAAATTTCGCCCCTTTTCAAAGAAATATATAATGGCTCCTAAAGGTACAACTCCATCGATTTTCATTAAGGTCGAGAGCCTCTTTGACACTTTGTCACGCACGACGCACGAATGTACTAATATTATATTGAACTGAAATTTTGAGGGCAGATCCACTGCGATAGGCCAAACCGAAATCACACTTTATTATCCTAATGCCTTTGAATTGGGGATGTGAAATATGTACGGCTAATAAATCAAAAACAAAATACGATATCTAAATTTAGACGTAGAATCTCAAACTCAGAATTTTACTGGCGCATACGCCTGAGAAGATTGCCATACGAAATATTCATCATTTCTCAAGTGACACAAAAAGCATGCACTCGACAAAAAATAAAGAAGTGTAAGCGTTCCATCTTCTATATCTTCCCCTGTATTCATGTGACCTATATGAGTCTCGCAAAAAGGTAAATAAAACTCGATAGACAAACAGAGCAGCTTTTATCTTTGGGTAACGTTCCGTTCTTGTAAACCTTTCCAGATGACAACGGTTCCGTTATCATGGCTCTCACACTACAAGCACTTTTCATATGAATATTTCGCTGAGAGAAATCACGCGCGCGAAAAATCGCCCATTCACCGCACTAAATAAAAAAAAAGTTCATTGAAGTGAGTCGGACGCCTTTCGTTTCACCTCGTAAAATTCAATAACCTCAACGTAATTATTTTTTTTGTAAGCACATAAAAGCTCGAATTCGGGCGATAAAGTGTTCAGGAGGAAAGCCTCCGCCCTTGCAGTATCGGGTAGATTTGCCCGAACGATATTGTATTTCCCCTCGCTGTTTTATTGTTATTTGTCCGGTTTGACCCTCTTTTACGAGTGTCAAGATAGATCAAATTTTCTCATGTTCAACGTTTTTCATCGTACAAGTCGTTTCCGAACCTGGCAGAATTTAGATTACACTGGGGAACAGTAATTTTGCGGCATGGCAGATTGAAGTCAATCCTGTATCAGACTTAGTGTGCTGAATACTGGAAAAATATCAGATTTGTAAAATTGGCTCCAGTTTTTGAGATAAAAACTATTAACTATTTCAATAAAAATTTTTAGTAAAAATACCAATTTGCACTGAAAAAATACTCTTATTAAGTTGATCTTTAGGAATGAAACAAAAACAAAAATATCTGACGAAATTTAAGAAAAATCACAAAAAACTTTTTCTGTAGGCTTTTCTGCCATGGTTCTGCTCAAGACAATCCCTTACTAAGGTCCAGCAGTAGTCTGCCATCATGTGGGGGTCCCATCGACCTTGGTATCTGTCTTCCATGACCCTAGTGTCCTGGTGGAACCGTTCTCCTTGTTCCTCGCTGTAATCGCCCCACATTATGCGGGAAGTATATGACAATGCAAAAAGTGCCTTTAATGCTCATATTAGCTCCTAATTTGTTAAAATTTTGAAGCATTTTAGGGACTATTTTTGCATAGTCTGGAGCTTTATGACTCCTTAAGAAATTTTTGATTACTAAAAGAAAGCTTAACCATGCCTCAGATTCAATTTGTGTCATATAGTACAAACTCCGTGATAATTTTTCTTTGTTTTTGTAAACAAAATTTACCACATATATAACAAAAATTGTTGGGGTCATTTACACACGGTTTTCGTTGCGAAATCATATTTTTCAAGACGAATAGAACTTTTACGAAAAAGAATTGACGTCGCGTCAGTTTTGAAACTACTGTTTCATGGAGTCATATGTAATTTAAATATCACCGAAGGCAACTTGATGTCAATCCTTTTTTGATCACCGCGGATACTTAAAATAAGACGAACTGATAATTTTGGTCTAATAGCTGATCAGTGAAATGTTTACTACTAAATCCATGAATAGATAACCAAACTTAGTTGGAAATATTCAAATAAATACAACTTTAGAAGGGTAGTTTAAAGATTTGCATTGATTTATTACGTTTCGTTTATCCCCAGAACCAGAATCAATCCAAAAAAACTAAATGCATATAGTGTATCTCAAATACCAGTGTTTATAAAATTCATTAATAAAATTAGTGCCGCAGACATTTTTATTTTTTTTGTTCCGCTGTGTTAGTCGTGAGGGAAAGGAGGTGGTTGGAATAGACACATCTCACACCTAGATGACGACAATTAGAGATAATCACTAATCAGCCCTGCGATGTCTCACTGACGTTAAACTTAACCTGTAGGTTATCTGTAGAAAACGTTATTTTGTCTATACTAAATAACGAAAAATAACATTTTTTGACCTGCACGTTAAGTTTGACGTTTCTGATACATCATAGGACTGAGTATACGATTAGCATTGGGGCATTAGAGAGGCTGCTATCAAATTGAAGTTCTTAACGTAACATGTCCCATACTTTTTTAAAACCCGTACTCCCTCTACTGAATTTATAGCCGGTATAATATTTGTGCAACGGATCTTTGACTATAATTAATTACATTCGTGTCTTTCAATAGTTTCAACACGTTTTTGGCGGATTTTGATGGTGATAAGGAGAGAATTTTTAAATCACACACTCGGCTTGCCCAAATTGCACAAGACTCTAAATTTACTGGACTTGTGACAAAATTTAAACTACTTAAATCCAATACAAGCTCTTCAACCAAAATGTAACTTACCTTTCGAACGCTTATATGACGTTATGCGGACATCTTCTTGTTGAATTCAGACCTGGATCCTCAACTTCTTGAAAGTGCAGTGTACCCTGAAATGTTTTTGATGGAACGGATTCGAACGTACTCTTGTTGATCGGTTGACAAAGCTCTTGGACCAGTTGACAAACCAACTTGAACCTGTTGACAAAGCTCTTAAACCCTTTATAACGCTCTGGGATCTGTTGACAAAGCTGTTGGACCTGCTGACAAAGCTGTTGGACCTGTTGACGAAGCTCTTGGACCTGTTGACAAACCTCTTGGACCTAACCTTAAAATCAACACACTTCATTTCTACTTCCACTATCAACATCAAATTTTTAATATGTAACTTGTCCACGTCCAACAATTTTAACATGTATAAGTATTTTAATTTCAATTGTTTATATTATTATTCAGCAAATTTAGACGTCTAGGTCTGAAGATGAAACATTGTTTCGGAATCGGTCACCTATAGTAAAAAGTTTAATGTAAATTATTTGAGAAAAAATTCGTATTTTCTATCTACATAACCTCTTGGACCTATTGACAAAGCTCTTGAACCTCTTGACAGGGCATTCGATCTTTTGAAAAACCTTTTGAACTTGTTGACAGCTGTTGGACCTGATGACAAAGCTGTTGGACCTGCCGCGAAGCTCTTGGACCTGTTGACAAACCTCTTGGACCTATTGACAAAGCTCTTGAACCCCTTGACAACGCCTTCGATCTGTTGAAAAAGCTTTTGGACCTGTTGACGAAGCTCTTGAACCTGTTGACAAAGCTTTTGTACCGCTTTACAACGCTCTTGGGTCTGTTGAAAAAGCTCTTGGATCTGTTGACAAAGCTGTTGGGCCTGATCACAAAACTGTTGGACTTGTTGGGGGAAGTTCTTGGACCTGTTGGCAAACCTTTTGGACTTATAGACAAAGCTCGTGAACCTCTTGGATCTGTTGAAAAAGCTCTTGGACCTGTTGAAAAAGCTGTTCGACCTGAAGACAAAGCTGTTGCACCTGTTGATGAAGCTCTTGGACCTGTTGACAAACCTCTTGGACTTACTGACAAATAATAGGAATAATTTCGCATTTATTTGCAAGGGTCGAAGACCTCATTTGCAAAAAATAAAATTGAACCCTACGCCACTGCAAAAAATTTTAATATGACTTTTTTGACCCACGGCTAGCTCAGTAATAAAAATATTTTCAAACCCTTTATCTTGCGGAAGTTTGGCCCTTTATCTCATCCAAAAACCTGAAATTCAAAATATAAAGCTGGGGTTTGATTAAATATTGTTGTGTAAACTTCCTAAGCCTGAAAGATACCCACACAACTTACCCTTACTAGCTCAATCCCACACAAACTCTTAAAAACACAAATCTCAGGGCCCGTAAAATGAGTCCGACCACCCCTTTTCTTCGTCCGGACAAGGGGTAGCAACCTCGCCAGGTCGGTGGCTAATACCTCCCTTAAATTCCAATATGAAACTTTACCCCCAGATTTAATAAACTTGAAACAAAGTAAGAGACGCCGACAATTACCTCTCTTTGACTCTAATAAACAAAACCTGGATGCAATGACTGGTTTAATTTCAGACAAAAAATTGCGTAAATTTCTGTTTTACAAATTGTTACAAATTTTAAACAGATAAATGACACACAAAAAAAAACACAAATTACTCAAACATTACACAAAAAAAACATGACAAAAACAAACCACTAACTACTACTTACTTTAAAATTTGTCCGAGTAACGTACTCTGATACAAAGAGGTATCCGTACACGACCACAACAACAAAATTTTTACACAACCAAACACTCAAACACCGACGTCTTCTCTCTTTGGGTACCCACAATTATTTTCAAACTTCTTAAACTTTTCAAAAAATTCTTCTTAAACGGCAGACAAAAATTCTAACTAAACCTGGATCCACTACGCAAGAAACTTCCACAAAATTCAAAAATCACGTAACCGAAGAAGCGCCGGTTGGCTTTGTCACGACCAAAAAGCCCCGCTCTCTTCAAAAATTTTCTATTTAAGCCAAAAGCCCTTCTCCTTTCTTCAACATCCCGCCCGCCAATCACGCGAAGCGTCGATTTTTCAACTTCTTGCTAAACGGCACGTACGCCCGGCAATTCTGCGAAGAACCTTATCTCTACTTCGCGCTATACCTCGTTAACGGCAAAATAAAATTTAAAAAGAAATTTACATCGAAAAAAATTCTAGGAATAAAATAAAAACAGAACACTTCTAAGAAATTGAACCAAAACTATAACATGAAATTTACGCAATCCTGTGTCTCAAATTATAAATAACCCCCCCGGTTAATTAATTGAACTAAACAAAATTGTCACATCCAGACGCTCTATAATTTCTTTCAAGTTACAACTAAAACAAAATAACACAACAATATATTAATAATAATAATGATTTTAATTCGCATCAAACAACACACGGCCTAATTACAGATAAGAAAATGTTATTAATAAAAACAAAAGCGACAAATTTCCATTTTCCTTCACACGTTCCTGAATGCAAAATATTGGTTTCTCTCTGAATGCTAGACAAAATTTTAATTTAACCAAAGGAATGGTATCACTGAAAATTCAATGAAATTTTTCCAATCAATCAAGCAAAATATCCCAAATCGTTTGTCTGAATTCGCTTCAATAAATGCAATACAAAATCTGTTTCATGCAAATAATTTTCACGGGTCGATTCCTTTAAGAATATTAAAATTACTTTGAACAAAATTTTTATGCAAATTCCTAAAAATAACCGACCACTACGTTACACAAATTAAACATTTTAAAATAACTTACAGTTATTGGCGTGGGTAAAATTTTCTTCTGATAACAAATTTATTTTATCTTTACTTGAAAAATGCCGCTCCTTTTAGAATACCGATGGAAGCAAATCACTTCGATAGTACAGTTGCATTTTGCACCGCCTATCTTCGCGATGAATGGAAAGTTTAGTGAAAATTAATCTCTAATCCAATCAAACTGGTTTCAAATGTTCGAAATTGATTTATACAAAATTTTATTTATCGCACAGTGCGTTGTCCAATCACTTCACTCAACTTTGAGGAACCTGCTACCAATCGTTACATTGGAGATCTGAAAGAAAAATTTTGATGTTTTGTATTGATGTGAGTGTATTTATTATCGTTCTTTATTTAAAAAAGCGGTTCTGCGGCTCGAAAATGCTTCGGTAATTTTCATCACTCGTAAATAAACGGCCTTGTTACGGAATAGGCTAAAACCACCGTCCCAATGCAAAACTAGGCTTGCAAGTAACTCACACAGTCTAGGAATGAAGAAAAATCACAGCCGCGTTCTTTTTAGAATTTTTCACTCAAAATGAAACTGGTAACACTTTGTCGCTACTTGATAAATTTTTATAAAACAGTTTTAGAGCACCTGAAATGGTACGTTACCACTGTAGAAATTAAATGCGAAAATAAAATTCTCACATACACGTGCTGGTTCTTACAAAGTCTACCCTCGTCTGCCGAAAACCCCCCTTACCATCCGATTACCTCTCTTCTTTTACATCGAAAACTTACGCGTTGTTATCGTTTTTTATTTGCAGGTCCACTTTCGTTCATGCTCGTTAAAAAGCGGTATATGTGTAAATTTTCTTATGTTAATAAAATACAAATATTTTAGAAATTCTAAAGCGACCACCCGTTACAACGCGTGCGAAAAAAATAAAATATTTCGAGATTAACATTTCTCCAGTTTGTTTTTGAACATGTGAGGATCCACTTAGCCGCTGTCTTCGGATGCGGCAAGTTATTGCCTCTTTGAGGAAAAAGTATTTCGACCACTACGGTTATTAAAGCATTTCGATTTTTCGGGACCAGGAGTGGAAATCTCCATGGACATTAATACACGTATTCAATATTTCTGTGTTATCTGTTTTTAGATGCGCACTTAAAAGCAAAATTTACTACTTTTTGCCTGATAACACCGGAACTCTTGTAGCCGTTGAAGCTACAAAAAGTAATACTGAATCACCCAAGTAAACGCCAATAGGTATTTTTTTAACATTTTCTTATTATGGTACTTTATTGTTGTTTTTGCTTTTCTAAAATAGACGGTTTCCGTTACCACCTTCTAGGGGAACTTTTCTTCTCAGAGTTTGTTATCAGCATTTCCATAACACGCTAGATGTAGAAGATCTAATTTCTTATGGGCACCATATTGGATTTTTAAGAAATTAAATCGGTTGAACATAAACTGTAACTGTAGTCAATGAGTAACTAAAATCGATGACAATTTAAATCAAAACTATAAAATAAACAAATGGTTTCCGAACTTTACAAATAGAAAGAGAATGTGAAATATATGAGTTTTAATAAAAATCAAAATTTAAATTTTTATTTTTTTTTTCGTCTTTTTTGGAGTGGGCGGGGTTTCAGCCAAGGCTGCTCTACTAACCCAACCCACTATAAATTTACGAATATTCATGCCCGAACCCCGATTGGAACCAGGGACCCTTAGTATCGCAGTCCAGCTTCAGCTGAACTGCGTCACACGGGCATTTACAACAAGTTAAAAAGTAATCGTAAACGATTTACATAAAGCGCATTTCCACTTGCATTCATTTCCCATTTGTAAGATGCAACTTCTGTTAAAATCGTAAAAATCCGGCCACAAATATAAAAGATAGCGTTGCACATGGGCAATCCATTGTTGACGTGCTACTTCAATTTCAGTTTATGAGAAGAATTTCATTTCAATGCTTTTCTAAATAAGAAAGTTGGCACGGCGCATGCGCAAAATAAAATTTTGAAACTGGCGCTAGATTTTCCTTTATTCCAAGTGCCTATGTATCACATTTCATTTAAATTCTTCCATAAATAAAAAAGTTGGCTCTGCGCATGCGCAAAACCAAATTTTGAAATTGGCGTTTGATTTTCCTTTATCCCAAGTGCCTATGGATAAATTTCGTTTAAATTCTTCCATAAATAAAAAAGTTGGCACTGCGCATGCGCAAAACCAAATTTTGAAATTGGCGTTTGATTTTCCTTTATTCGAAGTGCCTATGAATCAAATTTCGTTTAAATTCTTCCATAAATAAAAAAGTTGGCACTGCGCATGCGCAAAACCAAATTTTGAAATTGGCGTTTGATTTTCCTTTATCCCAAGTGCCTATGTATCCAATTTCGTTTAAATTCTTCCATAAATAAAAAAGTTGGCACTGCGCATGCGCAAAACCAAATTTTGAAATTGGCGTTTGATTTTCCTTTCTCCCAAGTGCCTATGTATCAAATTTCGTTTAAATTCTTCCATAAATAAAAAAGTTGGCACTGCGCATGCGCAAAACCAAAATTTGAAATTGGCGTTTGATTTTCCTTTATTCCAAGTGCCTATGTATCAAATTTCATTCAAATACTTTTATAAGTAAAAAAGTTTGCAATTCGGTTTATAAAATGGTCGAGATGCGAAAAGGGCACTGTGAATTTTGAATCGATTCGATCCAACTTTTGGCATTGCGTATTATATGGCTAAAGCTATGCCCATATTGAATTTCATGCAATTCAGTTCATAACTAACGGAGATGTAAAAGCGATCGAACATTTCTAAACAAAGTTATCGTTCACTCGGACAGATAGATGGACAGACAGACAAAGGAACAGACGGACAGACCAGCATGCAGACGACAGATAGCAATGCAAAATTATAAACGACCTCTAGGATCGTTAATAAACGGCAAAAGTGTAAAATTATAGAACATGTAAAAAAACGGTTTTTTGTTTTTTTTACAATAACTTTTTTTGTAAGCGGTACAGAAAAAATTCCTTACTTGGTACAAGACTCGACACCATAACGAACCAAATAGCGAAAAAAGTAGAACAATAGCTCTTAAGATAAAGAACTAGTAGCGTCGCAAAACGAGCGGAGGACGGACGGACGGACGGACGGACGGACGGACGGACGGACGGACGGACAAAGTGGCCACAATAGCGCATTTTTTTTTATTTTTGTGGAAATGCGCTAAAAAGGGATCAATCCGTAATCAGAAAATAATTATCGATATACACTTCCGCAGGAATAACGGCGTTATAATTTATTAAATGGCTATCACACAAAATATATTAATTACAATTCGGACGTATCGATAACCAAGATACATTCAAACGTTAAGCTCACGGAGTAACGACAAAATATATTACCTTTGAACTAACGAGTTGCAACCTCTCCGAGCCAAAAGGGCGCTTTCTGCCAATAATATGTAATCGGACAAAACACAAAACAAAAAAGAGGGAGTGATAACGTGGCATACAAATGCGAGACAAATTAACGTTTAGCACGTCGGGTACCTAGAACGCAAAAAATTTAAGTAACACATTCAATGGAAAGCAATAATTCAATTTACGTTAGATAACAATAGCAAAATGTTGACTCGCCAAGAAGCTGTCGGCATACAAATCGGCTTGGGGAAAAAGACCAAGAAAAATAGCTGGAAATTATTTTCAAGTTTCTAGGTTTACCGCTAGAGGGCGTAAGTAGAAAAATGATTTTTTCCCTAAAATATGCCCAACAAAAAATGCATGAAAAATACATACATCACAATCTTGTATGAATTTCATAATGCTCTAGCTCATAAAATATGAAAGGTAGGGGAAGGGGAACATCTCTTGAAGGAAGG
This sequence comes from Photinus pyralis, assembly GCF_008802855.1. NCBI lineage: Eukaryota > Metazoa > Arthropoda > Insecta > Coleoptera > Lampyridae > Photinus > Photinus pyralis. Next base: position 32,840,054 of record NW_022170403.1, on the reverse strand, counting down.
AAGGAAATAATGTGAGCTTAATCTATGAGGGGGGGGGAGGGGGTCTATTATAATTTTAAAGTGGTGGCAGCTCGCGATGTCATAACTATTTAAACAGGCGTGTGTATACAATTTTTATTTTATTTATCAAAGTTACAAATAAAGAGGAAGAGTAATTCGCGTATCGTAGCAACCCTCTTAATAATCAACGCTCCGGAAGGACTGTAGGCTCAAGTCAGTAAATTTATAAAAGCTCATTTTAGTAAACAATTTTGACGAATATGAATTCTGAACAACTTTTCCAATTAGATTATCGAATTTTCTGTAAGAGCGAACTTATTTTCAAAATGATTCGCGTAATTGGTATCCTAATTCGAAACTTTTTCTTTTTAGCTCACAATTCGTTTGATCTTAAATTATTGCTTTAGACTACGCACTCACAAATGAAATAAGTCAACGACCTCTCATTTTTAGGCAATTACTGCAAACTAATTACGAGCAGCGCCGTGGAAATGGAAAATCATAGTTAAAAGGTTTTAGCGTGGAATAATCGAAGGATAGAAAACAGGGAGTGATTTTCAGCTCCAACGAAGCAATCAAGCGCATCACCGTAGATCGTTACCGTTATCGAATCTAATTTGGCCAATGGAAGGCAAATTCGATATGTATCCAATTTTGGTTGAGAAATTACCTTCATTTATAAAGCTTACTTATGTCCTACACCGCAATCATTTGCAATTAGAACAATGTTTATTACCTATGTAAGAAAATATTTCTGAACGTGAGCTCTTGTTGTAAATTAATCATACCAAATGCCTATATTACCTACGCTAGCCGTTAGCTGTGTAATTCCTCTGCCTGTTATTGGATCGCCCGACATTGCTATTATACGAAATAGCTCCCTTCAAATTCTATCAAAATAACAAAAGGAAAATTGAATATTTATTCATGAAGGACATTCGAAAGATCAGTTTAGATATATACCCCAATTACATAAACCATCGTCTTTAGTCCGTTGCCAGAAGGATTCCCATTTATTTTCTTAATAATCAAAAAGTAAGGGAATATTTAGTCGAGTGTGTTATGTTATGAAAAGATTTGGACTGTCATAGCACTAAATTTGATGCCAAAATTTTAATTATATCACTCCTTTTCGCCAATCTACTCATTAACATTCAAATTTTCATGAATATGGTGAAAGTTTATGAGAAGGATGAGTTAGCTTCATTGAACGAAGACATGTTTTGAAATATTGCAACGTTTTTATACACTCAAATTGTGATAAAACAGGACTTTATTAGCAAACGAGCTTGAACGTTACAGTTGGGGGTCCTTAGAACCTGTTTCGTCCCGAAACTCCAAGATATCGGACTGAGAATCATTTTCGCCAATTTAGACCTTCAAATCCACAGCTTAATTTAGATAGGTACTGCAACTTGTCATGTCGCTGTTTGCAATATCTAATTAATCCAATCCTGTAGAAGGTATTCCACATCACCTTATAACCCGATGTTCTTCCACTTGGCCAAATTTCTTTTTAAGCTACTCCTCGGGACATTCGAAGGTCGCTGATCACAAAGTAGTCTGTCGAAAACGCAAACGGATCTTGGTTCTTCTCTGTGGTCACACCAAACCATCCCTTCTGTGGTTCCCATACAACTCTTCGCTCAACTGCTCAAATGTCATATCTGGTTTTTCTTTACATGCGAGGTCGCGCTGTTTGGTTGTTCACAGCAAACGTTGCCAGTTTGTTCAAATTCTGGACTGGCGGTTTACCATTGGGCATCATCTTAACCCGGTAAACCATTCTTCGCGTCGTCTATCTAAGTAGGGGAGCCTAATGGAGGATTTTGGTATTTTCTCGAGCGCGTCAGATTAAAGTAAGGTGGGTTAACTACATGTTGAAAAGTGTGCATTTCAATAATCTGACGATTTGAGGGTGACGCAATGGAGTGGGAAGATGACAAACTTAAGAAAAAACCTTGACATTCTCGGCCAAGTTGGATTTTTATTATGCAGGACATAATTCTAGAATAACAGAATAAATACAATCTGTCGATTCCACACATAGAACAAATCGTCAATAAAATTTAGTGTGTTCAGCAAGTGAAACATGTCAGCTGACTGAAATCATATAGGCGAGGCGTTTGTATCATAAATTACACCAGCTTCTTCTTTGTTCGAAGTTGACCACCACTAATTACCTCGTGCAGCTGTTTCAAAACTTCTGGAACTCTACTCCTTGGAAACAACAACCGTGACCTCTGTTGTCCATCGTCACTCTCCGGCTGGCTTTAGAAGATGGTTCTCAATCACCAACGAATCCCATTGCGGCCACAACGTCATCACATTGGGAGAATAAAGTGCTGCATTTTGCCAATTGGGTCGCCGTCAATTTTTGTTCCACTCAATAAACGGTTTCAAATCAGGGTTAGTTTTTTGTTCAAAAGCCAACACGACTCACTGTCAAGAATCGTCCACCAACGTCGTTCTACACACCGATGCCTTCTCTATCTCTGTCCTACTACAATACGTACAATCCGGCGGGCAAGATCCTCTTGATACTGTATCAGCATTCCGATTGCTTGTCCCTGCTCTGTGTTCGATGGTAAAGTTGTATTCTTCTATTGTTTCGCTTTTTGCAATCTGGCTTTCTGGATTTTTGAAATTTAGTAACCATCTTAAGGTCCTTAACGTGAAGTTTCTTCCGTACAGAAAATTCGTTTCAGCTTAGAAAACACCTTACTGAAGAATCCCACAACTTTCTTCTCTCCATCTTGTTTTTGCGACAAAACACCTCCAGTTACTGGCGTTGGTTGTCCAAATTGTCAGATCTAGGATAACATAGTATCGGCGTAATTATTAAACGCCCTTTCAACTCCTGAAGTGCAGCGGCACACTCTTCGAAAACTTCTTACCTGACATTTACCATTGGAATTGACCATTCCCCAACCACTCTGGCCTTCTCAAGATCAACAACAACACCGCGATCCGACACATGAACATTACTCTAGAGAATATGGAATTTCTTTGGGGAAAGTTATAGATTAGCCTACCAATCCTTAAAACCTCTCGCAGATTCTTCATGTGGTCTTCGAAAGTCTTTCCCATCACACGCCGTCCAGGTAGACTAAACAAATTTTCCACGAGAACCCTTTTAGCACATTTTCCATGAGACGATCTAGCGCCGGGGGTGCGTTATACAATCCAAACGGCATGATGACTGTAAATTGGTTAACCGAAGACGTCTTCATCTTTTGTTGTATTGTGAGTAAGGAAGGGGCTATTGCGAGGCGGTCCTTCAATTATTTACACGTGTCATTAACCGAATTCCTCATATTCACCGCATCAACTTCGCGGATAACGCACGACATTGTCCGAAAACGGTCGCTTTCCGTAAAGTAACCGGATAAAAGTTCACATTAATCGAACGAAAGAACGAAATATAAATTACCTTTTGAACTGCAGGTCGCAACGGCCTTGTTGAGCTCAAGATGAACGTTTTTCGCCAAATCTGTAACAGACAAAAACACAAACAAACAAATAAAAGAGGTAGTGAATAGCGCTGCCTATAAAATATTGCGTAAGAATGCTGACACAAAGGGAATCGTATACTAAAACTGTAATTAATAGTCAATAAGAATCAATAATTCGAATTACTTTACACTATCAAAAGCATTTTGACCGGCCACGGATTAGCCTTATAAGATCTGTCAAAAAGCATAAACGTGACGTTAAATTCAAGAAAAATACTTTACGATGCACAGATAACTAAATTTCAATTGAACTAATCAATTCAAAACATAAACAAGATAATATTAGCGAATTAAGGTAACTAAGAATTGTAAATATTGGTCACGGACAAAATATTGGTGACTGCAAACACTAATTTGCAAAGCAACGGTAGCTAATATCGGTATAACACAGCTAATCTGAAGGATACAATGTAATCAAACTAACAGAAATTAATTCTCGGAGCAACAAAAAGCAATCGTCACCAAAATCGGGTCTCAATATCGGTAAAGTCAAACCTTCGGTAAAGACAAAAAGTGATGTAAGTAAAATCAGGTATATCGGGGCACTTTTCAAGAACGATAATCTCCAAGGTTTCGTGAATACTCTCAGTTAAAGGAACTATCTTGAAATCTACAGGTATAAATAATAAATAAAAGTAATAAACTTCGAAGTAGGTAGTAATGTTGGTGTATTACTGAAATGACGATGATCCCCAGTGGGTAGAAACTCATTTATAGCGTGCCTGCGGTGGAAGTTCCTCAATGAATTTTTCGCAATATTGAGAAACCAAAATTTACTACACTTATACAGCCAGGCCGACAAAAATGTCAAGTAACAATATGGCGTGTACGTTCTTCTTACAAGTAAAATGGTTGAATGTCGTTTTGTACAACGAAGTGCGTGCGCCGAGAAGAATTAAGAAAACTCGGCACGACCTCCATCGGCAAAACAAAGAACTATTGCAAGAAGAAATCTATAACGGGGAGAACAAAGAACTAGGTAGGTAATGAGAATTCTGCTACAGAAATTAACTTACATCTTAAACTAGTGGATTACAAAGTAAATACCTAGATGGCGTAAGAATGTAAATAACGAGAGTAATAGTACTAAAAAGAGTACGAATCGAAGGTTTCAATCGGTAAGAAAATAACGTTACAAGGCGTTTGAAGTATTTATTACTGTTATTCTTATTTGTGTTAATGTTAATAAAATACCTTTGTAGCATTGCAAATCAATGGTTGCTTTAACGCTTCAAGATACCACAGTGTAAGTTTATCAGTACGAAATGAGATTAATGCTGCACAGACATTCTTCTATTTGTGCAGTTTAGTGTTAATATTAGATATATAACAATACACAAGGAAGGCAAGGACTATATCCCAGGGACGCAGCCATAAAAGCGTGCAATCAAGGATGACATCTTAGATAAAAGTCTTGGTGAGCATTTGATATTTTCGTTCAGTCAACAAAGCATTTATTGCTCTACAAATCTTTTCGCTTGTCGATCGACTTTCTGCCGCTTGCATAGAAATTGACTGCTCATTAAAATGCGCAGGTAACGAGGATGTTGACTCGGATGGGTTAAATGCTAATAACAATTAGTCCGATAAAATTCAATCAAGCTAAATAGGGTTGATAAAGGAAAAACTCGAGCTTTTCCAGTTCCAAACGCGACGGACGGTTGCTGAAATTGCTGCGGAAGCAAAACGTGAAGGCTGTAGTAATGTATATGCCGTGAGCTTTGTGTGCTCGGCGTGGTTCAGATAACATGCTAGAAGCTAGATGTGTTTTATTGATTCGGTACGGAAGGGCTTTATACCTTTCGTACCGCCTAGAAAGTGTTTCTCGAGCTGACATAGTTTTCTGATAGCGCCTACGAAATTGAAAGTGTTACCGTTGCGCCCAACATATAAAGCGCCCAGTTTATTTGTTCCTTTACTCCGTCCGTCATACTCATGGACCATCAGTGTATCGCAATTTGCCGTTACTGTTGTCGAGCGTAGTAATCTCCTTGTAGGGAATGTAATAATCCAAATGTTTGGTGTGTCTCATTCTGAAGCAATTTAGTGCAATGGGATCTAACTTCGTTGACCTTCCTCCATTTTAAGTTTTGATTTTCACTTAAACTTACTGCAGCTGTTTCATGTTTTTGATAACGTTTATTGGAAGATCAAAGGAAAGAATAACCCGACTGCGGCGAGAACTGCGTATTGTAGAAGACGACAACAGCAAGTCAACCGCAACCCTAGCGCTGGAGTTTGGGTGTTTGTGGAATGACAAGGTTTTAGTTTCGATTTTTTAGCGTTCTACGCTAACTTTACACTACAAGAACACGGAAATAAAGTCGACCCGGCAACGTTTAAAAATGGCCACCCGAATGACTACTGCCACCGAAACTAAACAAGATCCCGCTTAAATTTTAAAAGTGGCACGTGAGCAGACATCTAAAACAGGGCCTCCTTACGTTAGTTGTAGACAACGCTTTGACCTGAAACACAGTAGGGAAGGAACGTTAAAATAAAACACTCAAATTGTGAAAAGTTTGTTTAATAATGATTGCAATTATTATTAATTGTAAAAGCTCGGAAAAGTAATCAACATCAATAAACATAAATTAAGCAAACATTACACCAAAAACGTAAATAATTACACGCAAAAGGATAACGGTATTACCCATACAGGGTGTTTCGAAATTCGCGCACACGGACTATGGGATGGTGCTATACGACAAAAAGTGATTTCAAAAACAAAGATTCAAACACAAAAAATATAAAATGTGGCATACAAAACACAAACACGATGTAAAGAAATGCAAAAATTACTACCTGCATTAAATAACACGAAATAACAGTTATGGAGCGACGCGTTCACGACCGCCATTCAAGACAAGATGCCAAACGTAACCCACATTCCTGCTTTCTAGATGGCCCAGGCAGCTTTTCCCCACCTAGAAATTGCATGGTTGCCAACTCTCAAAAATGCATGTATCATCGTAAGTTGTATATACAGAGTGGAACCTCTCAAGCGACTACGACTGTGACGATTTTGGACGATAGTATAGTTTTTCAAGTACGTTTAAATTATTATTGGTTGAGTATGTAATCTTTGTGCGAGGACCACTGTATTTTCCAAATCGTATCGTATTTAGTCGTGATTGGTGAAGGAGTGTTTGGAACTCACATTGTAGTTTTTCTTTCGCTTGATTACTTTACGAGCACGTCGGTACACGGCAAACTTAAGTGTACAAACTTTCCATGTTGGTTTAATTGCCAATTCTAAAGCATAATCATATTCTATCGTTTTTTTTTGTGGGATTCTCGAATGGGTTTGAAGCGAGTTTCTAGTTTTGGGGGCTATAAATTGGATTTATTAAATAAGTAAGTGGCCGCCATTTGCTAAACCAAATTAACTGGAGGTTTGTTCACTTTTTGTGTTCGACGGAAGTTACATGTGAATTCTTTACAGGGTTTTAATTGTTAGTTTGAGTTTCGATCGTAGACCCAAGCTCTAATTTTCAAATCTACGTCCACGTTTCCAGTTGATACCTTGGCCTTGATGCCTGTCCATTGTCCAATTTAGGAAGTGGAGTCTCTCATTTTATTTCATTGTAATTAATAATAATAATGGTAATGGAAAATGGAAAATAAACGGAATAAAATGTGCGACCGCTCACCCGGAATTTGGATAGTAAGTTACCTTCCAGGTGAGTGAGAGTTTGTACTAACGTCAATTAGACACAAAGTATGGAGTAACGTTAGTTCTCAAGATAATAGGCTGAAATTTATAGATTTTTTAGGCGATCGGTTTCGGACTAGCGATCGAATAAAACTTTCTTATCGCAAACGACCAGATAACACCTTTTATAAATCACAAAAAAATCGACCAATTTACAAAAGCGATAAAATTAAAACGAAAACAATTCTAAAAAGAAAAACAAATACTGAAGTACAAATTCAAACGAAACGTTTGTTTACTAGTAAAAGCTCACCAGATTTACTTTAATGATCTCACATACATACAGTATGGCCCAACCTTATTGAAGGTGCTGAAATGAAAATAACGTCTGCGTGCAGCAATTTACACAACAGGAAAGCTAATCAATACATGTGATGGTGAGGCTGAGGATATTCTACTAAACTGCTGTATTATGCAGGCATCTGATATATTTACACTGTATTTCAACAGAATCATTTAATTAGTAATTACCTCATTGAATATCTCGATATCCAATAAACAACTATCCTTATTGCTACATCGAATCAACCCCACGTTTACTTCTATCGCGATTTAGCAGGTAACTTCCGACTAAAATTACTGTAAACATTAATTAGAGAGTATTTCAATGATGTTTAGTAAAAACGAGTGCTCGCTTAAACAAACAACAGTATACAATTATCTTTAAAACGAATGTTCGTAGCACAAATAACATTAAAAAAAAGTGTGTCAAGAATGTTTGAAGTACAATTCTAATTAGTACGGTGGATTATATCCGTGGAAATTTCCATTTTACTCAATACGCAAAAATTCGATGTTCTCCTTTAAAGACTTTTTCTCGCGAAAAACGAGGATTATTGTATTCCGGCACCGTCTCGTTACTCTATTGTAATTAAATTAAAATTCAGTGTACATTTTTAACGCAACTGGCATGTAGAACATCAAAAGGACATATGTGTCTGAAATGTTGGAAGTTTCTCTTTTGTTATTTATTTTTTATGAAGCAATCCCTAGAGTATTTTTTGACTGGATGCTTCTGCCGTAACGTGCGCTCGTAAATGTATTCTATCCGAGTTGGTAGTTTTTGTTAAGCATAGCAGAAATTTAATTAGCGCTGTTGAATTGAAATAAAACGAGTAAATAAATATCCTAGACATTATCAAAGAGTACCTACCTTTCTAACGTGTCTACTAATAAATAAACATTGATTAGAGTCTATGTAAATATTACATTAAAACTTTTAGACATCACTGCTGTATCAGTTCTGATCGCAGTGTGTGCCAATTGTACATTTTGTTTTATTCAAAGGGCTTCGGTGGTTCATTTTTAACAATTGTTTGTAATTGCGTTTAAATTTGATCGTTTTTGTAAATAATATTTATTAGATTTGTGTATTTAATTTTATTGTAAAACGTAAAATTTCGTGTTAAAATGTACGGACATCTGGTCGTTTGTTTATTTGCAAAATTTAGTTAAAGCGCAAGGTGTTTTACGAAGACGCGATTAGAAATGCAGTTTGAATTCAGTTGTAAATAGAATAAGATAATACATACCGCTTTATTTAATCGGAAAGAGGTAAGTGAAGTGAGTCATTGTAATAAAATGAAAGCGCAGAGAGTAGGTGTATCGCGTGTTTTGAGCTAAATCGTCCACCAGGGTTGGTTCCGAACAACGAAGATTATACCTAGAGGTAGACATCTACGTCACTAGGCGACCGCCGTACCGCTGAAGAAGATTTGGTAGCCGTTTTATGAAACACTTGAAAACGACGGAACATAACCCGCGGATTCTGTGACCGGTCCGTGCAGTTTGCCATACAAATGGGAAGACCACTCCAATTGGACATCGAAGAAACAATCAACAAGAATCCACCACCAGAAGTTTGGTCGGTCCGTTTTAACCAAATCCAAGTAGAGGAAGCGGATTAAAAAAAGCCCTTATTTGGATTAAATAAAATTGAACCCCTACGACACTGGCCAAATGTTATTATAACAATTAATTTTATTTTACCTACGGCTCTAGTTCTATAATAAACAGCACCTCTTACCTTATGGAAGTTAGACCTTGTATCTCCTCCTTAAATCTGAAAATCAAAACCTGAAGCTCTGGTTGCATTGAACTTGAATAAATACACATGTAAAATGAATTGATTTAAATATACAGTCAGCCAGAATGGATGGATTTTTCAAAAACAGATAGTATTCGGAGCCGGGTCACGTCTTGTAGTTTATGGTTAAAGTTCTCCATGAGTTTGGTCACTTCGTTTACCAGGAACAGTGATGGATAAAAAAACCTCGTTCCCCAGATTTGTCCATGTGCGACTACTTTTTGTGGTGTTGCCTGAAGTCACATGTATGCGAGCATAAACCACGTACTGAAGGAAGAAATGTATGTACATAGAAGCCGTTCAAATTGACAGGGAAAGGTTACAGAGAGTGTAGGCCAACTTCCGAGAGCGTCTTGTCAAGTGCATTACTTAAATCGGTCGCCACCTCGCAGATATTTACAATCATTAATTTTTTTAATGTAAATCAATTTTTTTATACTCAGGTAACGGCATATTGCTTTTTTAAAAACATCTCTGCCTCACCCTGTAATGAGAAAAATAAATTCGATCCAATTATATTTTTCTTTACACGTTCCCAACCCAAAGTCCTTTGTTTGGATCGGATTATTATCAATAAAATGCGATACAAATCTGTGTCATGCAATTAATGTTCCCAGATCGGTTCCTTTAGGAATATTATTAATAAAATTCTATATATACTGTATATTAGTGAACAATTTATAGTTATTAATGAGACAGATTTTCTTCAGGTTACGATTAAGTAGCCGTTACAATCAGAGATCAGAAAAAAGTTCGTTAGGTATGAAGATGAATTTTAGTATTACTTGATTCGATCGAGTTTTGGTATGTTAAGCGTTATGCGGCTACCCAGAACTAGAAATAGCCCAAAAACAAACGGCTCTGCTATAAATGAGACCTCAAGACAGTATTATCTGTCACCGCGATTCTTTAGACAATAAAGTCGCCAAGCCACCACAATTAGAATTAAAATTAGAAGACTTTCTCCGTTGCGCGATCGCCAATTAATAAACACACCGTTTTGTACGTGCTCGCTCTCAAAGTTAGACTACGAAGGCTCATAAAAAAGAATTTTAACGTACAAAATATACGAGAGGGCGGTCAAAGCCAAACTGCGAATATTCACAGCTACGCAAATTAGTATGTTCGCACCAAAGTTGTACGATCGACTAAAGTAATGATAATCGGCAGCTTAATGCCACTTAGGCAACCAACCATACACTATCTAAAATGGCAGCGTTGAAGTGTAAGTTTTCCGGCGGGGATTCGTGTGGGATGGGCGCACACGGCGTCGCGCATTGTCGTCTTTGCTTCGGGGTTTCTTCGTCACTGCCTTGATATACTCATAAAAACTACAGCAGGTACAATTACAAAAATTGGTAAAACCAGATTTTATGCATTATATTCTGGACAAATTTAATTTTGCGTATTAGTTTCCCCAGTGTGTTCTTATTATGGTTCCTCCATTAAAAAGAAATCTGATTTTAAATGCCGAGGGAGTATAAATTACCACTTCATCAGTTACTTGTTATGAATTGTTCGCTGAAGGTGTTACGTCTATTATTTCAATTTAGAGTAAAAAGAAAAGGATTCATTGACAATAATTACAATTTTTTCACTTTCTGGCTGGAAACAAGCTAATCTATTTTTAAATAGATATACTGTTTTTTTTATTATTGAATACGCAATAAAAGAACACCATTTAAGTCTTTAAGTTTTAGTTTTTTATCGGTTTTACCAATTTTTGTAATTATATATACTATAGCGTTTATATCAAGGTTCGAAAGACCCCCTACCTTCTTCCAAAGCGGTTTTTAGAACTGGCAACACGGTCGAGCTAGCGCTTATCTACTAAACACATCCTGCATTCTATTCGAATTGCGCGCCGTTATCAGTTTTACCTCCAGACATACTTTCGTTCAAGTTTACTATGAAGCGGTATATGTGTAAATTTGCAAATCTTGAACGTAATCCAAATTTGAAAATACGATTTTTAAAACTGCAAAACGGCCACCCGTTACACATCGTTACCCCATTTTGAGTCGCATCACGATGGGCTTCAATCAACACGAGCGCAGTGCAGAATTATAATTATTATCTTGTATTATACACGTAAGTAGTTCGTTACGACACCTATTAATTAGTTCTAGATACATCGAATTTTAATAAACATACGAGCAGCGATTGTTACATAATACACGTCGCTTGATTTTTATCAGTATAACGGAATCCAAAAGTTTTACCCTTCGTTGCTTTGCGTAGCGCAGCATTTTAAAAATGACTCGCACCGCATAATGAACGTGGCCATCTTGAAAAGGGAAGGGAGTATCGGATTAGTACTCAAAACTTTAAGAATAGGACTGATCCTAAACAAATGTAGACTCGGCAAAAAAGTTTTCATCGCAAATTTTGCTCACTGTGTAGTGTACTTAACCCCCAGGTTCTACGATAACTTCACACTACAAGAACACGGAAATAAAGTCAACCCGGCAACGTTTAAAAATGGCCACCCGAATGACTATTCCCTCCAAAACAAGATCCCGCTTAAATCTGAAAAGTGGCACGTGATCAAACATCTAAGTCAGGGCCCCCTTACGTTAGTTGTAAACAACGCTATGACCTGAAGCACAGTAGGAAAGGAACGTAAAATAAAACACTGAAATTGTGAAAAGTTTGTTTAATAATGATCGCCATTATTATGATTGTAAAAGCTCGAAAATTTAAGTCGAAATAAATTACATTGCAAAAATAAACTTTGGAAATGGTAGTTCACCGAATCAAAATAGAAATAGGCTGGGAAAAAAAAGAACTTACCAATGTGTTGTAAAATAAATTGTTTGTAATGATGTGAATGTGTAACATAAAATTATAACATCACAAAAATTAGCAGGTAAACTTCAAGAGGTAACATATAGGTTAAAAACAAGTTTTTGGAATTATGGGTTAAGTAAGCAGGTACCTACCAAGATTTTAAGAAAGGGTGAAATACACAGGATGTGACTCATCTTTGGTGCAATAAAGTCCTTTTTTTAAAAGCAAGATGGAAAATTACATAGCCTTGTAGGCAAATTTAGTTAGACAAGATATGTGGAAATTGTGGAATCGCCACTCATTTATCGCACATAAATTCTAAACTGAAGAGCTTTGATTAGCGTAATTCCGCTCCTGCAAGATGGGTAACCCACCCCTGGTTTCGGGGTTTCGAGCCTATGTCGAAGACAATCACGAAATTAAGTGTCGTAGCTCAATTTTGACTACAGTTTTTACCACCCCCGTGATGGCTTCATTCACGGAGAAATGTTAGTAACAACAAGTCAGTACATACATCAAACGAATCGGTAATTTCCACATATTAAAATAAAATGATCAAACTTATATGAATGTTACTTCACGGAGAAGACCAAGTAATCCACATCAATAAACATAAATTAAGCAAGCATTACACCAAAAACGTAAACAATTACAAACACGGTATTAAACATGTTATTCTGCATTGCGGTTAAACCAAGTAAATTTCAAAAACAAAGGTTGAACCCACAGAAAAATATAAAATGCGGCATACAAAACACAAATACAACATAAAGAAATGCAAAAATTACTACCTGCATAACACAAAATAACAGCAAACATTTATGGAGCGACGCGTTCACGACCGCCATTCAAGACAGGATGCCAAACGTAACCCCCGTTCGTGCTTTCTAGATGGCGGAGTCAACTTTTTCCCACCTAGAAATTGCATGGTTGCCAACTCTCAAAAATGTATGTATCGTCGTAAGTTTTATATGCAGGGTGGAACCTCTCAACTGCGTCTATAGAGGAAAATTGCCAAACGAATGTAGAATAGAGCGCGATGTGTGAGTAAGAGTAAGGTATACAAATGCAACGTAATTGTATTGCTGAGGTAAGAAAACAAACACACTTTAATTAGAACTAGGACAAAGTAACATCATCATAAGATTGGTGCACTTGTAAACATTGAAAATGAAGCAGTCTTTAAATGAAAACCATTTTATTCAGTTACTCAACCTGGGCGCGAGGAACAGTCTATAATTGGCACGAGTGACGGCCTACCCCTGACCTCCAAAATCTTTTCAATCTCTCCTTCGAGTTTGACCATACAAGGTGATCATTTTAAAGAAAAAAGAATTTGACGAAGAAACACTTGTGTTCTTCTTGTATTCAACAAAGTACCCGGACGCAAGGGGCTCAGGGGAGTTGTTAACTATTGGAGACCTGACAAACTAACTCTATTTAATTCGAGTATTGTTATAATTTCGTTACTGGTACATGTTTATTATTAACGCTCGAGAACGCTGTCAAATACCAATCAATAGTGACGCTTACGCCAACAACCTCAACTTGGATGTCAGCTTGTGTGGAATAAATTATAAATTTCAAAGAAAAAATTTAGTACCACATTATTATTATACATCCGAAGGTAACACAAGTCGACCAAAATTGAAATCATGCGATACGGGGAAACGTGATCGTACGAAAGTAGATTCGTGAGGCAAATACGCAATAAAATCCTGTTTTATCCATTTCCTGTTTCCGGTGCGATTTTTCGGAGATACAATAAAATAATCCTCTCCTGAAAGCAAAATAGAGTGGCGCTGAGATATTGATTGAAGAAATGCCCCCACTTCTTATGTTAATAAATTATGAACCGGCTTGTAACAAGCAGCTTCTAAAAATAAGATTGTTCCCTTGAATTTTTCAATATACCTCTTTCTCCCTTCTGTTGTCAATGACGATTTTCATGACTTTCTCCAAACTTATTGCTACTTTCCATCAGGTATGGAAAACTTGAGTGCGTAGTATTTAGACGTAAATAAACGGTATTCTATTATTCTCCTAATGTTATAATTTAGTTTGATTTCACTTTGATGGAGTTTCACAGTTAAAACGAATCAAACTCACCTATCAGATTATCTACAGTTTGATCGTTCATTTGTTTTTGACAGCAAATATCTAAGTATGGCAGCTAAAAGGTTCAAACTATATAATACCTGCTGAACATGTATCCGATAAATTGATAGTAATGAATAAACAAACAGGATAGGTATCCGATATTGGCTTACGTAACTATTCCCTAGGATACACTAAACGATAAATGCTTGGAATAATTAAGGGGTGGCTATAATTTTAATATTGATTCTGTTTAATATTTTGGATATTTGATTTAGGTTCGAAAGCCTCTGTCATTAGTTGTTTGTTCAATCACCAACCCTTGCTTTTTATTTCGCAATTCAATTACCTTATTTATTTTTGGCAACGTATTCGCATTATTTTACGCATCAAATATTTCAGCAAACTCTAAAAGACACCCACTTACTTCTCGTAAAACGGATTTTACATAAAAAATATAAATTTGGTACAATAGCTTCCCAAGGAAAGTGTGGCGTACGTGAGAAAACACGCGACAAGTTTGATTGGTTGATCGAGTTACCAAGGGTCGCTAATTGGTTATCGAGTCTGGATGCAATGTAAGGAGGGAAGTCCGTTTAAATACTGGAAGACGCGTTTGCCAGTTTCGACGCTGAGTTGCGGTTCGTTGAAGAAGCCGTTTGGTAAAATGCGAGGCCGAGTTGCGGTGCGTTGAAAAAACCTTTTTGCGATTATTGGAAGCCGAAGTGCGTTTCCGCTGTAAGGAAGGGAAGTTTGTTTTGCCAAGTTCGCAGCCGAGTTGCGGTGTTTTTTAGTGAATATTTCCCTCATATGTCATAAATGCCATATTAGGTGTGCAATTATCGCTCAATTACAGCGATAATTGCATTGTAGAAAGCGAAAGAGCCCTGCGATAATTGCACTGTCCATATCCATGGCAACTGGCAACTCCTTTGGACACTTTCATAATACACCGACAATTTATAAGTAGGTAACGTCAGTTTGACAAGTAATGCTTGTTCGGGAAATATTCCCCTAAATTACACTCGTGCATCAAAATAAACCTGATAATTTTTTATTCAAGCATGTTGTCAGTAAAAAACTGCATTCGGTCATTTTCATATTTTGTTAAAAGAGCCCTCCACCTTCGGTGTCGGGCTCTTTCGCCGAAATATGAAAATAAACTCATGCAGTTTTTAGACAACATGCTTTCAAAAAAATTATCGGTGATTTTGATGCACTTGTGCAATTACTTACGATAATTTTAATGAGAATGTTCTAATTCTATCCCTTACTTTGCCGCCAATTCTATACCTGGTTTCTAGCTTCCTTGACAGTAGACAGTAAACAACTAATTAGGGTAAATTAACCTAATGCATTGATAAGGAGGATTAGATTAAAAGTTTACTGCACTTAACAGATTTTTCTATTAATTACACACTGTATGTGAAATCATTTCAATTTTTAAGCGCGAATTATTTACGAATAAACACAAAGTTGATTTATTTTTACATGAATTTGTATCTCAATGTTTGTATTTCCTTTGAGAAATGTTTGTAATTTTCGCTTTTGTAGTTTGTTCATGAAAGGTATGGTGTTAGAAGTAAGACATATCTGCTCATGGGCGATAAGAGGTTTTATTATCAGGCGAAAATCAATTTATGCACGTGTTTTATCACTATTAAGAGATAAGGTGTTTGAAGAATTGCGCGTTTCATGAAGAAGTCCTTTCAGAGCTGGCATTATCAAAGCTATTGGTGATTGGCGAGGTTTTTGAAATTTTGTTAACGAAGGAGATTATGATGTAACGGAAGTGGTGGTATTTTACATACTGGAATCTATGTAAAAACAATGCTGGTTTCGCGACGGTGGGAGTATGTACATCTTTTTACGATAATTTACGAGTTAACTAAAGTTGTTTGAGAAGTTTAACGCGTGTTGTTCCATTACGGAAAAGGTTTCGTCGAGTTGAAAAAGCAAGCAGTTGTAGTGCACAGCGAGGCCTTTTGTTAAGGTTCTTAAACTTAAAAGTTTCTACCGTCCGAACAGCCACTGAAAATGTGCCATCTTATTCATCGATACAGTCTTGTTTGTCATATAATTCTGTCTGTCTGCAAAGTATGTAATTTAAGATTTCTTATTCTAATTGTCGATCGTCTACGTGCGGGGTTGGGTGTCCAAATGGCTTCGTAAGCGTTTCCGTCTTTCAGGAAGTTTTTAATCCTTTCATGAGTTTCATAATAAATTTTTGTCATTGTCAATCAATTAATTGTGTGTTTATACGAACCTAAAATGCGCCCCAGATAGTTTTCTTCTTCGCTTAATTCCTATGCTCTATTTTGAAAGACGTGCTAAATAAAAAAAATAGGTGGAGATTAATCCGGAGAGAGTTTAGGGAAGATTCGGTTTTTGATTACGAAAAAGTACTGGCCACCGCAACAGAATTCATTCTGGAGTTCGAACTACGAGTCAGATACAATACAATTCGATCCAGAATCATTCAAAGGAGGGTTGCTCAAACCCACTGCCACCTTACCATTTTACGAAGGTTTTATTGTTTTCTTATTGAAATACCGAAACAGCCTACATTTGTCAGATATTGTAGGATTAAAAGCGAAGAAATTAATGTGTTTAGTTTAGCTGTTCTGCAGCGCGGATAATTATAATACTGTTCCATTAACCAAAAAACAAACAACTGAAATTTCGAGGTCGTAGTCGCACAATCCTTAAATTTCGCTTCTACCTCTCACCTTTGCGTTGCTTCCAAGTGATGCGCTTTGATCAAAGATGTTTAGACGAATTAAGAACAGTCTCACATTTAGATGTTACCATAAACCCTCTCTAATTAAACGTTTAATGCTGTTATTCATCTAAAGAGTTGAATCTCCCTAATTTGTATGATAAGGTGTCCGTTTTTCAACATAAACTGTGCACTTATTAATTAAATGAGTTATTCAGTCAGTAATCAAGTTAATTATTAAAAAAATGTATTTCTTTATTCAAGTGGAAAACGTAGATCACAAATAAGGCGGCTGTTCTAAGATAAACGAAAACCCACCCTCTCGTGTGTTTGTGAACTATGCAGCCGCTAAAGAAATCGTTCCCCAAAAGCTTTTATAGATTGAGATTTACATATTTGTATAAAGAAAGTAACGTAGGATCGTGGTATAGCCGTGCCTGTATATGTTTGGAAAAGCTTACATAAGAAATTGAGTTTAGATGTTAGATGCTAAAATTTTTACGAGAAATCTATGAGAATGCTGCGGTTGGTTTTTTAATTTTATTTTACTGCATAGTCAAACTAAACACGAACTATCCTTTGCGGATTCATTACGTTTCATGAAAATTAAGTTTGGCCAGTAGGAAAACTGGGTACATCTTTAAAGTTTAATTATATTATTGCAATGAATTGCTATTGCAATCACGTAAGTTACAAAAAGAAGTCCATTAGGACGGTGTGTTTGAATTACTTACTACGGCTGACGGCCGTACATTCTAAAGAGAAATGGCCTGCAAACTACTACTGCTTAATGGCATAATTGCAGTACTTCTGTGGTCGTGCTCCTGCATATCTAAAATAATCCATATGGCGGAGTTGTGGGGCTTGAGAATACAATACAGTGTTGCTCTTCGACTGTTCTGTTGAAAACAGTCTTAAAATCAACTTGGTAATAGGATACCGACTTTGTGTTTATTCTGAGTTTTTATGCAAATGCAGGCAAATTCTTAGTAAATTATTTATATAAAATAAGTTATTTACATAAAAGTCAGGAAAATGACACATTACTGGCGAGGAAGTATTGAAGTATACGAGACCCCGCCACTGTCATGGAAACGAAAATTTCCTGACAAAGTAGACATGACGATTTCGGGATTTTTAACTGTGCGTCCGAAAAGCAATAAAATTTGCTCATTTTACTCCGGCTAAAATCGTTCGAGTTCCGAGAAGCAAATTTTTATCAAATAAGAATGGCATCACTATGTTATTCAACATTGTTTTTATTTATTTATTTTTATTAATCCCTCCCTTTTTCTGGGCCTTCAACACGCTTGCACCCAATTACAGAGTTACCCGCATAATGCTTTTTAGAGGTGCCTCTGCAGATGGTCTTAAGTTGTTCTACTCGTATACTACTCCGGTATTTACCTTACGAATTAGGAAAACTGCAGGAAAACCTAATTTGGAGTAACCGGCAGAATACTCGAAACTGGTCTAAGGTAATTCTCATATCTGCCACAGATGAAAAATTCACCTCAACCCAGGTTGGAACACCCGACCTCCGGATTTATAGTCCAACGCTTTACCACTGAACCATAAAGCCGTTGTTTGTGAGAATAGTTTTACTTTTTTTTAGTACATAATAACTCCGGTTGATACAAACAAACAATATTGATCCGATTGACTTCTAATGCTCACTTCACAATAGCTATTTACATAAAAGTCGTCTAGGCGATCTTTCCGCCCTTTGGGAGTACCTGATCCATTCCGAAAAGGCCTTTCTAATTAGACTACCATGAAGGGTAGAACTTATGTTTACTCCCTGTCCCCATTTTTAAAAGTTTTACTTGGGACTACCTTTGAATATAAAATTAGGTATATTCAAAGGGACTACTAAGGGAACGGGTACGCAAAAACTGAGACTGGTTGTTGCATGTAAAAATTATGCGTGTTTTACTTTCAAAAAAAGCGACTCAGAAAATAATTCATGCGTCGAAAGCGACGTCAATAAACAAAAAAGATTTTTTTCCCGATTATTTCTATACAAGAAAACGTAATCGTACGAGGAATATTCAAGAAAACTTCGACTGATTTCCCCAAGACATACAATTTTATCTTTTTGATTTGTACAAAAAATTATGATCGATTGAAATTGCTTAAATTTTTTTTTCTCAGAATATTCTTAAAGTTATATTCATTCTTTTTTTAATTAGTTATGAGATGTATTTGGTATTAAAAATAATAAATGCCAACCTTCCGTAAAGTAAGGCCGTTAGAATTTAATTATGGGCTAGCCAACGATCAAATAATTTGTTAGGACAAATTGTTCAATGCGGTAGAATTAAATTTTAACTTCAAAAATGGAATTGTACCATCGAAACGCTGAAATATTACTCAAAATAATGTGAATAAATACAACACAATTTTGGGTACTTGTTTCAGCGGATGACGGTGTTATTAAAATGACAAAATACGCACTACGAAAGGATAAGCATGCACTTAAATGTTGTAACGGGGACCCGTTAATGGAGATGATTGAATTAGAATTTCCAAAATCTTTTTTTGATAGTCTATTTGGGCGAATAGTACGGTCATGTCGAGATAACTGCGTGGGAAAGTTGGCGACGCCAAGAAATCGTACCTTAAAGACCAAATTAAGGACATATCAGTGTGTTGCACAGCATTTTGTTTTTGTTGCGTTTATGAGGTCATTTCAATTTTGGATTTCTGGAAATCTGATTGGCTGGAATAAATTAATTCTATTGGTTTAACAGATAGTTTTCGAAAAATGCATGTGGTGGAAATTAGGTCGTTCGTGGTGAAGCCGTGGGGGAATACGCGTGAAACCACGAGAGAACCGACGGTAGAGAGATATTCGTTCGTAATTAAGTCGCACGCGTTGCACGGTAAAAAATTTGTCAATTAACCATAAGTTGATTAAAGAAAATTCAGTTTAAGTTACCCGAAAGTCAAAACCGCAAAAGAGGTCGCGTTGAAAAGCAAAAAAAGTTCAGGAGAACACATTTCGCGTCACGCGTAGTTAGTGCGATTGCGTAGTATCGCGAGGAGTTAAGGCAATTACCCTAGAAAGTATTTGAATTGTTAGGTAGTTTACGTGAATATAAGTGCCATGGATTTTTGCATTGAATCGCGCGCGTAATAAAAGTTCCCTTTTTGACGGTTTCCCTGCTGGAAAGAAATTGATATAACTACTAGAATTCCGAACTGTACAAGTGAATTTGAAACAAGTAAATCAAGTTTTCAATTTTTAATTTAAAGAAAGGGGAATGACAGACAGCGGATGTGAAACTAGGAACGTAGACTAGACTGGTCGGTTGGGCAGACATTTTTAAATGATATTACCAGCGGATTACGTCATTTTGTGCAATCGCGTGAAATTTCAAGCCGAGCCGCATTCCTTGGCGAGGTTCAAGATTTTCCTTCAATTTTTTTCCTCGCCCTTTTGGTCATACCAGTTGACCAGTCCGTTCTTGATTTCGGAAGAGCACGTGTTGCAAATTTTTCAGGTATACATAAAAGGCTACTTTCCTCGAAGGTAATTGTACTAAATGATAATGACCTATATCCTAGCCACCCCCCACTCTAAGACCTACTTCGCTTTTTGTGTACTTACAGTTTATAGTACGTACATGTTTATATCAACGATATTAAATTATCATACATTTACAGTAACAGTTAACTAAGAGTGTACAGGTACGTTTTATTTAACTCGTATAAGCTCTGTTTGTAGTAATGGTAATGTCACATACTTTTGAAAGTCGTTAGCGCATTAACTACGCCAAGATTCAACTAAACCAATAAAGGAAATGTGAAGGATCTGTTTAAGTTCAGATACGCTTTCTTGTGAAACTTGTTAAGCAGTTTATTTCCGCAAATGAACTTCTTGAGACTTATATTGCGTACTTTACTATAACCCTAAGTTTCAATCTACAAGATGCGCCCCTGAATGTATTCATTACACCCTTTTAATTCCGTAATGGATATTCAAATCGATTAAACTGTTATGTAACTATAATTTCTAAAATGTGATCAATTAATTTGCGACGTTTACAATACCCTCGTTATACCTATCCTTAGGAACTTCAATTTGCCGTAATATAATAATAAGTAAATAGAGGCAGCGTGACGAGGAAATGTGCCCATTTTATCGTTTCCCCCCTAAATCTTTAGCGATAGATAACCAATCTAAACTTTGCTAATTGCGAGTTTGCTTTTGTACCGCGGGCACCATATTTAGAATAGCTCAGTTGAAAATTTATTGATGCGTTCCTATCCTTATTGACTTTCGCAAGAGATAGATAGATACCTTATACTCAGATTGCACGTATAGTCACTCCATGTTGATGTTAACCCTTGTCTATGGAACTCCTAACTTATACAACCATGAAATTGTACTGCGACTATTAAGCGATTGTGTATTGGGTAGGTATCATAAATTGATTCAAGAGATGGTTGTCCCCGTAATAAGTAATGAAAGGACATGTTTTGTTCAATGAGTGCGATTTCGATAAACGAGGGAGCAAGATACTGTGGAGCACTCTAAAAGATGCTAATGGCTATGGATACTGCTAACGTCTATTAGAATTCGAATACCCACTACCTTCTAGGTAGGCTTCTACCACTTTAAATTTAAGCGTCTCGCTCGCTACTGAAACATTTGCACTGTGATTACCTAAAAGCACCTGACAGCTCAATTGCCCAATAAGGAATAAAATTGCTTACTTTGGAAAAATCACTCCCGAACCGAAAACCGCATAGACGCAGGACGTTTTGTGCTTATTTCTCAAATAAATTACCTACGTCTATTCAAAATAACTAAAAGCACTAAAAGCAAATGAAATAACGTTAGGTTGTACCATTGAATAACGATAATTTTTCACTCAACGGTTGTACTCAATAGGTCGGAATGATGTTAATATCATTCTTATATCTGTGATATACATACACGGCTTTCATTTCAGAACAAACCACAGATTGTAACTTCCAATTTTTAATTTTAAAAAAACCAGCATTAAAATTATAATATGCATCCCCCACCCCCTCGAGTAATACACATCGTTTCGAAGGATATAAAATTCTCTTTACAAAAATGCCATGCAACCCTCGACCTGCATAGTTTGAATAAGAGTTTCTTTCTCCCACCCGATTTTTACTTAAACGACCCCAACGAAAACCAAGCATTCACTTTCTTCCTCATTCTGGGTCCCGACGGTTTGTAGACCCGACAACACTTTATTTTCTCGAATATTAGTTCTGTTCTCTTTCATATTTCCTATACTTGCAAATTTGTAGATTTAACAAAAAATCTTTAAAGCCTAAATCGACCACCTGTTACATGGCGTTTGAGAATATCTTAAAAATAGAGTGTCGGAAGAAGTACTTACAAATGGCACGTGTTTGATACTAAGGGGTTCTCAGGTTGTTTCCTAGATGAAACCATAAAACCTAGAGTGGCTGCGGAAATGTACGTTTTAGGCGATAAAATTCTGGATTTATTTTAGTATGAATTGTCCGGGAGCGAAATTTTTATAGTGATAATTAAACCGGTGCGTATTATCCGGGCACCAAATGCTCAGGGTGTGAAATGACAAGTTTAGGTACCAATTGTACGATCGCGAATCCAGAATGCGAATTATCCGGTTGTATCCGAGCAAATATGGTTGCCAATTACCCGGATCGCAGCTTTGCGTTTGTTGGGTTTTAAATATTCCATTACGTTACGCCATCTGTATATTTCTCGTGCAAGTTCCTTGTAGTTAGTTATGATTTTGTTGGTAAAGTTTGTTATTTTTCCGCTAGAGGTCATTATATATTATTTACTGGAGACCTAAATATTGTTCCTGAATTTTAATCGAAAATATTACAATATCCTTTCGATAGAATATAGCTATTGTGAATATTGCTTCGTTATACTTTACGCGACTATTTCGACCCCGTTACATTCGCTTTCATGTACGATACATTTATCGGTACGAAGAGTTCGCTAGTCTTACTTTACTTACATTTTAAATAAATGAGTTTACTTTTGTTGTAATGTATAATTGTAGTTATTTTTGCTTTTTAATCATAATAATAATAATAATCTTTATTCTTCTCTTATAAACGTAATAATGACATTGAAAAAAAAATTCGAAAACAAAAAAGACAGAAGAATCACAAGGCGAAGTTCAGATATACAAAGAGTAAAGTAGTTTTCTTGAATCATTTTTAACGATTAGTTTATGTACTGCCGATTTGTATATACCGACATCTCGTTATCGAGTCAACATGTTGCTTTTGCTATCTAACAAGAAAATTGAATTGTTGCTATTACCCTATACTCATGTGTGCCAGCTGAATGTGAGTTGTTTAATTTAAAAACAAAACACGGTGCAAAAATGATCGTTTAAAGCTTTGCTATAAGGCAATGACTGCCTCTCAAAATCAAATTCGATATATATGTATGAAATATTGTGCCGAAACCAGAATGTATATATGTTACTAATTATTAACTTGCGTTTTGCAACTTTTCTGTTGAATTTTAAATATTCCTTAGGTACTTACTACCCGTTACGCCATCTGCATATTTCTCGTGCAAGTTCGTGGTAGTTAGTTTTTTTGGTAAAGGTTTCACTCGTTTTTTTTTATTTTCCGCAAGAGGTCACCGGAATGTACCTTTCAGTGTGATTCTGATTCCCTCTGTCTTGTTCACGTACGCGTTACTTATTTGTCCAACAGTAAGTAATTAGAAAAACCATTGTTTATTAATTTAATTCCAATGGCAGTATGGTAAGATTGCCAACGCTATTACCCTATGCCAGCTGAATGTGAATTGTTTAATTTTAAAAACAAAACACGGTGCAGAAATGATCGTTTAAAGCCTTGCTATAAGGCAATGACTGACTCTCCAATTCAAATATATGTATGACTATAAAATATGGTGCCGGAAACAGAATGTACCGGGTGACCCAATAAAACTCTGTTCCTCGGCCATATCTTGGGAACCGTTCGTCGTATGACTTAGAAGTATAAAAAGTATTGGGTAAATCGGTTATGAAGAATCGCTGGAAAATATTTTCAAGTTTTAAAAATGACCACCAGAGGGCGTAACTGCTTAAATTTTCGTAAAAACAAAAACTCAGTTATTTCAAAAACAAAGATGGCGAGGGGCGTTCAATTGTTTTTGCAATAACCTGCTTTAACTTCTTAACCATTTGACCGATTGTAACAAATTTGGTATCGTTGAAAAGAGCATTCCTTGGGTAACAAGAATCAATTATATTAACAAATATAGTTAATTTAGTTGAATCCTTCTTCGCCAAGGGGCTAGTTTTAACACTATGATAAAAAAAATCAAAAGAATCAAGTGGAATGATATGACTTTTTCTTTATGAAAAAGTAGCCAAATAAAACCCAAAGAGGCCAGTGAAAACCGTTTTTTAAAATCTCGTTCCTAACCTCAAATATTGGGAAAATGAGATTAATTAATTAAATAATAAAAATGCTTAAATTTGACGTATTTCCGGTATTTGTCGATGGCGCGAAAGTATGTTTAGAAAATGACCCTACACTTTTAGGTAGGCCTTGGAAAATTAAACACATGATACACGATGCATTATAAAATAACAGCCGTAATTTGAAAAATGATTCTACTGTGTTTACATTCAGAAAGTACAGTTTTTTGAATTTGCAATCTTTTCTAAAATGCCTATTTCTAACCAAGAAGCATTTAATATGCTGGCGGCGATGGTTTGTGGTCGATTCGGATAACGCAAATAGAAGATGCGGGCAGCGATGGTCGCATTTTGAAAATACTCAAAATATATCGCCAGCATATTAAATGCTTCTTGGTTAGAAATCGGCATTTTAGAAAAGATTACAACTTCAAAAAACTGCACTTTCTGAATGTAAACACAGCAGAATAATTTACAAATTACGACTGTTATTATTTTATAATGCATCGTGTTTCATTTGTTTAATTTTCCAAGGTCTACCTAAAAGTGTAGGGTGCTTTTCTTTCTCGCCAAAGAATAAAATATAATATAAATATAAATATAATAAAAGATACAATTTAAGCATTTTTATTAATTAATTAATTAATTAATCTCATTTTCCCAATATTTGAGGTTAGGAACGAGATTTTGAAAAACGGTTTTTACTGGCCTCTTGGATGTTATTTGGCTACTTTTTCATAAAGAAAAAGTCATATCATTCCATTTGATTTTTTTGATTTTTTTAGGTTTTTGGGTCATAGTGTCAAAAACTAGCCCCCTGGCGGAGAAGGATTCAACTAAATTAACTATATTTTGGTTGATTCTCATTGCCCAAGGAATGCTCTTTTCAACCATACCAAATTTGTTAAAATCGGTCAAACCGTTAAGAAGTTAAAGAAGGTTATTGCAAAAACAATTGAACGCCCCACACCATCTTTGTTTTTGAAACCCGTTACCCGTTACGCCATCTGCGTATTTCTCGTGCAAGTTCGTTGTAGTTAGTTTGTTGGTAAAGGTTTCACTCCTTGTTTTTTATGTTCTCGCTAGAGGTCACCGGAATGTACTTTTCAGTGTGTTTTCCTCTCTCTCTCTCTCTCTCTCTCACGTACGCGTTACTTACTCCGTTAGAGAAAATTTTGCGCTCGTGCTGTTTGCTTGTAAAATTTGGATTTGTATTTGCTATTATAATATTTTCTCTTGAGTTTTGCTATCAAACGTAAATTGAATTATTGCTTTCCATTGAATGTTACTAACGATTTTTCGTGTTCGAGTTACCCGACGTGCCAAATATTAATTTGTCTCTCATTTATATGCCGGGCTATCACTTTCTCTTGTTTCTTTTGTGTTTTATCTGATTGCAGATTATTGGCAGAAAGCACCCTTCTGTGCTCAAAATGTATGAAACAATTTGACATTTAGTTGTGTGGAAAAGTGTCATAGTCCCTTAAATCGAAGGCAAAACACGTTGCTTTAATACACGGAATACACAAAATACTTCAATCGATTCGCTGATAATAATGGAGATGCGTTCATAATTTAGAGAAAATGCCTAACCGTTGTTTCTTTTCTCAGTAAATTCATACACAGCAAATACAAATGTTTACCCAAGAGTGGCAGATATTTTTCGGAGCGGAAAGTTGTTTATAAAATGCACGAGCGATCGGCGTTTTTAAATTTCTCCTTTTTCCAATAAGCGACACAGCATCACAAAATATGCATCAGTAAACACCATCGATCGCGCGCAGTTCTTTGTAGACCTTTCGAATGTATTGTACGTATTTTATAATATTAACTATATTTTTCCCCTTTAAGCACGTTCTTCAAGACTGCAATTTGGTTTTGTTTAGACTTAAAAGAATGAAATAATGCATGTGGTTGCTACTACAGTTCCACTGAGAAATCAACTAAACGGCTCGCTCCTCTTTGTTATATTATCTTTTCAAAATAGGATTGCGTCTTAACAGGCGAGAGATATATCAATCGAAAATTTTCAGATGTATTTCTTATAAACCGATACAGAACAGTAAGCAAAGTTTTGTATTATACGCTGTCTGACCAAGTTCCCATTCGCTCGCAGTAAATCAAATGTGATATTGATTTTAAAGTAAACATCATGGACTGTTTACACAAATGTAATTTCGCATATTGTTGCGTAAACCGCCCCGGTTTTTTTCAATTTATTTAGCCGGAATTTGAAAGATTTTATAAACGAAGGAATGTATCAAGCTTAAAGGAACATGTGGAAGATAGGATTGATGATATTACCCAATAGAATAAACATATGATGTAGAGTGAGCAACGTTCTTTTGCTATTACAGATTAATTTTGCTATTTGCTTAGATAAGATTTGTTATTCCAAAAACATCTGCAGCCTGATTGTGCCTAGTGTTATAGAACAGATTTGGCATTTAGAGCGTGGAGTATACTAGATTCAAATTTTTAAACATCAGAGCAACCATCGGCATAGACTCAACTTTGGTGGATAAGCAGAATCTAAATATCAAAATCTCTGCAAAACAGTGCTATTTTTATTTAATGCTTAATATTTACAACGTTCTGTTACCATCAACGGTCTAACAGCAACTTAAAGCATTTTGGATTTGAATTAGTCTCGCGGAGTTTCTTACTCATATTATTTTTGTACAACAATCACTCTTGTCGAAAAATCAAATGGGATTCTTGCAATAAGAAAAATTTGTTTTCTGCTTAACTTAACACGGAAACATATATTGACGTCGATATTCCATAACAAGTAATGTAATATTTAATCTTCTTAATTCTGGCTCGCTATCACTGACAAACTAAAAAAAGAGTTTATGCCAGATAAAGTTTTGTTTCCAAAAATGTAGATACAACGTAAATTAATTAATAAATTTGGTATTAGGCGCTTGACCGTAACATATCGTTTTAGAGTAAGTTAAACAATCCAATCAAACAACTCGGAATGAGGTACTTACACTAGGTATTGCTAATTTTATAAAAATGACAGTAGTCGTAATTAGGAAGGTATCTAAATTGTTAACAATTGTTGACGACGACAATTTAAATAAACTAAAGAAGTAATTCAGTAATTAAGTACTTAATGAAGTGTAATTTTATTGACATTTGGAAAAATATATACCTACACTTTTACACATACATAGATGTATGGAGAAGTGCGCGTTTCCTTGCTCACTCGAAGGGGTGCGCCGTTAGCGACATGAGGGTAGACAGCTGATTTCATTGATAATCGGGCTCAATGCAAACTCGGGTGTCATGTCAATTATTTTACAGAAAATGCACTAAATTGTATTTTAGACATAAAGAAAATTCGTTTGGACGTCTTCTCGACCTAATTTACTGTATAAAAACATTTTTGATATTTTTTTAGATTTCATTGTCCACTGAAAGTATTTGTTTACTCCACTAATTAAACGGCGAAATATTACTAATTAATTACACACATTAAAAGCATATAAGCTGCGATTCGACCACAATTACGAAAAATAATCAAATTAATCCCCTTTGCAGTTACTCACGTGTAACCAGCAATTAAAATGATTGACCACAACTGCGAATAAAAAAAAAGTGGGAGAAAGAGTCGTGATTTGACTGACGTCTTTGATGTCTGTATTATATATGCGTTTTGAATGATTTTTAAATCGCGTTCAGTAATTCCCTTGATTCACTTGAATAACTACAATACCATCTACGAATCTACAGAATGTAAAAATCTCTCCTCATTCTCAACTTATCGTTTTGACAGTTCCAGACGAACAGATAGACAGAATGGAAATAAAAAAAAATTGTTGGGCCTCCGTTTCTGAGATCTGAGTATTTTTGTAAACATCCTGTATATCTTGACGTCAATTGTGTTCCCTACTTTTTATTAATTACATTGATGTATCACAACCCATGATTTATAAATCTTAGCCATAAACCAAAAATAAAAACCTTACCTATTTTTTACGATTTTTAAATAGTAGGCCATGGGTTCATGATTCATGAAAATTTTGTTTATTGTATCCATGGTAACTACGACCAATCTGACGTTAGAAACTTAGAATCATGTCATTTCAAAGGTTTCAAAATTATGTTATAATATATGCAATCATATAAAACAGTATAGATTATGCTACATCAATGTAATCAGGAAAAATGAATTTAAAAAATTGACGTTAAGATTTACAGGGTGTTGCGTTAAAAAAATTCCAAAGAAAGTGGGCAAAACAATTTTGATTGACTGTGCCAATGGATTATACGTAAAAATATCCACAATAGGCAGTGTCTACCCTTTTTTTTACCTTACATGGGTAGTAAGATATGAAAACGTCCCAAAAAGACATTAGCTTCAAAAACTGTTCCATGATGAGCTTGTGGTGTTTCGACTAAGTATGGAGTCGTAGTTATACTCTAGTAAAACAGGCTGATTTTTATTACTATTTTTTAACAAAAAAAAAACAAAAAATGTGAATGTTCAATATTTTATCCAATTTTAGGCCATATGCGCGACCGGAAGACCTAAACCAAATTAAAACACATGTTTTTAGACTCTATCTGAAGATGTTACAAACTATTACAATATGAAAATTTAAAAAAAATATTAATATAAAATAAAATAATAAAACGTTACTATAATTCTATTTATTTATTACAACATAACGTTTTCCAATGGAGAATTTCATATGAATTTTTAGTATGAAAATCTCCAATTCAAAAATGAAAAAAAATGTTGCACAAATTAATTTTTTGTCAAACTTTAAGGACCGGAAGATGGTTACCAATTTTGAAAAAAAGTTTTTCTTGTTTTGTCTATATAATTTGCATATTTTCCGCGCTATTACAACTTCGAAATAAAAAAATGAGTTTTTTCAGCCCACCCTAGCGAAAATGTCGCCACTTCTCCAACAAAAAAATCGCCATTCTTCGTAACATCTGCATCTCCGTTGTCTCTTAACAGCAATAAAGCATGTGTGTTAATTAATTTTCGCCTGATTATAAGAATTCTTATCGCAAACGACCAGATGTTCCTTAATTTTAATGCAATTTCACGTGAACGATATCCCCAAGGAATGTAAAACTATATATTTTGTGGAATACATCCAAGGGATAGTCTAATTCCGGTCATGAATTTGCAGTGTTGAAGTGACCGCGTCTTTGTACAGAGACAGTTGAATACCTCAATTAGATAAAATAAAATTGAACCTCTATGACACTGGTAAAAATTTTAATATAACACAATTTTTTAATTTACTAACAGGTAGCTCAGTAATAAAAAATGGTTTAACCCCTTGTGGAAGTTTGGCCCTCTCCTCTTAAAATCTGAAATTGAAAATCTAATACTCTTGTTTGATTGAACTTTAATAAATACGCATATGAGTTTAGTTGACTTGAAAAATATTTGTTAGATTCATAAAAGGAAATCAGTGCTACGTTCGATCTTTATCTAAATATTTTATCTTTACCACATAATGAATTACTGGCACCTTCTCCTATTTAAAAGTGTACATCCACCTCTGAATACTAAACAAAATTTTAATCCAACCAAAGGAATGGTATAACTGAAATTAAACGCAAAATTGCAATAAATGAACCAAGATAACTCAAATCCCTTGTTTAAATTCGATTCTTATCAATAAATATATACAAATACTTTTCATTTATCAATTTCCTTTATGAATATTAAAATTACGTTGAACAAATCTTCTCATGCACATTCGGAACAATAACTCTTCTTGTAACGATTTGTCTCCCCTTGGAAGCTTTCTTTAGATGAATGGAAACGGACCGTTTGGATGGTATAGTTGGCTCCGTGATAAATGCAAAACAAAAATATTACGAATCTAAACAAACCGGCTTCAATTTTGGAAAATGAATACTCGAGATCGTGGTTATTATGCTCAGAAATAAAATGCCAACGTTCCGCTGTGTTGATACTAATTTTGTCGTTGTATACAAAATTTTATTTATCGCAAGGGGCTATCCGATAACGTCACTCAACTTTTAAAAACTTGCTTTTACCTAGTCGTTATTGTTAGCTATTCCAAAAAACGTATTAATTTATCACAATGAGTTTTAATATCGGTTTATTTACTCGCGGTTTGATTTTAAAAACGCTCCTACTCGAAAATGTTCCTTCGCGTAAGTTTTATCGCTCGTAAATGACACGCATTGTTACAAATTAGATTGTCCCAACGCATATTTAGGCTTGCAGGTAGCTCGCACTCTCCCACCAATCTGATTTTCGTTACACGTTTTTTAGATTAAAATTTAGCAACAAGTAGCAGGTTTCTGTATTCCATATGAACGGCAGAATTGGGCGTGATGGATCTTGAATTTTTTGACCGCAAATACACGAAATAAAATCCTCGATTGGCGTGCCCTCAGAACCAATAGAAAACGCGAATTTCCTTCACGTGTGCTGTTTTAAGAGGAACGGAACGAAACTTTTAGGTCCCAAGAAATCGTGCCAACCGCCAGACATACTTTTGTTCATGTTTGCTATGAAGCAGTACATGTAGAAATTTCCCTGTTAACCAAAATTTTAATTCAAAAAGAATCATTCTAATATCTTTAATCCTTGAATAAACTTAATCATCGTTTGTGAAACCTAAAGTATCTAACGAAATTCTGTATTCAGTAAACGTTATTGCTTTAATAATAGATTCTTTCATCTCAACAAATTTGAGGTTTCCCACTCCGGCTTTATTGGATCCTGCATTCAACGTATACTAATTGGGTCAATATAAATGTAGCTTTCCAAATCCGTTCTGAGCGCGTCACGCACCTCCAAAGAACTATCTAAACTTCCCTTTTCTTAACGTAAATCTAAAACCGTTTCAAATCGTTACTCGTTTAGAACACGAACTAATCATTTGCTTAATGAACATCGTGACATTTATAAATGAACGGCACATGACTCTACAATCTAACGAACACGTTACCATTAGTTTGAAAGCGATCTGTACAGCTGTAATAAATAATTCCCAATTGACTAGCGGCCTGTAAATTAATTATTACCGGAACTAATTGCGGTAGGTCGACAACCGAATCGACTAGGCCGTAAAATTTATGCCAAAAAGTTGTTTCCATTGTCTGCACCGTTTATTGATGTTATTATATTATAATAGTCAATTTTAGCATGGGGTGCTAATTTGCTTAAAAACATAATGGAAATGATGCTTTCTGTTATTGTTTCATATAAACAATTCTTTTCTTTGATTGTAAACAATTTGAAACTGTATCAACTTTCAGCTTAATGAAAGCTTCAGTTAAAACTGATACTTTACCTGTTGGCCTCTAGAATATAAATCCATAGATTCGCCCCCAAAAAATTTGCCTCAAGGCAGTTCGCCTCCCGGAAAACACGCTTCACGACATAATCGGATGCTGTTTTTGCAACTCATTTACTTAGCTACTGTTTATTATCTTAAATGTGCAGGATAAAAAATAATATGCTTATAATTAACCCTGGAACCTCTCACCTCAGTAAAAGGTAATGCTCCTTTTCGCATACCATTGGAAACTAAAACCTGCCAATAATGAGGGAGCTAAAATTCGAAAGATCGCGCTCTTCGGAAGCATTCGGACACAAAAAAGTAATTGAAATATCTTGACACGGGAACGGTTGCAAACGGCGAATTAATTACAGCTTTTGTTTACAGTAACGCCAGCTGAAATACAGAAAGCTTTCTTTATTTGTGAAATAGTTATGGATTCTAATTCTGTGTTGTGTGTTAGAATTACCAAAGAACCCTGTACTGGAATGAGTATACACATGCAAATTATTTAATTAGTACTTCCCCTTTTTATAACAATAAATAAATCAATAATTCTCACCTGATTAATGTAAATCTTGTGTATAAGAATGTCGAAGTTCTAACGTTATGTTCGAAGTGGTTTAATATGAGCTTGAAAAGTTTTCTACCGTTCAAAGTTGACTTTATTCCTTTAGGGGGTACAGTAATATCTTTAGTTTTTTATTTGAAAAGTTTCGTACGGTTAGGGAGTATCATAATACATCTTTCGTTTTCGGGAATTTGAAAATTTTACTAAGAAAATTACACAAGTTCGCGAGCACACACCGC
Organism: Photinus pyralis; assembly: GCF_008802855.1. Classification (NCBI taxonomy): domain Eukaryota; kingdom Metazoa; phylum Arthropoda; class Insecta; order Coleoptera; family Lampyridae; genus Photinus; species Photinus pyralis. The sequence continues at coordinate 32,807,594 of NW_022170403.1, read as the reverse complement.
GAGGAAAATGAGATTTCGATCTGAAGACCTGTTGGTTGTAAACTGAAAACAAGGCGCGTATAAGAACGGGAAGGTAAGTTCGTATAAGTTGTTTAGTTAGTCCTGGGGCATAACCAGTGACCAACTTGTGACTAACTCGGCAAACAAAAACTGACCTAAAGGTCTACAATTTCCTGATTTTCACCTATACTTGTAGTATAAATAAGGACATTATCAAAGTTTATATTCCAGGATACATGCGTTTTGCCATATAAATTATATGTACATATAGAAGTCAATGTTCATTTATACCTTTCACTCCACTGCCAAACTCGCTAAAGTCCGTCAGTTGGCCCTGACGAGAAGCGTATCCGTTCTTCACAGACGACACCATTACAAAGGGGTTTGCGATAATGATTTTTCGCTTAAATTGCAAATGTTATGAAGCTTAAGTGTACCTTCACTGGCCCGATGACTGCAATTCGATAAACGATATCGAAGCCTTGTTAAATTCACTACTTGGTGCAACGAGCTACTGTACAGGAAAAGCCAGCTGTGCTTCATTAAAAACCCTTTTTGACATTATAATCTTCTGTTCATTACTCTCTTCAACATATTATCCTTCAGCGACGGTGGTTGAATGCCATTCCCCGTGCCTTTGTTTTATTTGAATATTCGCCCTACTGTCAGCCAAAAACGTAGCGGAAGTTCTTCCTAGACAATGTTCAACCTGTGGATTAGAGTTTTTTTGTGATCTTCGTATACTGTTGATCATTTATTGTTTAAAATGTATTACGTTGAATACAAACAATGGTGGAAATTTTAACCCATAAAGATAAAGAACGGCGTGAGGGTGAGCTTAAAAAAATATAAATATTTTTGCGAAATACGAACAATAACATGCTAATATTGAACAAAGGAACGACATCCATCTTTCCGTCTTTTGGGACAAATTGTATTAGTTTTGTTTCCCGGGCGACAGGCGTAGAGTTGGGCGTGGGGTTCGCTCACATCTTGACTGAGCCCTTAATTTTCGGTCCACTTACGAACGTGGAACGAACGATAAATGACAGTACTCGAGACCGAAAGTCCACGGGAACGGAGAACCGGTATTATTAGGTAATGTAAGATCCCGCATACCACACAATCAAAATTTGAAGGCTCCTTTTTGGCCACATCAACAGTTGCCGTAAAATGTTCTGTGATTCACAGAACCAAAGTCGAGGACCGAAAATTAAGGGCTCAGTCAAGATGTGAGCGAACCCCACGCCCAACTCTACGCCTGTCGCCCGGGAAACAAAACTAATACAATTTGTCCCAAAAGACGGAAAGATGGATGTCGTTCCTTTGTTTAATATTAGCATGTTATTGTTCGTATTTCGCAAAAATATTTATATTTTTTTAAGCTCACCCTCACGCCGTTCTTTATCTTTATGGGTTAAAATTTCCACCATTGTTTGTATTCAACGTAATACATTCTAAACAATAAATGATCAACAGTATACGAAGATCACAAAAAAACTCTAATCCACAGGTTGAACATTGTCTATTTCCTGCCCTAATGCAGTTAAAATTGTTCTAAAAAACTCTATGGATTATGAAATAATAAAATTAAAATACGGAGAAGGCATGCAAAAGGGTGTAACCAATTCCTCCCGTTAAATTTAATATAACTTACGTTAGCAGTTCTCATATCAGCCCACAGGAACGTTTATATTATGATTATAGAGGCTACTCGTAAATATTATATCTCTAATGGCCGTTTGCACCAACAAATTTAAGTGGAGCTTAGCTTAAGCGTAGCTTTAAATTCATGACAACGATTATTGAGACAATGGTTGCCATGGATTTTAAGCCACGCTTAAGCTAAGCTCCACTTAAATTTTTCGGTGCAAACGGAGATAATTCAATTAATTAATGTTAATTGAAAAGAATTTACCGTATAGTGACTATAATTACCAAAAGCCTCTAAATCGCACATTTCTACTTAATTGGTGTCAACAGTCTTGCACCTTTTTAACTGGAATTCAAAGATTAAATTGCACTCCTTTTCACAACGTAAGTTACCTCCTTACTCTAAAATGAAAGGTTTTTAACTGACTATCCGAGCGCTTCCTTTACAAGTTAAATATCCATTCCTTAAGAACATCATAAAACAATTAGGCCTGCTAGAAACGTACATTTTTCGCATTTATTGCTTTAGTCCTATAACCGAGTTCTGTTTATTGATACTTGCGAATCGACTATAATTTTTTTATAGACCCACGCTGGTTGCCTCGGTTGCTCAAACGCGGATCCCTTACAAATCTCCCGGAATGCCCTCCCTTAATTTCATACTTAATTAATGACGAATTGTTAACGCAAATGGACATGTTTAATAGTTAATTTATTGCTTAATTCCGCCATACGAATCAAATAAAAGCTAGGTGAAAAATCATTACCCCGTGATGCTTAAACATGTTCCACCATGCTGAAGTGGTTGTGCAGTGGTTTGGAGGCGATAAGTCCAATTAGGATATCACGTTACCTCAAGTTACTGCGACCTCTCGTCTCCAGACATCCGAAAATTATAAAGAAAATAACGCTCTACAGAAATATAAAGCGCAGAATAGACGTGCTTTATTTCCATCACGGTTTACGGATTTATTTTTTATAATTGCACTCTTTATTAATACAACATTCGCTCCCAACGCGTCCCAACTTCTGAACACATTCTGTTTAGTGACGAAGCCAACCTTTACTCAAACGGGTGTGTAAACAAATAAAACTGTCTGCTACTGGGCGAACGAAAATCCATAAGAGAAACATAAACGTTTTGGACGTTATTGTTATTGTATGGGCTGCCATGTCTAGTGAAGGTATCGTTGAGTCTTATTTTTTATTAAGACCGGCTCGCCCCGAGCACGTACGGTAAACAGTTAAAAGTATTGCAACATGTTAAGGAACTTGTTGACTTCGCAACTGAAAAAAATCGATAAATGCAATAGAAAATCTTTAACAGGTAATAAATATGGACAATAGGTTCACAAGTGGAGTACCCGCTACAATCAATACGTGCAACAATACAAGGGCATAAAGATACACACAAAAATGTACGCTTAAATTAATGTTGAATGACTAACGCACAACCAAAGGCACATTTTATATAAATAATGTCACCTTTATGCTGCTTAAAAAAAGGATAATCGAACTTCAGCAAATCGAAGTAGCTACTGCTGCGGTCCCGGATGATGGCCCCACACTTGCTCAATTTGAGTGTATCTCAATAGAGAGAGCTACTAATTTGTCGAATACTCAAGTGTTAACGATATTGCTTCGGTGCAGATAAGATATCCGGGAAAGGAACTAAAATGGAGAAATCAAACATACGCTGATACGATTAACCTTGCCTACCCCAGTAAGTGGGTTCCCATATAAATAAAATAGAGAATAGATGCTATATTAATCAACTTCGAATTTGCCAGGAACATGTGATATAAACTAACCTATAAATAATGAAAAATATGCTTACTAGACTATGGTCAGCAAAATCCCATTCACGTAAATACGTTTAGATAAATAACTAAATGCCATACCGCTTAGTTCTTTAATAAAAAAAACTCAAACCTTAAATATCGTCTTGCATAAGCAAGACGATATTAACATAACATAAACATAAGTTTTGCATACGGCCAAATTTGTGTTTCTCAATGGCTACGCTTGTATTCAACGGACTTCACACATGTTTAGAAATTTACGCCTTTTTACATTTTCAAACTGAAATATTAAACTAAAAAGCTCAAGTACAGTAATTATTCAGGAAAACCAATTCTCAAATGAGTTCAGTTTCTGACCTTTACTTTTCGCGACATGAATTTAAATGCAATAAATCCGAAACTAGGGGGCGATGCCGCCCCAATTCGGCTAGAATACATTGATCAAGTATTTATAATATTTCGTTTGAAATATTCATGATGAACTTCAATAAGAACAGTGAACTAAATCATTAAACGTTCGCAACCTACACTTAATGTAACAAAGAAGTACTTAGTACATTATTTATGCGCATCTTGAGCATAATACCATTGAATAATAAATCTGAATAGAAGGTCAGTGAGATAGGAGAAAAGGTGGCCAGTATTCTTTATCTAGAATGTGCTGGTATCGTACGGCAAGTAACAAAACGTGATTAAAGGAAACTCTTCAACATTTTTTAATTCATACAATATAGCCGAGATACTCACTTCAAAATGAGTAGAGAGGTGAGAGAGAATGTTTTGACTACGGTGACATCATGCCATTGATAAACTTACGCACGTCGGTAACTGGATACCTTTGATACAACGATCGTCTAAATATAGTTTTCAGATGAATATCCGACTTAATTTTTTAACAAGTTATAAGTTCTTAATTCAATAATAATAACAGCGTTGTTGCAGAACGTAAAAAGTCAATTATTGGATACAAGATAATTAGACAACAATATGCTATGATAATATGATAAAGGGTCCGTTCACTTAGCCAAAAATGAACTAATTTTTTTTACGTATTGTGCCTCAATAATCATTTGTGCTCAATAGTGCATTTATTCGCACCGTTTGTGCCTTTTTGGTTTTGGAGATAATAGGACAAATCAAATGGGGGCAACTTAAATCGTTATTTTTTTGTTATTTGTGACATTTTCAACTAACTACATACGAAATTAGATCATTCACTATAGTAGTAGGCGAGAGACACTTTGCCCCAAGGCCCATTCTCCAAACGAGTACCTATAACTTTTGTTTGAAAAGTTATTTTAAAATTTTGTTCCTTAACTCATCCAGTATGTACACAACCAATTTCGTGGAATTCTCTCCATTTTCGTTGTCCGGCCAAGAATTGCAGTGGAACTTTTTTTTCGAATTTTCAAAAACTAATTCCAGATTCGTGATTTTTATGTTCAAAAACCGCCAGGCACCAAATTTCGTCGAAGCAGGGGTGCGCCCTTCCGTGATAGGAATTTTGAAAATTTTTTTCAAAATCGGAAAGGGCATACCCGAAAACCTAATTAAAAACGTGTCACTCATCTTTGTAACTGTTGTGTAGTGATTGTTTCAGGTACGGTGAAAATTTTTTTGCAGTTTTAGGTCACTAAGTAGGTCTATTTTAAGAATCCGCCCAAAAATGTCTGCAAAAAATACAAAAATTAAATTTTTTAAAAATATGGGCATGTAGCACATCGATTATAGGGTTTTGAAGTTTTCTGAATTTAAATTTTTAGTTAAAAATGTTTTTGGGGGCATTTTTGAGGAGTGTGGGGTGTTTTTAAGGGGTGGGTTTTTATATTTTTTCAATATTAACGTATCGCTGTCATACATCGATTTATATGTTTTTATGGATAAGGATCTCGAATTCCATATCAAAATGGAGGTACAGCAAGTTATTCAATGTTAAAAAAGTAGAACGACGCCGACAGACGGCCCGAAAATAACATAAAACGCGCGGTACGCCTCGCCCGCGCTGCACGACATCATTTTAATAAAAAGATAATAATTTTGACGCTATCTTGTATATCTTTCTAGGATTTATTCAAAAATCATACTTTGACATCAAAATTGTAATCTCCACCCCAAAAAACCTATAAAAAGACGTATCGCACTTGTTATAATTATTATCTTTTTATTAAAATGTTGTCGTGCAGCGCGGGCGAGGCGTACCGTGCCTTTTATGTTATTTTCTGGCCGTCTGTCGGCGTCGTTCTACTTTTTTAACATTGAATAACTTGCTGTACCTCCATTTTGATATGGAATTCGGGATCCTTATCCATAAAAACATATACATCGATGTACGACAAGTTAATATTGAAAAAATATAAAAACCAACCCCTTAAAAACACCACCCCAATCCGCCAAAACGCCCCCAAAAATATTTTTAACTAAAAATTTAAATTTAGAATGCTTAAAAACCCTAAAATCGATGTGTTATATGCCCATATTTTTTAAAACTTTAATTTTTGTATTTTTTTGGCCGCCATCTTGAATTTCTCAAAATGCTTAAGGGTGTCAAGGTGGCAGTCTCCTTACGAACAAAAAACCGTCAAAAAACCTTCACCGTACCTCACTTCCAGGTTAAGCCAAAAATCCCAGTTTGGCATCCAGTCTATTAGGGAAGCGATTGAAGAATGAAAGGACACGTCACGGAGAACGGCAGCGACCGCGCGGTACAGCAATAGTGCTGTCGCTTGTTTACTTCCATGTTTTCTATAATATTAATAATTATGTTTGTGTGCCAATTAATATAGTTTGCGTTGAGCAGATTGTTGCTGCCCTTTCTTCCAGTAAGACAACACAAAAGTAACTGGTGATTGCTGAGAAAAAAATTAAAGAACTCCAAATTTCACCACTTCTTTGGGAGTGGCTCCCAAACGAAACACGTTTGACCCTCGGTTTATTTGAAAAAAAGTGCTTATCTTGAACCCCTCGGCCGTCTACCACCCAATTTTCACCCTGTATAACCAACTTTAAATGACATCCTTACCTTTCCATGTCTGTATATATTAGAAGTTTTAGTTTTTGTTAAGATGAATTCAGATATTTTCAATTTTCTGAACGTTAATCATCAATACAACACAAGGTATGGTCATAAGCTGCAGTATGAAAGACATAATCTGAAAAAGTATAAACAAGTATAAATTGTGCACAACTCTTGTACAGCATTTTTTTTACCGAAATAGCTTTTGTTTTGACATCACTAATTGATATATTTCTTGCAGACGTCTCAATCGCCCTTTGTGAGTACCACGAACTTATAAATTAAGATGGACTGTTAATGCTGAATTGACAAATGACACCTACATGGGGGCCGCCATGATGTGCACTCACATGGCGCGAAATTCAAATCAACTAATAAACAATTCCCCTAGAAAATAACTAGAATGTGCACATCATGGCGGCGCCCATGCTAGGGCCATTTGTACCTCTATGCAACTGTTTGATCAGCGGTCCATCTTAATTTATAAGTTCGTGTGAGTACCCTCTTCCGACAATCCGATCTTGAGGTATAATGGAATATACCTGATCACGATAAGAGGTTGAGGAGGAGGGCTATGGTTGGTAGAAATTAATTCCTTTCGTTGAGACTCTTTTCATTAGAGTATCATGATGAAGGATAAAACCAGTTCCACCCCCCCCCACCCTCTGATCTCGAAAATGAGTCGCCCGGAAAAGCTATAGTTTGTACAAATCAGTTCCTTTGATGAGACCTAAGCGTTCACTTGGTCCCAGGCTTAGCCCCCATTTGATTTTTCCTCTTATCTCCGAAACCAAAAAGGCACAAACGATGAGTATGAAAGCACGATTAAACACAATCGAAGTACTACGCAATACCGTCGATGAACTATCAAAAAGTTTAATTTTTGGGAGGGCTAAGCGTTCATTTAGCCCCCATTTGATTTTTTCGATTATCTCCAAAACCAAAAAAGCACAAACGGTGCGCATAAATGCACAATTGAGGCACAATACATAAAAAAAATTGGTTCATTTTTGGACTAATGGGGGGCTAAGTGAACGGACCCTATGATAAATCATTGAAGTTTTTATTCAATGGATAAATGTATGTTCTCTTGATTTATTTTTTGACGGTAAAAAACATTCCATTGAATGCGATTGACGACTGCGTCTTTTCTCTCTAAATTCATTATAGCTTTGAAATTTCTTATTCGATCCGTAAACTCGAGAACTTAAGCCGTTCTCTGCATACGACTAGGAAAGCGCTTCAATATTGTAACAGATTTTTGATTTAATACTCGAATTTTGCATAAATAATTGTAGAATTACTTGATATTTATGGTATTTTCAGGTGCCGTAATTATTAATATTTAAAAAATATCAAAAATATGTTACAAGAGAGACGTAGAAAAAGGTTTAGAAGCAAACGTGCCGGCATGGCGTTTTCGAGTCTTCGTTTCGTAAAAGTGCATTACAATTTCTTTCATGAAGCCGATTTAAAAAACCTTTCATTTCACATCATAATAGATTATATTGCACTTCTCTCATTTGAATTTTAAAGTTGTTGTTTAAAGTAGTACTTAATTCCAAATTTTGTCTCAAAAACATGTTATTTGTGCATTTATATACGGAAACAGCAATTAAACAATATCTGTAAATGCTCGCACAACTGAGACTGACAGTATATTGTATATTCTGAAATATCCCAAAACATTGTCTATAGGTACAATAATAGTAAAGTTTAATTTCGATCTTAAAGTCTACATAAGGTAAGATCGTTGGAATCAAGATTTACATGTAAGTAAGTACTAAGTTACGATAATTTTACCGTCATTTCCTAAGAGGTGTGCAAATAATAACATGTATTACGTAAGCATAAGTTTGTAAATACAGAGATAATATTGCAATACGATACGATCTTCACCTGCTGTTATAACTCCCACGCAGTCTACGAGATAAGTACGCGAAAGTAGCGTCATCTAAAGAAATCTAATCACGTTGATTCAGTTGAGTAGGTGGTATAAACCCTCGATTAAAATTTAGTTACTTTTAATAAGCGGAGTTTGTCCCAGAGGGCAACCTACGGAGAAACTCCGTTAAAGTGGACCCTTCAAAAAGCATTGCGTTGTCTTTCT
>NW_022170403.1:32774531-32798916 GCF_008802855.1 Photinus pyralis | reverse complement strand
TACTGATTGTAAATGTCAAGGCCGTCCAAAATCGGTCCATGCATTAGGGCACAAAACGCGAAAAACGAGTTAAGCACATGTACGGAAAGAAGAAAAAATAACGAATTTTTTCGTATATAAATCAAAATGTTCTTTGTACAGTGAAAGTAATAATAAATTTTCAAACGTTTCCAATTACATTGAGTCTTACGGAAGAATTAAACTTCAAACGCGATTATCTCAGTTCGATATCCCTAAAAATTTGACAAATTTTGAGCAACTTTTGCGTTTACATCGTATTATTTAATAAACGGAAGCCTAAATCAAAAAGTTTTACTCTTAAAAAAAGTTTCGCTCATCGTTTATCTTTACATTGCACATTGTCATTCTTTTAATGCACTTACCTAGGAAAAGAAATCACATTAGTGCTACGTGCTAGTTTAGGGTATTATTGTTTTCATTTAGTATGACACATTTAAAAAGTTACCTGGGGTTGTAAGTATAAGGCGATGTTCTGTATCTACAATTTTTTTTATGTTTCTTAAAATTATGGGTTGGTCTCTTTTTGAGTTTCACATTCATTGATTTATGTAATTAATAATTATCTGTATCAATTATATTGGCAAAGCTTTGGTATACCCGTGTCGAGAACGTACCTATGAGTAAGAGCGAAATGGAGCTACGGGAAATGTAGAGATGGATTGTATTCACCGGAGCGAAAGCGCTTCGTTTGTAAGTGAGTAAAAAGTTCGTTGTTTTACTTTTAATTACATATTTTGGTTACTATTGCACATAAAATTATAATTCTCAGTGCAATGTAAAGATAAACGATGAGCGAAACTTTTTTTAAGAGTAAACTTTTTGATTTAGGCTTCCGTTTATTAAATAATACGATGTAAACGCAAAAGTTGCTCAAAATTTGTCAAATTTTTAGGGATATCGAACTGAGATAATCGCGTTTGAAGTTTAATTCTTCCGTAAGACCCAATGTAATTGGAAACGTTTGATAATGTATTATTACTTTCACTGTACAAAGAACATTTTGATTTATATACGAAAAAATTCGTTATTTTTTCTTCTTTCCGTACATGTGCTTAACTCGTTTTTCGCGTTTTGTGCCCTAATGCATGGACCGATTTTGGACGGCCTTGACATTTAGAATCAGTATATGATGACCTTTCATTTTTTGTGAATTTCAGCTTGTGACACCAAAACCCCCACGGAACTCATTTCTAGACGACTTTCTTTGCAACGAGCACTCTACTAAAATTACAGAATAAGCTTTACTTATGAGTATTCTGAACATGAACCAAAATTGTGATGTAAATGCACCGCGTAGAAAGAAAAGAACTGCTAATTTCAGCACATCTGAAAATCGTGTGCTTGTGTCAAGAAAATCTTGATCCATTTGGAATCTAAAATAGGCTACCTATATCCTTCAAGAATACATAGTATGTATTTGCGTACTTCTACTTCAATTTCTTTCTTCCTATTTAGTATAGGTATCGACGGTTGGTAATTTCGCAAATTTTTAAAACGTCACAAGTCTACTAGAAATTTGACGCAATATCTTGGGTTATGTTGATAACTGCAGAAAATCTACCCAATAACTTTATCTAGAGCTTATCCTGCCGATAATATTTAAACGAGGTTCGAAATACCCGAAGCGACGCTAACTGTCGGTTTACCTGGAAGATATCTTATACTTGACTTTATCCCGAGATGGAAATACCGGCCCTTAGGGCCGGTATTTCCATCGTCGGATAAAGTACTAGATTCGTACCTGCAAAATAACTTATACCGCCCGATATCTTCCGTTTATCTATCTGCGGGTATTTCCATCGGCGTGCGGTATAAATATATCCCGTAGATAGCTATCTAACTATATATCCAAGAAAAAGATAGCGAACGGCAGGGCCACAAATTAGAGAAAGATAGCTTACTACCTGACAATTTGAACGAATGCTTTTGTTTTTGAAAGAAATTCAGTGACTTGTAATATACTTGTCAAACGTAAATTACAGAATAAGCTTTACTTATGAGTACTCTGAACATGGACCAAAATCGTGATGTAAATGCACAGCGTACTGAGAGAACTGCTAATTTCCGCACATCTGAAAATTGTGTGCTTGTGGATTTGGTTATTGAGTACAAGGACGTCCTGGAAACTAAACGCAATGATGGTGTTACTTGAGCAGAAAAAAATAATTGCTGGGCTAGGAGAATATTGACCAACAATTTAATGCAAAGTCTGGAATTAATAATCGTACAGCTGAAGGTATATTTACTTATTTTCAGTAACACCTAACACAGTTCAATTTCTTATACAAAGATCACCTCAAATAATTCTTCGTCATCGGATTCGAATAAGTCAAGAAAATCTTGATCCATTTGGAATCTAAAATAGGTTACCTATATCCTTCAAAAAAACATAGTATGTATTTGCGTACTTCTACTTACATACTTCAGTTTCTTTCTTCCTATTTAGTATAGGTATCGACGGTTGGTAATTTCGCAAATTTTTAAAACGTCACCAGTCTACTAGAAATTTGACGCAATATCTTGGGGTTATGTTGATAACTGCAGAAAATCTACCCAATAACTTTATCTAGAGCTTATCCTGCCGATAATATTTAAACGAGGTTCGAAATACCCGAAGCGACTCTAACTGTCGGTTTACCTGGAAGATATCTTATGGAAGGGAGTCCCACACACACCCCCCTTATAGACGGGGCAGCTTATAACAGGTTTCCCAAACCTCGAAAAAAATTATAGTTGGCTAAAAAATTTTGGGTTGTTTGTCTCATACTGGGCGAGAATAGTTATTTATGTATCAAGGGCATTAAGACGATATTAATGCCGAGGGCGACAGAGCCCGAGGGCCTCTGGCCCGAGGGATTGTAAGTCGCCCGAGGGTTAAATATCGAGTAATGCCTGAGATGCATACAAAATTTTATTTTTCATCGTTCCAAATAATGCATTTCCAATATACAAATGTAATGATTATTGTTAGTGCTTCATACGAATCAAGTAGCATCTTTTTTATTACATAACTTCATCAATATATTTGACAGGCAGTTTGAGGGCATAATGAGAGGGCATAATGGATTGTCATCTCATTATGCCCTCTCATTATGCCCTCGGGCGTCATAGATTGCTTTATATATCTCATGTGACAGATATAATTGGCATATAATTGGCAAATGAAAAATAAAACTATTTTTATACTTCTAAAGGAAATGAAACCAAATACTTTTGCAATCGGAACTTCTATGTTTATGACAGTGAATGACGTTCGAATTACCTTCAACCAAAGGACGTGCATCTCATCGGATGCAGCCAATATTTTAATTAAACGGTCAAACTTTACGTAACTATTATAAAAGTTGGCCTCCTTTCATTGGATGCTTAAACATACATTAATCAATGAATGAATATTCATTCAACCTGCTAAAATTAACATTGCAGAGGACTACGTGACCGTCCCTGAAAAATCCAATTTCCCTAATATTTTTCTTAATAACCTAGATAATTTAATAAATTTAAGGACTGTCTGGTATATTACAATTTATAGCCCGTCAGTAATTTCTGTTGTCGAACACTTTAGGATTTAATTTTACTGATGGAGACCTGTTCAAATGAAAGAGTACTCAAAGGCTTTCGTCTTGTTTTACGTAATAATTAATAGTAATGAAAATGATCTGCTTGGAAAATATTGACAAAAGTGACTCTACATAAAGGTTCTGGTCGGCCACACAACACTTGACGTGGTCGGAGGCGATATCCACTGGCCTTGCGCTGTTATGGCACTTCGTTCCGCCATCCGTTCTCCGTTCTCATGTTTGCATGATATTTGCACATATCATAGCACATTAAAGGGCCTCATACACGATGCTGTTTACCATGTACCTTCCGGCTATGATTTCGAAACGTGTATGTGTGAGATAGGGGTACAGGCCGAGAATTTCTGTGAGCCGGAAAGCTGAAAGCAGTTAAGTTTAGTAGCTTTAGTGTTCTGTAGACACGCATTTCGTCTTCATTCGGGATGCATGGCCCTAAGCGGTGCGATTCCCTTTTAATCTCATAATTCTTCTTTTTTAATTGCAATTCGGGACATTTTCTGTTGTTTTTTGTTGTGATTAATTACCTATCCCCATGTTCATTTGCAACTTCTTCTTTTTGGAGTTTAATCTGGTTTTCCGATTGGTTTTGTTACTTTGTGATTGTTTGTTATCACTTGACCTTTGTGTTCGTCCTGTTGGCCTTCAGCTCTTGAATTTTTAGTCAGTTCACCTTTGAGATGTGTGGTTATCCCGTTACACGCTAGCTTTGATGAAAGCCGACGATGCCTTCTGCCTCGTACACCGGATCTTTTGACCTATTATAACTTTTGAAATTTGATTGTCTTAGTTAAATTTAACCTCTTAGTGATAACTAGTTCTTTTACCTGATGATGACATGGTTATGTCGAAACATGTAGTAAATGTTAAATTTTGATAATATTAAAGAATATATGGGGAAGGTATAAATATTTTCTCAGAACGAAGTTGTACTTATTGATCACAATTAATTAAGAATCAAAATTAACAAAGTGTCAAAAAGCTTTTTTTTCGATCGTTTGCGCTTTATTTTCTTCTGTTTGTCAGGCAACAAACAAACTGGGAGTCCTATTAACATAAGATCTTCTTCAGAGATCGTGGCTACAGCCCCGATCTGTTCACACTACACTAAAAACTGACAAAAACCACGCGAATAAAACGTAGTAGTATATGGCTAAACAGAGAGTACAGGTTGAGCCTTCGGGTTTGCAAATCGAAGGGCCTGCCTTCCGGTATACAGCATCGTGTATAGCGACCTTTATATCTGTGATACGCGGGCATAAATAGTACCACTTTACGCCCTAGGCTAGAGCATTAAGTATCACCATAGTAACTTATTTATACTTAATGACAAAACAAACAAATATTTGCAGATCATTGAAGATTAGAAATGTCAATACCTACTAACTCACAAGATTGGCCTTATTTCGAATAGTTTCTGGAACTTCTTGGTTCTTGCTCATTCACGATGAATTGTATTATTTAAAATTACGTTGAACGTTTGGATGGTTTCAATCATATTAACAAATTCGAACCACGCATACTTGTTCAAACATAATGAATTATTTTGTAAACGAATATTTACTTTAACGAAGAAAACTATTTGTAAGACTTACAATTTTGTATGTACCACGGGCATAAACTGATGTTTATACTCTCGGGCGACTAAAAAGCTCTTGGTCCTGTCGCCCTCGTGAATATAAACATCACTTTTATGCCCTTAATACATAAATAACTATTCCGCCCATTTAATATATATGTACTTCCTATTGAATTCATTATAAACTTATACTAAATTATTTTTCTGCGTGTTCGCCTACAATTACATAACCAATAGCCTCTTAAAAAGTTTCTTAACGCAACCTGTTAATGTACCAAGTAAATATCATGGTTACTCATACTCATTTCTTAATTTTTAGTATTAGACATATGTTCTCAATTTTAAAATTTCAACATAAGGATTTTAGAATATCAATCAAGTTAGGTTTGAGAGCAATCATTTATTCACACGCCAAGCATCAAAATGGAATAAAATTTTTGAATTAAACACGTGAACATCACAAAAGGTAAACTAAATTTTATTAACCCCTGTTGCGCTCTCATTTCCACAAGTTGGCTGGCGGTGCTAAACATTGGTATCATCCTATTTAGTCCTACACAAGCCACGTACACTCATTTTCTTAAACCAATTTATTATGAAATTTTTTCTTCCTTTATGTAGAGATCTTACCGATAATAAATAAGATTACATTCGACATGTCAAACTAAAAGAAGTTATCGTTTGCTAATTAATACTATTTAACTTGTCTTAATTCCCTAACGTTTTGATCCATTTGAAAGAATAAGTAAGCAAATTGTGCCTCTAAATTCCTTTAGTAGATTACCTCTGTATGTATAAGTTCACACTATTGGGATCAGATTTCTTTAATCCGCACCAAGACATAAATTCCTTATGGATTCGTCTTTTTACCAGTCGCACACTGGTAAGGGAGGGCTAAAAAATGATCCCTCAGTTTTTTTAAGGAAATACACGTTTTGAAGCACTAGGGGAACCGCGAAATTTGAAATTGAACAACAGTTGGAAAGTATATGTATTTTGCAGTCGGTCTTGGATTGTGCGGATACTTTTGGATAGGGAAAGTTTTGTGAGCGTATCGTTTAAGCCTTTAACATCACAAGAAAAATATAGTTGCATCGCTTTTTTCAATCGTTTCACGACTCCACATAAAACCTTTGTGTGTACCCAATTCTAAAAACGTCACTTTTATTGGTTATTGAATTTAAACTGAACTAAGAGTATGAGTAGGTAACAACAATAAGCTTAATATAATGTGATGGACGCAAGTAGCGTCAGTAGAAGCCTTGGAGAGCTCAGCAAGTATCCACTTGAGTTTTCTGTCATGATTCATTTTCACAATGAAAATATTTCGTCCATTCCTGGATGATCTGGGAGGGTGCCCCTAATGCTAGCGGCGTTTCCACGTTGGATGGCAAGCGATATTCTTTGGAATAGGAAACTTTTAACACGGCTGTCTCCGGATTCTGCTATGAGGTTTTGTCCAATACACTTCAAAAATGATGTTATTTCCGAGCTGCAGGGGCCAAAGGTTTCAAAAGCTAGAGCCACAAAGAAAAAATTGTTAGATTTCAAATCGGAATATTTTTCGTGCTTCTTCTTTGCTTGAATTTCACTAGCTGATCCGGCGGTTATTGATGTTTGATGTATGTATGATGCCGCAACAATGTCCACGCAGGTGACATCCCAAATTAAGCGTTGTCCTCTTCGCCATGGTGCTAGAGTGACTCCATCTGGTCGTTTTCCATCGTCGCGTGACAAACCTACAGGCTCCAGAATTGAACAAATCTTAATTGACGCAAGAGCTCTCTGAATGATGTGATTCAGCTCTGTGTGCCGTGAAAGTCTTCCCTTGCTAGATAAGCAGCTTAAACCGTGATGCCCATTTTCCTCTACAACCTTTCCACAGTTGCATTGGTGCTTTTGAAACCTCTTGCAGCCAAGGCGGAGAGCCATACAGGTTTCAAAGTCTTGGCTATCCAACATGGTACCAATATTGGCAGAAGGAATACATTGGAGCCAAGCTCCAGATAGTGCACCTTGAACTGCAAGGAATCGTGCATTATCAGTATTTGTCTGGGATTTAAATTCGCTTGATGTTGATTAGATCCCAGGATTTTTGACTATGAGGAATTGCAGCAATCTCAGTATTTAAATAACTCCATGCCGTTAAAGCATCAGCCTGAAGGTGGACAGGAAATTGGCCATCCATATGGGGAAGAATTTGAGACGCCAAAGTCTGAGCACCGTAGGTTGAGCTGAGAAAGCAAGGTAGTGCTATGTCGCATATTTTTCGAAGGCCAGTTCCTCCGTCAATTACAGGTAAAGTTGCTTGTCGCCATTCGTCATCGTTGATATTCATGTTGAGGACGTTGGTAAAGGAGCTTCTTAGGAGGTCGTCGAATGATATCAACATTTGTGGAAAATTCCACACTGCGCATGTACGTAAGAAGTAAGTTAATTTCGGAATGTAAAGGCAGTTACGTAATAAGAAATACGCTATGTGCGTGTTAATTCCTGAGAGGCGATCCGTTAAACATTGGAGTTGGTGTAACTTTTTCATAAAGCAGTTTGAGTATGCTTCTTCGAAGATTGGAGAACCAAGAATTTCTAGATTATGACAAGTTACTAGACGGATACCTGGGCAAATTTGTTGAAAGGAACGTAATACAATCTCGTTCACGTAACCATTACAAAAGAAAAGTTCACATTTTCTTGTATTAATTTCCAATCCTCTTTCATTAGCAAGTTTCAATAGATTTATAAAATCAGCCAACACAGTCTTGAAATTATCTGCAAGAGAGGCATCATCAAGATATACAGGGTGATTCCTATAGTACCTGCCACCGTTTGGGAGCGTGTAGGTGGTGCGTAGGGGAGTATTTTGATATAGGACACTTGGGGTCGGCAATCTAAAATAAGGGTGCCAGAGCCAAATTTACCTTCTGGAATTTCGCGCCTGTAGGTAGGCAACCCAACCGGCCGGCGGTGCACACGGAGCTGACACTTGATCAGAATTTTGTTTAAACCCACGAAATCCCGTCTGCAACGACGCGTATCAAGTGAATAAACACTATGGCAATAGTATAATAATAGTTGGCTAGATGTAGGAAGTGCAATGAGAACAACGGTGGCCACGTTGAACACTTGTAAACGTTATTGCTTTTGACTGTCGTTTTCCCTCCTTCCCTCCCATGTCGCTTCCTCGCGCTACCTCGCTCTGCATCGCTCCGCGCGAAACGTCGGTCGGTTGGGTTGCCTACATACAGGCGTGAAATTCCAGAAGATAAATTTGGTTCTGGCGCCCTTATTTTAGATTTCTGACCCCAAGTGTCCTATATCAAAATACTCCCCTAGGCACCCCCTATACGCTCCCAAACGGTGGCAGGTACTATAGGAATCACCCTGTATATAATATTTTAATTGATCTTCATTAAAAGTTTTCGAAAAATTGCAGTCTTCATTTCTGTGCAGGTAATTTCTTTTTTCGGTTTCTGTTTTCTTGTCCCCCCCAGAGCTCCTTTCTTGCAAATGCAAAAAGGGATGCAGAGGTGGCTGTATTTGCCTGAAAGCAGGTCTCAAATGCTTTGTGATGTGTGCTAACTGCGCTGGGGAAACGTGCCAGAACGCTGCCCTTATCATCATTGAAGAGGGCGACGATGACGAGCCTCAAGAGAACCCTGACGATCCAGCAATACTGGGCTCCCTACCTATAAAGGACCGCGACGACAATCCACCAATAGTAGAGGACCTGCTTGTTAAAGAGTGCAGCGAAAGTGACGGCCCAGAGCCATTCAAAACAAGGAGACGATTTTGATCTATCTTTGATTTATTGGTTATATACCTACTACAATTTTTATGACTTATGTTTATATTAAAATACACCTCACCGTTTTTTTTAATGATTGCATGGCAAATTTTTCTTTACCACACCAAAAAACAAGAAATAAAAAGCTTTTGGAACATTTGTGGATAAATGCGATTTTACCTTATATCGGTTTTTTTGAGATTTAGAGATAACTACGAGACCTGCAACCCCACTTTACACTTAACTTAAAGCTAATTAAATTATCTACATCTTCTATTTTATAAGAGTAGTATAGGGGCCACCATGGGCACCCCCCACTCCTCCTCCTTTAAGCCCCGCCCCCCTGGCTTCCTATTGGTTGGCTTATACCCCGCCCATCTCCCACTCCTTTAATCTGATTGGCTCCCCGCCCTCGTTTGAGAATCCTCGATTCCTATTGGTTCCACCCCCTTCGTTCTCATTGGTCCTGACAAATCCTCGATTCCTATTGGTTCAACCCCCTTCTCCTTTCCTTCGTTCTCAATGGTCCTGACAAATCCTTGATTTCTATTGGATGGATTTCCCACCCGTTCTTCGACGCATCTACCTCCAGTCGCCGTTGCATGGTCTCTCTCGTCCACATGGTTATCGACGACTGTTTCTCAGTTCATATCCAGTCGTTGTGGGGGGGACATGCCACTTTTGGATCTTTCAGAAAAAACCCGTAGAGATCAAGGTTCGAACCTACTCCCCGCACGTACTACCGTCGTAGAGTATCGATATAGCATCTGCGCTACGAAGAACTAATGCAAAATATAGGTATCTCGTCGTTCCATATTCCTGCACTGTGCTGCTGTGGTTGATTAATCGTGGGTATGCTATATAAATTACGTTCTAATTATTTTTAGGCAATAAATGGATAAACAAAAATAAGGCAATCGTGAAATTCGTGTATGTTTTCTGAGGGGTGTTTGAAATCTGCACCGATTTTGAAAGTAATCTTTATTTTCGTTTAGACTTGCGTTGCATAACGTTAAATCACGTGATCACACACCTGCAATAAAATTTCAATTAGCGGAAGACCGTATCAGTATCCATTTGAACATTGAGGCAGTTAGTTCATATTTTTCTTGGTAAAGAAATCTTCGTACTTACGCCTAGTAAAAAATTACAGACCGATTAGAAGGTCTGCATTATGTCTTCCACCAATTTTGCAATTTTTAAAGCTCATTGCATAATCTGTATCATAGATCACGTGATAAATATCTAGGTAATGCATTCTTATAAAGTCAGTGCACCTGTGCAAAGTCGACAGTATAAAGAAGCACTTCGAAGTGTAAACGTACCTGTGAGCCGCACAGATTGAATTCTTTTCTGGCTTACCAATTCCATATTAAGTTGGTATTCTCGTGCATGCCAAAATCAGTTTTGCATTCGAATTCGAATCAGACTTAAGAAAAAATAGCTATCAGCGCGATAAGGTTTTTGTTTAAGTGTATCTAGGAGTAAGATTTCTGCACGATAATTATTACGCAAAGTAGGTTATTAATAACATTTTTTTCAATCGCATCATTGCGAGTAGGTAGCTAATTCTCGCCGCTATAAAAAGTACATCACTGGTGTGTTGTAACTAGGTAAGCACTTTCAGATTCACTCGGTAATTACCTATACCCCCATTCAAACTTTTTTTTTTGGTGACTATGGCCAAATACGAAATTGTTGGCGAATTTCAAAAGAACGTTAAAAGGTTCGCATTAAGGGGGCGTACAATAGAATTCAAAATCAAAGACGTTCCACCCAATGAAAACACAGTGTTGTGGATCAAAACAGCCATCAACCAAATAATCTCTTATATATGCACTGACGTTTCTCCTTCTGATATGATCGGGTTTAATTTTTGTTCTAAAAAGTTTTCGCGAGGGGGAGGGTACTTACGATTCCAGCCTGCCGAATCGGTATCTTTTGAAGATATTTGGGGATTAATTTCGAGCATTTATCAATCTAATTCAGCTGGTTTAAGTACGGAAACCTTCTGTTTGGAGGCTACAATTATCCGGGTGCCATCCGGCAAAGGTAGGATTAAGGCGGGTAACTACAACAATTTTGAGGAAGAATGTTCTGCTCGAAAGGGGATTATTTCCATTAAAAATACAGATAACTTATGTTTACCCAGAGCTCTTGTTGTTGCCATAGCTAAAGTCACGGGCGATTCTGGTTATGAGAACATAAGAAGAGATAGAGGTCATGTTCAGTTAAATAAGGCGAAACAGTTGATGCAGGAAGCTGAAGTATACATTGAGGCAAACGGTGGCGGAATACCCGAACTGAACAAATTCCAATCTTATTTTGGTAACAACTTTAAGATTGTGGTATATAATTTCGGTACTAAAGGGCGCGAAGTCATATTTGAAGGCAACTCAGACGCAAAGTTGACAATCAATCTATTATATTTTGAAAATCATTACAATGTTATTACTTCACTAACGTCGGCTTTTGTGTGCCGATATTATTGCGAACCTTGCCATATCCCCTATAACAATAAAGGGGGTCATATTTGTGCCAGTATTTGCATATCTTGTAAACGGTCCCCCGCATGTGATCGAGAGCTGATAATTAAATGCGCTGATTGCCGTAGGAATTTTGTCTCAAATTTATGTTTCAGTAACCATAAACTTCACTCGGGAAAAGAAGATAAATCGGTTTGTGAAAAATTTTTTAAATGTCGTACGTGCTACAAAATAGTTTTAGCCGGGCGAACTCACAGTTGTAATACAATTTATTGCAATATATGTCACCAAAACCGACCAAATAATCATCTTTGTTATATGCCCTTGGATTCCTCTTCACCAAAATTAACAGATTTCCTTTTTATTTTTTACGATTTAGAATGCACGCAAAACAAAACTGTATCTGATGGAAAATCTTTGCATGAACCAAATTTATGTGTTTTCAATCAGAGGTGCGAAGTATGCATCGATTATCCAATCGAGAAAGTTGTTTGCAGAAAGTGTGGTGTACGTCAACAGGTATTAAATATGAGCAGCATAATTGAGACGTTTTTTCAACATATTTTAGAGATAAGAAAGAAGTTCAAACATGTAATAGTTTTGGCACACAATGGACAGGCTTACGACCATCAATTTATTTTGAATTATATTTTAACCAAAACTCAGTTCAAACCAGAATTAATTATGAGAGGTTCAAAAATAATTTCCCTGAGTATGAATAATGTGAAACTGTTAGACTCTTTGAACTATTTTCCCATGTCCCTCGCCAAGTTACCAAAAGCGTTCGGTTTAACAGACGATTTTCGAAAAGGATTTTTTCCGCATCACTTTAATACACCCGAAAATCAAAATTATGTAGGACCGTATCCCGATATGAAGTATTATAATCCAGATGCTATGAAGACCGACGAAAGAGATAAATTTATTAGTTGGTACACCGAAAATAAAGACAACATCTTTGATATGCAAAAGGAAATTGTCTCTTATTGCATATCCGATGTAAATATATTAACGCTCGCCTGCCTGAAATTTCGAGAATTATTAATTAAATCCGGAAATGTGTGTCCGTATACAGAGGCATGTACGATTGCCAGCGCATGTAATAAACTGTTTCGTCGTAACTTTTTGAAAACAGACACGATCGGTTTGATTCCTAGACAGGGATATCGATACCGCGATAATCAATCAAAAGTAGCAATTCACTGGTTAATATGGGAGGAAAAGGTGCGAGGAATAGACATCGTGCACGCTGCCAAACAGAAAGAAATCGTCATCGGTGGTTTGCCTGTTGATGGGTATTGTCCACAAACAAATCAGGTATTTGAAATGATGGGGTGCTTTTATCATGGGTGTGTAAAATGTTTTAAAAATGATCGCGACAAACCTATACACAGTAACTCGTACGAAACGATGGATTTAAGATACGAAAATACCTTGTCAAAAATCAATCACCTTAATCAACTAGGTTACGAGGTAATAGTAAAATGGGAATGTGAATTTAAACAAGATACAAACCCCAACATAAATAAGTATGTGTCTGAACACCCATTGGTACATTTTGCTCCATTAAACGCGCGAGACAGTTTTTACGGCGGTCGAACCGGTAACATAAAGTCCTACTATAAAGTAAAAGACGGAGAAAAGATCAATTACATCGATATCTGTTCATTGTATCCCTACATTTGCAAAGTAGGCAAATTTCCTATTGCCCATCCTCAGGTCTTAGTAGGGAGCGACTGTGCCAATCTCGACGTCACAAAAGTCGATGGACTTATTAAATGCAAGGTACTGCCTCCACAAAATTTATTTCATCCCGTTCTTCCAATAAAGTTAAATAATAAATTAATGTTCCCTCTGTGTTATTCCTGTGCTAAAAATTTTACGCAGGAGGATTGTTCCCACGAAATAGGCGATAGAGCCATTGTGGGAACATGGGTGGCCGACGAAATTGTCAAATCTATAGAAAAGGGTTATAGGATTATGGAGGTATACGAAGTTTGGAGTTATAAAACGGAGCAGTATGATGGCAAGTCAGGTGGTTTATTTACTGAAATGATGAATAAATTTATTAAAATCAAACAAGAAGCGAGCGGGTGGCCATCTAACTGCAAAACTGACAAAGAAAAACGAGCCTATATTGCACGATTTTATGAAAAAGAAGGTATATTATTGGAGTTTGATAAAATTGAATTGAACCCAGGTCTACGTTCGTTAGCAAAATTAATCTTAAATTCATTTTTCGGAAAATTCGGTCAACGAGAGAACCAACCTAAAACCAAAATTATTAACCAACCGGTGGAATTGTATGCACTTCTGTTCGATCCTACAATTGATGTTGTAGGCATCTTACCAATAAACGAAGACACTTTAGTGGTAAACTATCAGCATAAAGAGGAATCATACACCCTTTTAAGTACAGTTAATGTATCCATTGCAGCATACGTCACAGCACAAGCTCGTTTGAAGTTATATTCATACATGGAACGATTGGGTGATCGTGTTTTATACTTTGATACGGACAGTATAATTTATATATCGCGAGAAGGAGAATACGAGCCCCAAACGGGCGAATTTATTGGGGACATGACAAACGAGCTTGATTGCTATGGCGCAGGTAGCTATATTACGGAATTTGCCTCTGGAGGGCCAAAAAATTATGGTTTTGTTGTATATTCCCCAACACAGGATAAGTACTTTCAATCCTGCAAGGTTAAGGGTATATGCATCAATCACGAGACATCAAAGCTTGTTAACTTCAACACCATGAAAAATTTGATAATCAATGAAGAGATTCCGAAAAAAATATTGTACACTACGTTTGAGAGGACCGCACAGCATCAGGTGTTAACCAGCCAAAAAGAGAAAATATTTCGAGCAAATTTATTGAAGAGACGTTTCAGCGGTTACGATTCATACCCGTACGGATACAAGAAGATAAAGCAGTGCTGACATAGTGTCTTTGTCGACATCATTAATATGGCGTGATGAGTTTCGTACTAACCCCAACAGCCATAATTTGGATTTGTTTAGTTGGTTGTCGATTTATTTCCCTATTCGGGCATACTGTGTAGTTTTTTTAGAAAATTTATTCATCGTGCATTTAACAGGTGTATTAGATTTCACTATGCAGAGTTATAAAAAATAGCATATTTCTACGACCATTTACATATAGTTTTCTTTAAAATAGGCAGATGATAAGACATTAAAAAACTAGTAATTTTACAATTGTAATATTTCAATTTGTATATATCTATGTATTATATAATATATGAATCTCAATAAATACTATTATCAAAAGCAATGTATCATTTCTCAAACACAATTCATATATCAAATGAAGTGGCACACAATGGCCATTACCATTTGGAAATTACTATACAGGATTTTGTCGGATCGTCCATTCCGAGACTGCTACGACGTTAGTTAGATAGGTAGGTATGTGTTTAAATGCCGAAATGAAGCCAAATAAAGAAATTATTACATCCATAAGCCAAGGTACGCTATGCAATTCGTCAGACTGTTAAATTTTGTCCGCTTTGCGATATAGCAGAGAGAGATTAGGCATAACAAAATGAAAACGTTGCAGTATCAGTGTTGGAAGCAAATATACAGACAGTTGTTTACGAGAAACGCATCAAATTGTGTTCCAGAAAAAACAGATGCCTTTCATCGCTACCTTCCATGAGATCTTTCCTCAAAGTGGTGATCTAAAATACTCGCAATCAATCACTTTCACGCGCGGTGGCATATTAGTCCAGACGACGTCACCTTCACTAAAACTCAGCGGCGCGAGTTACGAATTCCTTACGAATTTCTCCATGAATTACCAGTGTAGGTCAGCATAACTGGCATTACTTATACACTTCTGCACAATGAAACATACGACTGAATAAAAAACTGGTACCTACATTGATTTTTGACAATCTTATCAACTTGGTGATAATAAAAAAACAGTTTTGTCCGAGCAATAGTTTTTATCCATTTACCATAAAAAATATCATTTTAGCGCTTTACTAATCTTATAAGAAATAACACTGCTAAAACCTATGAACGGCCGAATACTAAAAAAGCATGTTTGTGTAAATACTGAGTTTTCTATGACACTAAAGTTTCGCAATTATCGAAGGAGACTCAGAAGATGAAAAATCACAAGAGCTCATTCGTTAAAAGTAGGTACATGGCTCTCCTGGTGATACATGTAAACTGATCTGTATACAAATGCTACGTAGAGGAGTTGATGGATCTCGAGCATAATTGCCTGTCATATGGTTTACGCATGAGAGAAACTATGGTTCCCCTACTATGTTCACTTAAGATCATCCCTTATGGGATCATTGACAGTAGAATAGTTCTTTCAAACATACCCGTTTTCGTAGATTCCTGCTACGATTAATTGTTTCGATTATGTGCAACGTTATAGGTATGTCTCCACTTGAAATAGTTTTTGAGCAATAGTATTTAATGGATCTTAATAATAATTTTAAATAACAATTTGTTATTGTCCTCAACAGAACAGTAATCTCATGTTATTTCTTATGGGGAAATGGGGTTCATTTTAGTCATTTTTTGTAACACTGGCACACGCGCAGTAGGTCGCTGAATGATGTGCAAATTAGTTTGGCGCATGCTGGTGGTCACGTGACGTGGTACTTTGGTCCGAGGTGCTCCCTCATATTTTGGCAACGCAAACGCCAACCGAACGCGAACATAAACCATAACGCGAACGTGAACCCAACGTGGACGTGAACGCGAACTTGAACCCAACGTGAACGTAATTGGAACAGGTATCAGCTAACAGGTTCTTTATTAGCGGTTATAAACTGTTAAAGCTGTTAAGCTGTTACACTGTTAAGCTGTTACGCTGTTAAGCTGTTAAAGCTATTAAGGTGTTAAGATGTTAAAGCTTTATACAAGTAAACAGATAAACGGGCAAACAGTATTAAGGATCATTAAATGTGCCTAATATAAATCAGTAACTTCGATGCGATGCGTAGGTAAAAGCATAGTGTAGTCTAAAATAAATGCACATGCACTTGTATACATACAGTGAGTTTTTTTTTAAATGCGTTGGAACAGGTATCAGCTAACAGGTTCTTTATTAGCGGTTATAATCTGTTAAAGCTGTTACACTGCTAAGCTGTTACGCTGTTAAAGCTGTTAAGCTGTTAAAGCTGTTAAGCTGTTAAAGCTATTAAGCTGTTAAGATGTTAAAGCTTTATACAAGTAAACAGATAAACGGGTAAACAGTATTAAGGATCATCAAATGCGCCTAATATAAATCAGTAACTTCGATGCGATGCGTAGGTAAAAGTCTAAAATAAATGCAATGCAAATGCACTTGTATTACATACAGTGAGTTTTTTAAAAAATGAGAATATACGCTTTTGTATGCAATGTAATTTCCCTATGTTAGTTTTTTTTAAAAAACGCATCAATCTATAAGGTGTGCGCGGTTCATATTCCCACCAGAAAAACGCGCAACTTGTGTGACTATGAACAGCAACGGTTTCTATAGCCTCCATGATGAAGGGCACTCGGAAAGAATTTTTTAAAGAAGGCATGTGGGGGCCATAGCAACTTGAGGATAAAAAACTTACGATAACTTGACCTCACAGGGCACTCGCTGACACCAGAATTCATTGTGAACCAACCATCAATTATTTGTAGGTCATGTGCATCTGGTATTCTACTAATTTGATCTATTCAATACATAAATGAAGAAAATAAGTAAAAAATAGCGAAAACAACTACAATAAATGTTCAAAGTGTCCTCTTTGACATTCTAAGCAATCACCTAACCGATTTCGAAATTAAATTCGACGGCGGTATTTTTAAAATAGTGACAGCTGTCAATTTTATCTACTACTCATTTGAACTACTCAATAGATTGATGTGTTTTTTTTAATCGAACATAGGGAGATTACATTGCATGTAAACTCCTATGTTCGCATTTAAAATAAATTCACTGTATATCCGTCACTTACGGCGCACAAGATGCTACTAAAAGGAATCATATTGCAAATGATGGTGAGATTCAAGTAGTTTTCTTCGAACCAAATTATAGAGAACCACACCAAAAACTAAGGTAAGCTCCTTCCTAGGCTAGACGAAATCCGAATCCACAAAAAAATAAGCTACCAAAATTTCGTAACAGTTTTAACAGCTTAAAACCGCTAATAAAGAACCTGTTAGCTGATACCTGTTCCAATTACGTTCACGTTGGGTTCAAGTTCGCGTTCACGTCCACGTTGGGGTCACGTTCGCGTTATGGTTTATGTTCGCGTTCGGTTGGCGTTTGCGTTGCCAAAATATGAGGGAGCACCTCGGACCAAAGTACTGCGCGTGTGCCAGTGTTACAAAAAATGACTAAAATGAACCCCATTTCCCCATAAGAAATAACATGAGATTACTGTTCTGTTGAGGACAATAACAAATTGTTATTTAAAATTATTATTAAGATCCATTAAATACTATTGCTCAAAAACTATTTCAAGTGGAGACATACCTATAACGTTGCACATAATCGAAACAATTAATCGTAGCAGGAATCTACGAAAACGGGTATGTTTGAAAGAACTATTCTACTGTCAATGATCCCATAAGGGATGATCTTAAGTGAACATAGTAGGGGAACCATAGTTTCTCTCATGCGTAAACCATATGACAGGCAATTATGCTCGAGATCCATCAACTCCTCTACGTAGCATTTGTATACAGATCAGTTTACATGTATCACCAGGAGAGCCATGTACCTACTTTTAACGAATGAGCTCTTGTGATTTTTCATCTTCTGAGTCTCCTTCGATAATTGCGAAACTTTAGTGTCATAGAAAACTCAGTATTTACACAAACATGCTTTTTTAGTATTCGGCCGTTCATAGGTTTTAGCAGTGTTATTTCTTATAAGATTAGTAAAGCGCTAAAATGATATTTTTTATGGTAAATGGATAAAAACTATTGCTCGGACAAAACTGTTTTTTTATTATCACCAAGTTGATAAGATTGTCAAAAATCAATGTAGGTACCAGTTTTTTATTCAGTCGTATGTTTCATTGTGCAGAAGTGTATAAGTAATGCCAGTTATGCTGACCTACACTGGTAATTCATGGAGAAATTCGTAAGGAATTCGTAACTCGCGCCGCTGAGTTTTAGTGAAGGTGACGTCGTCTGGACTAATATGCCACCGCGCGTGAAAGTGATTGATTGCGAGTATTTTAGATCACCACTTTGAGGAAAGATCTCATGGAAGGTAGCGATGAAAGGCATCTGTTTTTTCTGGAACACAATTTGATGCGTTTCTCGTAAACAACTGTCTGTATATTTGCTTCCAACACTGATACTGCAACGTTTTCATTTTGTTATGCCTAATCTCTCTCTGCTATATCGCAAAGCGGACAAAATTTAACAGTCTGACGAATTGCATAGCGTACCTTGGCTTATGGATGTAATAATTTCTTTATTTGGCTTCATTTCGGCATTTAAACACATACCTACCTATCTAACTAACGTCGTAGCAGTCTCGGAATGGACGATCCGACAAAATCCTGTATAGTAATTTCCAAATGGTAATGGCCATTGTGTGCCACTTCATTTGATATATGAATTGTGTTTGAGAAATGATACATTGCTTTTGATAATAGTATTTATTGAGATTCATATATTATATAATACATAGATATATACAAATTGAAATATTACAATTGTAAAATTACTAGTTTTTTAATGTCTTATCATCTGCCTATTTTAAAGAAAACTATATGTAAATGGTCGTAGAAATATGCTATTTTTTATAACTCTGCATAGTGAAATCTAATACACCTGTTAAATGCACGATGAATAAATTTTCTAAAAAAACTACACAGTATGCCCGAATAGGCAAATAAATCGACAACCAACTAAACAAATCCAAATTATGGCTGTTGGGGTTAGTACGAAACTCATCACGCCATATTAATGATGTCGACAAAGACACTATGTCAGCACTGCTTTATCTTCTTGTATCCGTACGGGTATGAATCGTAACCGCTGAAACGTCTCTTCAATAAATTTGCTCGAAATATTTTCTCTTTTTGGCTGGTTAACACCTGATGCTGTGCGGTCCTCTCAAACGTAGTGTACAATATTTTTTTCGGAATCTCTTCATTGATTATCAAATTTTTCATGGTGTTGAAGTTAACAAGCTTTGATGTCTCGTGATTGATGCATATACCCTTAACCTTGCAGGATTGAAAGTACTTATCCTGTGTTGGGGAATATACAACAAAACCATAATTTTTTGGCCCTCCAGAGGCAAATTCCGTAATATAGCTACCTGCGCCATAGCAATCAAGCTCGTTTGTCATGTCCCCAATAAATTCGCCCGTTTGGGGCTCGTATTCTCCTTCTCGCGATATATAAATTATACTGTCCGTATCAAAGTATAAAACACGATCACCCAATCGTTCCATGTATGAATATAACTTCAAACGAGCTTGTGCTGTGACGTATGCTGCAATGGATACATTAACTGTACTTAAAAGGGTGTATGATTCCTCTTTATGCTGATAGTTTACCACTAAAGTGTCTTCGTTTATTGGTAAGATGCCTACAACATCAATTGTAGGATCGAACAGAAGTGCATACAATTCCACCGGTTGGTTAATAATTTTGGTTTTAGGTTGGTTCTCTCGTTGACCGAATTTTCCGAAAAATGAATTTAAGATTAATTTTGCTAACGAACGTAGACCTGGGTTCAATTCAATTTTATCAAACTCCAATAATATACCTTCTTTTTCATAAAATCGTGCAATATAGGCTCGTTTTTCTTTGTCAGTTTTGCAGTTAGATGGCCACCCGCTCGCTTCTTGTTTGATTTTAATAAATTTATTCATCATTTCAGTAAATAAACCACCTGACTTGCCATCATACTGCTCCGTTTTATAACTCCAAACTTCGTATACCTCCATAATCCTATAACCCTTTTCTATAGATTTGACAATTTCGTCGGCCACCCATGTTCCCACAATGGCTCTATCGCCTATTTCGTGGGAACAATCCTCCTGCGTAAAATTTTTAGCACAGGAATAACACAGAGGGAACATTAATTTATTATTTAACTTTATTGGAAGAACGGGATGAAATAAATTTTGTGGAGGCAGTACCTTGCATTTAATAAGTCCATCGACTTTTGTGACGTCGAGATTGGCACAGTCGCTCCCTACTAAGACCTGAGGATGGGCAATAGGAAATTTGCCTACTTTGCAAATGTAGGGATACAATGAACAGATATCGATGTAATTGATCTTTTCTCCGTCTTTTACTTTATAGTAGGACTTTATGTTACCGGTTCGACCGCCGTAAAAACTGTCTCGCGCGTTTAATGGAGCAAAATGTACCAATGGGTGTTCAGACACATACTTATTTATGTTGGGGTTTGTATCTTGTTTAAATTCACATTCCCATTTTACTATTACCTCGTAACCTAGTTGATTAAGGTGATTGATTTTTGACAAGGTATTTTCGTATCTTAAATCCATCGTTTCGTACGAGTTACTGTGTATAGGTTTGTCGCGATCATTTTTAAAACATTTTACACACCCATGATAAAAGCACCCCATCATTTCAAATACCTGATTTGTTTGTGGACAATACCCATCAACAGGCAAACCACCGATGACGATTTCTTTCTGTTTGGCAGCGTGCACGATGTCTATTCCTCGCACCTTTTCCTCCCATATTAACCAGTGAATTGCTACTTTTGATTGATTATCGCGGTATCGATATCCCTGTCTAGGAATCAAACCGATCGTGTCTGTTTTCAAAAAGTTACGACGAAACAGTTTATTACATGCGCTGGCAATCGTACATGCCTCTGTATACGGACACACATTTCCGGATTTAATTAATAATTCTCGAAATTTCAGGCAGGCGAGCGTTAATATATTTACATCGGATATGCAATAAGAGACAATTTCCTTTTGCATATCAAAGATGTTGTCTTTATTTTCGGTGTACCAACTAATAAATTTATCTCTTTCGTCGGTGTTCATAGCATCTGGATTATAATACTTCATATCGGGATACGGTCCTACATAATTTTGATTTTCGGGTGTATTAAAGTGATGCGGAAAAAATCCTTTTCGAAAATCGTCTGTTAAACCGAACGCTTTTGGTAACTTGGCGAGGGACATGGGAAAATAGTTCAAAGAGTCTAACAGTTTCACATTATTGATACTCAGGGAAATTATTTTTGAACCTCTCATAATTAATTCTGGTTTGAACTGAGTTTTGGTTAAAATATAATTCAAAATAAATTGATGGTCGTAAGCCTGCCCATTGTGTGCCAAAACTATTACATGTTTGAACTTCTTTCTTATCTCTAAAATATGTTGAAAAAACGTCTCAATTATGCTGCTCATATTTAATACCTGTTGACGTACACCACACTTTCTGCAAACAACTTTCTCGATTGGATAATCGATGCATACTTCGCACCTCTGATTGAAAACACATAAATTTGGTTCATGCAAAGATTTTCCATCAGATACAGTTTTGTTTTGCGTGCATTCTAAATCGTAAAAAATAAAAAGGAAATCTGTTAATTTTGGTGAAGAGGAATCCAAGGGCATATAACAAAGATGATTATTTGGTCGGTTTTGGTGACATATATTGCAATAAATTGTATTACAACTGTGAGTTCGCCCGGCTAAAACTATTTTGTAGCACGTACGACATTTAAAAAATTTTTCACAAACCGATTTATCTTCTTTTCCCGAGTGAAGTTTATGGTTACTGAAACATAAATTTGAGACAAAATTCCTACGGCAATCAGCGCATTTAATTATCAGCTCTCGATCACATGCGGGGGACCGTTTACAAGATATGCAAATACTGGCACAAATATGACCCCCTTTATTGTTATAGGGGATATGGCAAGGTTCGCAATAATATCGGCACACAAAAGCCGACGTTAGTGAAGTAATAACATTGTAATGATTTTCAAAATATAATAGATTGATTGTCAACTTTGCGTCTGAGTTGCCTTCAAATATGACTTCGCGCCCTTTAGTACCGAAATTATATACCACAATCTTAAAGTTGTTACCAAAATAAGATTGGAATTTGTTCAGTTCGGGTATTCCGCCACCGTTTGCCTCAATGTATACTTCAGCTTCCTGCATCAACTGTTTCGCCTTATTTAACTGAACATGACCTCTATCTCTTCTTATGTTCTCATAACCAGAATCGCCCGTGACTTTAGCTATGGCAACAACAAGAGCTCTGGGTAAACATAAGTTATCTGTATTTTTAATGGAAATAATCCCCTTTCGAGCAGAACATTCTTCCTCAAAATTGTTGTAGTTACCCGCCTTAATCCTACCTTTGCCGGATGGCACCCGGATAATTGTAGCCTCCAAACAGAAGGTTTCCGTACTTAAACCAGCTGAATTAGATTGATAAATGCTCGAAATTAATCCCCAAATATCTTCAAAAGATACCGATTCGGCAGGCTGGAATCGTAAGTACCCTCCCCCTCGCGAAAACTTTTTAGAACAAAAATTAAACCCGATCATATCAGAAGGAGAAACGTCAGTGCATATATAAGAGATTATTTGGTTGATGGCTGTTTTGATCCACAACACTGTGTTTTCATTGGGTGGAACGTCTTTGATTTTGAATTCTATTGTACGCCCCCTTAATGCGAACCTTTTAACGTTCTTTTGAAATTCGCCAACAATTTCGTATTTGGCCATAGTCACCAAAAAAAAAAGTTTGAATGGGGGTATAGGTAATTACCGAGTGAATCTGAAAGTGCTTACCTAGTTACAACACACCAGTGATGTACTTTTTATAGCGGCGAGAATTAGCTACCTACTCGCAATGATGCGATTGAAAAAAATGTTATTAATAACCTACTTTGCGTAATAATTATCGTGCAGAAATCTTACTCCTAGATACACTTAAACAAAAACCTTATCGCGCTGATAGCTATTTTTTCTTAAGTCTGATTCGAATTCGAATGCAAAACTGATTTTGGCATGCACGAGAATACCAACTTAATATGGAATTGGTAAGCCAGAAAAGAATTCAATCTGTGCGGCTCACAGGTACGTTTACACTTCGAAGTGCTTCTTTATACTGTCGACTTTGCACAGGTGCACTGACTTTATAAGAATGCATTACCTAGATATTTATCACGTGATCTATGATACAGATTATGCAATGAGCTTTAAAAATTGCAAAATTGGTGGAAGACATAATGCAGACCTTCTAATCGGTCTGTAATTTTTTACTAGGCGTAAGTACGAAGATTTCTTTACCAAGAAAAATATGAACTAACTGCCTCAATGTTCAAATGGATACTGATACGGTCTTCCGCTAATTGAAATTTTATTGCAGGTGTGTGATCACGTGATTTAACGTTATGCAACGCAAGTCTAAACGAAAATAAAGATTACTTTCAAAATCGGTGCAGATTTCAAACACCCCTCAGAAAACATACACGAATTTCACGATTGCCTTATTTTTGTTTATCCATTTATTGCCTAAAAATAATTAGAACGTAATTTATATAGCATACCCACGATTAATCAACCACAGCAGCACAGTGCAGGAATATGGAACGACGAGATACCTATATTTTGCATTAGTTCTTCGTAGCGCAGATGCTATATCGATACTCTACGACGGTAGTACGTGCGGGGAGTAGGTTCGAACCTTGATCTCTACGGGTTTTTTCTGAAAGATCCAAAAGTGGCATGTCCCCCCCACAACGACTGGATATGAACTGAGAAACAGTCGTCGATAACCATGTGGACGAGAGAGACCATGCAACGGCGACTGGAGGTAGATGCGTCGAAGAACGGGTGGGAAATCCATCCAATAGAAATCAAGGATTTGTCAGGACCATTGAGAACGAAGGAAAGGAGAAGGGGGTTGAACCAATAGGAATCGAGGA
>NW_022170403.1:32562953-32774431 GCF_008802855.1 Photinus pyralis | reverse complement strand
CACACAGTTAGGCCATTTAAAACCATAGACACCACAACAAGAACTTAGAACAGTACAAGAGAAACCATAGACATATATTTACACCAACGACTTTAACCATTGTATATATAGGGTGCCTCAGAATTGATTACTTATTTTACCAAAATAAACTTACTGTATAAGCGCTTTCTTTCGATGATTCAAACGCGTTTGGATTGTCAAATCACGTTCTTTCGAAGTGTGATCTTATGATCATGAATCATGATTGCTAAAATCGTGAACAAACTGAACATAAAAGTTTTATGATCACGAATTCCTAACCTATAAATGCAAGGATGTTTTTGCTCAAATGTTAGGTTAGTTAATATTTGTAACTGAAGAGGTGCATAATCGTGCAAGTACTTCCACTTGTATTTAAATTATTTTCACAATCCAAACAAAAAAATACGTAATTCGAATGCGAATGTGTACTACCTACGTAAACTTAACCCTACTTTGATTTAATTTCGCGCGTTCTTTCGTAAAACGCGATCCTACGAATTACGATTTTGAAATCATGATCGCAAAGTAGCCGAAAGAAAGCGCCTTATACAGCTTGTCCCAGATCACGTGGGATTGCATGGGTAACTTTCTTATTATTAAAGATAGAGGATTGGTTAAATGGACAACGTTTTGCAGTTTTAGATGGTTATTTAAAAATTCCTTGTGGAAATTCAAAATGCCGAATAGGTTCGACGTAAATTCAAATAAACTAAAATTGGTCATTTCCTTTAATCTCTTATATCATCGAAAGTATAAGAGATATAAAAAAAAGTTTTATATAAAAGTTATACTGTCGTTGATACGCTTCATTTAGAATTGATGTTAATAAATTCAAGATGGCTACTTTTGAGGAACATTTACAACTTTCCAAAGTTAAATAGGCGCCATATTGGATTTTTAGATTATTTGATAGATTTTTTAATTCTCTTTTCAAGGGAGCTATCATAGCATAAGATTGAAAATAAGATACCAGTTATATCAACGGTTTTTATATTTTAAACAAGTAAGCTGTGATGAATTAAAAAAAAAACAAATCAAAATCTATTCCAGGCAACAAAACAATTAAAATAATTACATCAAATGTTTAAAATACTGGCCATTATTAGTGAAACGCACTTCAAGACAATTTACTTTAGGCAACATGTTGCCATTGATGCTATAAGGGTACGGCCACGACGGAGCGACCATCGCTCCCGACCATAGCATCGCACCATAGTACCCTCGACCCTCGCTCCGACACACGCGCACGGGTGGTCACATCGAGGCTGGGAGAGTGGCAATTTTATATCAGTTTCTCGGCATCCTCTTTATTAATTCAAGTGCTAAAAAGTGGTACCTGCTTCATCCATTAAACAAAAACCGTATGTTGTGTGGAGAATTTCTTCATCTACATAAAGATTTAAGAAAACACCCGATCCGTGCTTTTTTTTAATTATATGAGGATGAAAAACACTTGACTATAATTTAAAACAATTTGGGGATAAACTGAACCAAAACTATCAATTTCAATTTTTATTTATCTACCACAGTGGTCGAAGTGGGCAGGGGTACGTCTGATCCGTGTCAAATCCCGTTTGACATTTAAGATTTAACTGAGTTAAATAAATTTGTGTACTCGTCGAACTAACATAACTATCACAGTAAAAAAATTCGACAGCAACTTTCAATTCGTTACAAATTATGATTTGCTAATAAAATTTCCAGCGGTCACTTGGTTGAGCCAAAGAATACTTAATAATACTCTTTGCTTGAGCAAACTAAATAACTTATTATATTACTATGTAGGTACACAAAAGTGCAGCTTATAGTACGTGAGAGAAGAGTCATTCTACTAATACAAAAAATATGCAAAAGACGCTGAACAGTGATGATTTTAAATACAAGACCGACAAGTATTAAAAAGCAGAAAATTGTTATATTTACTAATAGGCGCCGCCGCCTACTTAACTTAATCCTCTTTGCATAGGAACCAGCAGCACGTAGTAGGTACATACCTAGATACCTTTAAATTACAACTACAAAACATAATCTGTTTGATACTTTGCGGCTGGATAGAATCCTTTTCTGGGAAAAAATTCTGAAATTTAACATTTAAAAGCACTGAATGTTTTTTTTTGTGATCGATGCTATGGTCGGAACGATGGTAGGCGCTCCGTTATGTCGTTTTTTTTACTTCAAACCGTGTAAACCACAGTGGTGTAAACGTAGTCGATGATTATTGCTGATCTAATCTAATGATAACTCTTGATTCATATCTTGCTTGTCCTCTTTTTTCTTTTAAATAACATTCTGTCTTTAAGGAACCGAATTCATCAATTTTCCAGTACCACCGATTTAAACATTTTAAACCTGTGGTAGTATTTTGTAACAGGGCGATAATTTAGATGCTGTTCAAATGTCCGTACTTCGTTAGCATCGTTACTATAAAATCTTTTTTTTTATTGGGGAATGTCGGAGTGAAAAGGGTTAATTATTTCAATGGGTCCTGAAATAAATTTATTGTAAACGCACCAAAGCAGATTGAAATCAGACATAAGAGGGTGAGTTTTTTTCTAGTCACCGCCGTTAACAAACTACATACAGTGAATTTTTTTTTAATGCGAACATAGGAGTTTGCATGCAATGTAATTTCCCTATGTTCGATTTAAAAAAAACACATCAATCTATTGAGTAGTTCAAATGAGTAGTAGATACAATTGACAGATTGTCACATTTTTAAAAATACCGCCGTCCAATTTAATTACGAAATCGGTTAGGTTATTGCTTAGAATGTCAAGGAGGACACTTCGAACATTTATTGTAATTGTTTTCGGTATTTATTTTCTTATTTTCTTCATTTATGTATTGAATACATCAAATTAGTAGAATACCAGGTGCACATGACCTACAAATAATTGAAGGTTGGTTCACAATGAGTTGTGATGTCAGTGCGTGGCCTGTGAGGTCAAGTTACGTAAGTTTATGAAAAATGTATCCTAAAGTTGCTATGGCCTCACAGGGCTTCTTTAAAAAAATCTTACCGAGTGCTCTTCATCATCAAGACTATGAGACTATACAGTTGCTGTTCATAGTCACACAAGTTGCGCGATTTGGGAATGTAAATCACGCACACCTCATAGATTGATGTGTTTTTTTAAAAATCGAACATAGGGAAATTACATTGCATGCAAACTCCTATGTTCGCATTTAAAAAAAACTCACTGTATATAGCCTATTAGTAGCGGTAGCAAGTACAGCTTATAGTAA
Organism: Photinus pyralis; assembly: GCF_008802855.1. Lineage (NCBI taxonomy): Eukaryota > Metazoa > Arthropoda > Insecta > Coleoptera > Lampyridae > Photinus > Photinus pyralis. The sequence goes on along the minus strand of NW_022170403.1, from coordinate 32,771,164 downwards.
GTGATTGTACAAATAATTATGTGTAATTGCGTTGTATGTTTTGTATTATTTTGTTGCTGTCTACATAAATAATTGTGTATGAACGTTTTTTAATCCAATTGTATTCCGCCGCAGATTGGTCAAATTTTCTTTTGGATCCCATTGATACGGCACTCCAAACTCCATATCAAGGCTTAAAATTTCTTTGGCTGTTGGAAATAAATTACACTGCGCCATTAATCTTAGAGTGTTACATTTCATTAAAGTGCCTAGCTTTTTAAGTGCCTAAAATATATTTTTTAAATCGTTATCAACTGTTTGATTTGATAGAAACCTCCCAACATGGTAACGGTATGTTGCCCTCTAGATATACAATATCTTGAATGAGAATATTATGAAGAGGTGTTTTCAGATTAACAACGTAAACCCCTCCATATGGAATGAATTCAGAGTACAATCTGCGTTCAAAACAAAAGTCACTACTATAAAATATTTTTACTTCTGATCCAGAAAAGTCTTTTATTTGGCTCCAAATATGTGACACCAAGCCATTTGCTAAACCTTCAATAAAAAATATGTAACAATTGCCATTATTTAATATAAATCCAGTAACAACATTGTTGTTGTTGTCAGAATCAAGTTCCTTGTTAATGTTGCTTTTTAAATAATTAGCGATCATAACTTCTGGTCCCAAAATGTTTTGATTATGTAGCATAACCAAGTGTAACAATTGATGTGCCAGCTCATATCTTTTCACAATCACAAAGAGTTCGTTGAAAATAGAATTGTTACTGTAAAGCTCCAAAAATGCATTTGACGGTGCACTTAAATGTATTTCTATGTCTACTGTTGTGCCAATTTTAGATAACACACCTTCTGTTAAGGGACTACCACTATTAAGTTTGCTCAGGACCTCTAAATTAATATTATTGATTGTGGTTGTGCTGTATCTTCTATAATTGTTCCTTTTATATAGTAGGGCATCGGGATGATGACAAGTTCCAGCTTCTTCAACAAACCAGGAAGGTTTCAGAAGTGATGAAACATTAAAACATGCTACCGCCAATGTGACCATAGTGGATTTAACATTCCATCTTTCCAAAATTTGTTTGCAGTTTCGAATTGTGACTTTTCTTCCTATACACTTGTCATTAGCTTCGAAACCAAACAGGCTTGGTACAACGGTCTTGAAATGTTGCTCTCTGCGTCCTCGTATCTGTTAATAATTAATAATTGCAGCTATGATTGTTATTGAAGAAGTGGAAAAAGCTTTGCCACATTGCCCTTTTTTGCAGACAAAAGTGCAATTTGGTAGGTATATGACGGGTATGTTATCCCTTGAAAAGCATTTCTTATTCCAAAATAAATTTAAAATTGTACGCAGTTTTTCGTTATAGGGCCAGGAATTAGTTAACAATTTAAAAAAACCATTAAAAAAAACATATTACATTTACACCAAAAAATATTTATTTATGATATACAGGGTGGTGACTTGCGTAACGCATCATAGGGATTTCAATGTAAAATTCATAAAATGCGATTATTGGCTCCCCAAATTATTTTAGAGTAAAAATGTATTAAGGTTTTTTGTAGGAAAAAATTTTTTACGGCAATCAACCCTATTAGTTTTCAATTTTTTGCATAATAAAGACGGAAAATTGGAAAATAAAACCCCCATCTTTTTCAATAATCTGCGATGCCATGGAATTTTCTAAAACAAAAAGATATCCAGTTATCAATTAGCAGCAGTTCGAAATGGCTTTTATGATCGACTTGGTTACTGTATTGCAGTTAATGGTGACTTATTCGAACATTTATTGTAAATTGTTATATTAGGAAACCGTTTTTAGTAATTTGGTCTTTCTTTATGTTGAATTCGCTGTTCTAAATATAATACTTTTTGATAGAATTTGATTTGTTTTATAGCGGACATTCCATGGCATGACGGATATTGGCGTAGTTTTTGTATTATAAAATTCCATGGCATCACAGATTATTGAAAAAGATGGGGGTTTTATTTTCCAATTTTCCGTCTTTATTATGCAAAAAATTGAAAACTAATAGGTTGATTGACGTAAAAAATTTTTTCCTACAAAAAACCTTAATACATTTTTGCTCTAAAATAATTTGGGGAGCCAATAATCGCATGTTATGAATTTTACATTGAAATCCCTATGAGGCGTTACGCAAGTCACCACCCTGTATAGCTTATACACTGGAAATTACTTTTTAAAAATTATATCGTTTAAATGCCCACCGTCTCCACTTCGGCATTCCTATAAACGAACACGAAAATTTTCGAGTACTCGCTGCAATAAAGATCCAGGTATTGCTGACATCTCCTCTCTTATTTTTGTCTTTAATTGGAGCAGCGTCGATGGGTATAGACACGATGTTTCGGATATCCCCAGAGAAAAAATCTGGTGGGGATAGGCCAGGACTCCTAGGTGACCACGGAATGTCACCTCTTCGCGTAATGAGCCTTTTTGGCAACATTTTTGTGATGACCGGTAGGGATTCGTTAAGGCCGCTTTACATACTGCAATTCTTTGTGCAATACAGTTGCAGCAAGTTTAATTGCAAAAATACTGTACATGCAATAATTATTGCACTTTGGTTTTACACGCGGCAATTTTCTTTTTGCAATAGTTTGTTACCAACATTCGCATTTAAAATTGAACTAAAAGCTTTATCTATTCAAAATTCATCAGGTGTTGTTATAATTCTGAATGCGTTTTGAGTAAAAATGAATAGACACTTTAATCGAAAAAAGGCAGTCGCAGCTTCAATTTGTGTAGTAATAGTAAACTAAGTCTAGTTTCAACGTTTGGGAATTCTAGAACCTGGCGTTGTCAATACTTTCCCCCAAAATATCACGTGCAAGTGCAATAAAAATCGCGCGCGACCGCTAACCTGCAATTGCAAGTGAATTGCCAAAATGAATCAGCTGTTTCTCAAACGCGCATGCTTCTGGGCAAGTTTTATTGCGTATTGCATGGTCTTGCATGAAGAATTGCAGTATGTAAAGCGGCCTTTAGATGTATGGCAAAAGGCTCTATCTTGCTGAAACCGCGTCTGCCGATTGTTAACCAGCAAATTCCTGTAGCCGTGGTGTCAGAAATTCTTTCATCAACAGCTTTACCTATTCGGCGTAGTTTACGCTAATCGGGCGGGCTCGAAGATCCTCAAAAAATAGGGCCCAATGATTCCTTTAGCTGAACTTGCTGCTCATACAGTCACTTTGGGGAATGAATAAGAGGCCCCATTTCCTTACTAAAACTGAGCTCGACAACTCATGTCGTGTAAATGGTATTCAAAGCGAAATAAACGCCGCACAGTGATGGGAGCAGGAGAACCATTGTTTAAATAAAATTGTTTTACGCCAAAGGCACGCTGTGGTCCCGTGAAGCGATCCATGTGACTAAATTTCCAAGAACTGAGCTAGCCGTTAGATCGCTCCCCGCGCCTCCCACATTTTATATTTGCGCGGAAGATCAAACTCAAATGTAAACAAATTCCTGGCCCACCCTGTATTTGTACCTATATCAAAAATAGGTACAATGGGCGCTACTTCTTTCTCGCCATTTCACCAAGATATACGTAGCTACATTTCTTTAGCGGGTGATGAATCTTAAGTTATAGCATTGAATAATAAACATTGAATTTCAATGCTCTCAGATTTATTATTCAATGGTTATAGTAAGAATTGGTTCATACCTCTGCGATTAATCTTCCAGTTTGAATAAATTCCAAAAATTTCAGTTTGGGTACACCAGGTAGAAAGTGCGCGTGTCCCTCATTAAATGTTATGCACTGTTCCAAAGGTTTCGCTACCGTTGTACACTGCGCAATAAATGGCACGTTGTATCGAACAGAAATATCTTTAAACCTACATTAATAAGTCATTTTGTTACCTATATAGATAATAGTTGCCCATACCCATGTAAAATTAATTCCTTCAGAGGTAAGTTGGTAATTTTATTAATTTTAATTATGAGTGAGTTAAATTCGTTTTTTTGTATCTTTGTGAGTAATTCATTTGTCGACATTAAAACGTAAGCTTCTCCAAGAGGACCACAGGCTTCTGTTAGGCTATAGATGGCAAGGTCGGGATCTGTGTATAGCCCTTCTCCCGATACTCGTATGGTTATTGCATTACATCCTTTGTCTTTATTAGCATTTTGCGATTTATCTTTCTTTTTTTCGTGCTTAGTCGTTTTTTCAGGATCTCCTTTACCTTTGGATTTCTTGTTAGTTTTTTGAGGAGATTCGTTTTCATCCATATCCTCGTGAAACGACGGGGGCGGGCAAGAAGGGGCAAAACTTTTGAACATAACAGCGTCAGACACTTTGATGCGATCTATAATCTGATTTGTATAAAATTCATGAAGTGGGTCTAAAAATATGTTTTAAGCTAATTATAGCCAATGTTGATCTCTTACAGTCTAAAAATTTTAATTTTGTTATAACTTCTTTATCGTTGAACTTTCCTGGATACTCAGCACATTCCCATATTAAACCTTCAATAAAATTCTTTAAAGGTTCTTCATCATAGTTGTATTGGTTTACATTTGGATCGTAATCATACGCCAAAGAAAACTTTTTTGGAGATTCTAGATTTTTCTGATTTATGAAAAAAGTTTTATTTTTTTCCTTTTTGGCGCTAAAGCAATGGGTTTCAGAACATTAGAGAAACATATCTACCTAGATACTCATTTCCAAGTTTTGCTGGATTTGTCATTATGATGTAGTTAATTACATGACCGTGTAATTTAAAGATATCCGAAACATCCAAGTCATTGAAAACGTGTGTAACATATACCGGAACCCAAGATAGATCATCTTTTACACAGGTCTTTAATGCGATGTGCCCATCGAGAGTGTATACCTAAGCATTTGAAAAATAAGTAACCGTTTTAGGCTCAGACTAACTTCAAGGTTGTTAATCTGCGAGGATTTAGGTAACTTCACAACACCTTTGCTATTGTTTTCCAGCAAACAACGTCAATTTGATATTTTGGCCGTCCAGGTAGAATCTCATACTCTACATGGCAACTACCAATGGGACTGTCGACTTCATACATATACTCAGGTTTTTGCAACGTCACTGGACTATTCCTTTTACTAGGATTCCGTTTGTCCTTTTTTTGTTTTCCATGCGATTTATGTTTTTCAGGCTTACCGCTTGGGGTGCTTGAAGAGTCTTTAATAGAAAATGCTAAAAGTATTGTTAATTTAAGCGTTTTCATTTTTATAATTTATGAATAAATATCGAAACATAAAAAGACCAATGCTAATTTTTTCTCACTGTCAATACACACGTCACGGTGACGTATTTTCGAAATCACGCACCAGTTCGTTAATACAGGCATGTAAAGGTGCAGGAATGGAAGACGCATCTCATCACTATTCACGTTCTATTAATTCCAACTCTTGATGCGCCACTGAGCCATACTGGCTCCTCCTGCAAACTCTAAATTCCTCTGCGCTAGGCCCGCTCTCGCCTTCTTCTGTAGTTAATCTGTCATAGAACAGCGGGTGTTTGTATACTTAATAAATAAATGGAATTGTAGTTAATTGTCTGATGTTAGATTTTATGATATAACTTGATGACAGTAAAATGTGAGAAAGTTTTTATGCAGGAGGAATACCTAGCAGAAAGAGACGGTTAAATGAAGAAAATTTGCAGTTTTACGAGCTCATTTAAATGCAGAAATTTTTTTTCGTTATTTCGTTTGATGCTTCTGGCTTTGTTATTATTGAAATAAGAAAATGTGTACAAAAGAAACAAGTTGAAAAGTACCTACACAATGCGTCGAGCTACTTACGCGCGTTTTTTTTGCGACGGATCGAGGTTTTATTAGCTCCGAGATTAGCTCTGAAATATAATGTGCCAGCAGAGAATTGTGACACAAAGCTACCTAATGCTTCAAACCCGAGCATTCTACGAAGATCCTTTCGAGATTTATACGCCGACCGACCGACCGACCGAACAGCCAAAGTGAATACATATACCTATGAGCGCTATTTTTTCCAAAAACGCTCTAAAAATTGTAGAAAATTACGAGATTCAAAGGAGCGTATATATAACTGATGCCAAAGAGTGGGTAATATTATTATGTATTCTTTGCTGATGTGTATTTTGAGAAGATACCAGTTTTAAGTAAAAACAGCGAGGCGTTTCTGTTTTTGATAGAAATCGGTGTTTTGTAGGTCATTACTCAATATGTACCTAGGTATTTAGCGTTTCTACATTTCGCCATCAGATTAATGCTTATCTTTGACGTCGGATGTCACAGGCCCGTATAGGGGCTGATGGTATTTCTAGTACAAGAAAGGGACTTTGCAGTGTCCCCCAGGCTCCTCGACGCTACGTCACTGTTATCAGAAAATATGCCCGGGGATGAATATAGGAGCCGAAATTATAATAAACAGGTTATCATAAAGTAAGGGATATATTACAGTTTCATTTATGTATTTTTAACAAACTAAGCTAACAGCAGAATGTGACATGAAATCGATTTTTTAAATAATGGGAATTCTTATGTCCACCAGCATGGTTAACGTAAATGTTCAATATGTCGTCCATTTTGCTGATGTACGATTACCCTTCGTTCCTTCAAATTGTCCACAGCGTTATTTAGCATAACTGCGATGATTACGTCTAACAACTGGGTATCAGTAGTTCATAGATACAGTAAAATCCAATTATTATATTTTTGTGATGTCTTACAGGAAGAAAGCGTGGGTTTCAGGGAAGTAACAAACAGTGACTCGACGCAAACTGTACTCAACAAACATTATTATTAATATCATGACTATAACTAAACAAGCGACAGCACCGCTCTCCGTGCCGCTCGATCACTACTGTCCTCGCGTGAATTGTCCCTTGAATGGCTTCACAAATAATCCACACATGCGCACTCAAACGATCACTACACAACAGCTATAGCATGTGCAAAACCAAATTTTAAACTTAAAACCTATGTATGAAATTTCATTTAATTGCTCCCATAAATAAGAAAGTTGGCACTGCACCTCCTACACAAAACCAAATTTGGAAAATGGCGCTACATTTGCTTTTATTCCAAGTGGCTAGGCTATGCATCAAATTTCATTTAAATTCCTCCATAAATGGTCAAGATGCGAAAAGGGCACTGTGAATGTTGATTGATTAGGCTCAATTTTTTCGTTTTATATGACTAAAACTATACGCATATTGAATTTCATGCAATTCGGTTCATAACTCACGGAGATGTCAAAAGGGCCTTCCTTATTTTTTGGGGTACATTGCCAGTTCACGAACTCCGATCTACAAATTTGATAAAGAATCCATCTACTAAATTTGATCGTAATCGGTCCATTCGATATCGAGATATCGTGCTAACGGACGGACAGACGGACAGACACCGCAAAATTATAAACTCGCTAGGAGCTTATTAATAATAAATTATACTTATTCCATAATGTTGCAATGACGATGAACACGAGCTATGCGATTTCCTCGAAGAAAAGGGTCCTGATCACTGATCAGAGTGCCTAGAGGCGGGGTGTGTATACTAAATAAACACGCGCGCGGCATAACACTTTCCCAAATAGGTATGAGCTATGAGCTCCATCTTAAGCCTTCAGGAAGCCATCCTCAACGACGCATTCAACCCCAATCGCCAACCGGAGTATTCGGAAGTCCAGGAGGCGTATTGGCATTCTGTACTATTATTCAGAGGAGCTCTGGTCTGATTCGCAGTATACTATGGCTTCACATTATGCGCAATTTGATAATACATTATATATTGCGGTTCAGAGCACCGATACGGTTTAGTGTTTGTTTTATTACTAAAATCAGCTAACCACTTGTCGCACCAAACACTGTTAATATCTTCGCCCGTTTCGCTATAAATTCATGTTCTACTAGTTCCAAATACTCGTTCATTGAAAACGTATTCTAGTTGCACATTTCAACCAATACCTCTTTATAGTTCATTTTAGGGCAGTTTGAGAACCTTGATTACACACCAACAACAAAAAATATACTTTTCTTGCAAAGGTAACAATAAAAACACACTTCTTGTAAGTGTAACCAAAATTTTCTCCCGCGCGATTTGACATTCTTTCTGAATCGCAGTATAAATTTGCTAAATCGCAGTATAATTTGTCTGAGGCACACGCACTTTATAGAAAGCCATTATATACAGCGTTTCAGAACTCTAATAGTACATTATATATCAAGGTAGAGAAGTCCACTATTATTGCCTGAGCACCAAGATTACATCTCGAGGCGCTTGCGCCGAGGGGTGTAAGGTGCGAAGGCAATAATAGACTTCTCTACCGTGGTATATATACTATTTTTTTCACTACTAGCACTTGAAATCCTCTAAATTAACATATTATATTGATAAGAAAGGGAACGGTTGGACAGAATTTTTTGTTTCTTAATTTAACATGTCAATCAAGTACGTAGAAGTACAAGTCAAACAGGCCGTATTTTGTTCTGTCATTGAGATATTTTCAAAGAGTAATTTCGTTCGAATTTTTTCAAAATGTGATAATTTTAGGTATGTAATTTCTCTGGAAATTGCGAATGGTGGCAATTATTCGTTTTAGAGAACTTGTCTAAACGTTCATTGAGCGAAATTTCGGGTTGTGTTTTCTAAAAGTGACAGCGTGACAGTTCTCATTATTGAGTACTACTAATTAATAATAAAAAATTATTAACCACTTTGAACAAATGCCGAGAAAGCCTACTTTACAAGTGGAAAAAAGGTTAATAATCATGTCATCAGACGCTAGTAGTGAAATAGTACATTATATATCAAGGTAGAGAAGTCCACTATTATTGCCTGAGCACCAAGATTACATCTCGAGGCGCTTGCGCCGAGGGGTGTAAGGTGCGAAGGCAATAATAGACTTCTCTACCGTGGTATATATACTATTTTTTTCACTACTAGCACTTGAAATCCTCTAAATTAACATATTATATTGATAAGAGAGTTAACGGTTGGACAGAATTGTTTGTTTCTTAATTTAACATGTCAATCAAGTACGTGGAAGTACAAGTCAAACAGGCCGTATTTTGTTCTGTCATTGAGATTTTTCAAAGAGTAATTTCGTTCGAATTTTTTCAAAATGTGATAATTTTAGGTATGTAATTTCTCTGGAAATTGCGAATGGTGGCAATTATTCGTTTTAGAGAACTTGTCTAAACGTTCATTGAGCGAAATTTCGGGTTGTGTTTTCTAAAAGTGACAGCGTGACATTTCTCATTATTGACTACTAGTTAATAATAAAAAATTATTAACCACTTTGAACAAATGCCGAGAAAGCCTACTTTACAAGTGGAAAAAAGGTTAATAATCATGTCATCAGACGCTAGTAGTGAAAAAAAAAGTTTAAACCATATCGGTGCTCTGAATCGCAGTATATAATGTATTATCAATTTGCGCATAACATGAAGCCATAGTACACTGCGAATCATACCAGAGCTGCTCTGCCTCTGAATAATAGTACAGAATGCCAATAGGCGAGTAGCGAATATTGCACTCCAGCGCCTCCACACAACGACTCTGACATTTCGTGAGGTGAAACAAATCTTTGATCGCATTCTTTACCATGCATGATAAATAAAAATTCGGCCTTAATGAGTGGTTTGTAGCAGTCCGTACAATTTAAGAGATTAGAGATTGTTTAATTATATTAAATTTCGTTCCTAAATAGAGACTTACGTAAATATTATATGAAACAGTAAAAATAATCAAACGTGCAAATTAGTTCGTGACGTAAACACGATTTCTGACAAGAATTGTCTCTAGAAACACCATTTTATATATACATATATTCTTTGGTGGGTGAAAAGTGGAAAATATCAGGAAACCATCTACACAACAAGTCGGGAGCAAGGAGCCGTTTTACAAGTCATTTAACGCGGGGATCCTTTTTAATAGCTTGATCATAACCTCAAATTGGATTATTGCAGACAAAAGAAAAATTACAAAAAAACGGCCGTTCTGGAGACGAAACTATGTAAAATAATAGCAAAACAGATGTGTACTTACACTCTTCTCACTTTCTTTATCCAATTTCTCTTCTTTGCAACTCATATGGTCTGTTGGGAAAGCTGTAGAATTTTACAGAAGAATCCGTATTTATGTACGAATTACTGCATCCAACAACACAACAAGAAACTCTGGATGAACGAAAAGTGTTTTTCGAAGTCATAATTGTTGTTCTATTTGGAGTAAGCTTGTAAATATTAATACAGTAATAAACGGTCGATGAACTTGTTTCACCACATCTTATGTTAAATTCGCCACCAGACGGCGCCACATCCGAATATACTACTCGCCTATACGCGTCCGGTGGGCTTAGTGCCAGCTCGGGGTTAACGCTCCCCGGTGAATTACTTAATTAATCGGCGAGGATCCCGGTTAAGCAGTCGCGATGTTTGTTTAGGCGCTGGTCTCTCTGAATACACGCCGCCCGCGACTGCCGACGGGCGCGCACACGCCACGGGCGACTGTCAAATTGTTTATAGGGAAACGCATGCATGTGGACTCTCTCTAAACCGTAGCGGGAAGCGTTTATTCGAATCGCCGAATGTCACCCGCCGTCCGCATCAGTCAGTATTATATTCAATATTGACATACGCGATGCGCTTGTGTGAGAGAGACCATGCAGCCGCCGTCGGCCGCGGGTCTTGACGTCACCACCCGTCGCCTGTCGCGTTTAGCCGAAGCCACCGTATGGTGGCTTCGGTCTAGCGGGCCAGAGAGACCCAGCGCCTTACATGACCCTTGAGCGCGGAAGATGTCCAGTCAGACTGAATGCTGTCATGCCAACCGCTTGCGTAGATTACAGACGGACGTTTCTAATGAAAGGTGAGTTTACGTTTACAGTAGATTTGTCGCATCGATTAGTGTCTGTGTCGGGTGAAGTTTTATTATTATTATTATTATTTATTTACAACTGTACATTTTTTTTAAATATTTTTTTTATCGGATTTGTGTATATGCGTAGGTATGTATGCCGGGATGGTTCTCTTTTTCCTGGTGTTTGGCGTAGTTTGTTTCATTGAACCTATCTATGTGCGTACTGCGTAATGAATCATTTCATTCTCTTCAAGTGCACAAAACTAAAAGTAAACTAAGTAGAAGCTTATCTATTTTGCCAGTGTTAGAAATGTGCAAATATTTTGGTTCTACATTATGTAGGTAATGGTCTCTATTTCATTAAGGTCATGTCGTCCTGCGTCCAGTGGAATAGATAAAAAGAGTGCAATCACCTACGCACTGAACATTTTATTAAATAGTTCTTATAATCAATACAAACAACAAGAAAAACAAAATTTAGTTAAATCATATTTACAATAATATTGGTACCAAAAGCAAACATCATACATTTACCTATCAGCATAAACATGTACGTATTATTTAATTTTTATGTGAAACTAACAAGCGGCAGAAGTAGGTATTGCATGAGATTAAAGTTTCTTTTGGCAGTGCACATTTTATATTCATAAACACTAAACTATCCACACAATAAAGCCTCATTAATGTTACTGATTTCAATTATTTTATGAAATATACATTTATTTTAGAACACATAACACATAAGTCAAGCTCTGTAAAGTGAACATTTAGGATCTTTGGTTTATAGTTGACCTACTATTGTATGGTGTGTACAAAATGATTAATTTTAATATATTACAAAATGTGAACAATTAGATTGAATATATGGTAATTCGGTGGTATGTTCTAAGCCATCAAGCTCAGATACCTCTTCCTTAGAGGCAAAACTATTCTTTGCTGATGCAAAATTGTATCATACTGCTTCTAGTAAACAATAGCATGGTCTGTATAACTGGAAAGGTGCTAAACTAATTTTATTCTGAAAAGAAGTGCATTTTGAAAATATTAGCTACAAACTGCTATATGTTCATATTATTGGGCATGAACTAAAAGTAATGCAACCTACATTTCTCTTACTTTACTTAAACTAGCGTTTACTCTTGTCATTTAAACCCTTTCAGTAATTCGTTTCGCCAAAATAATCTGTATACTAAAAACCATGTGAAATATGACAGCCACCAAAATATGCCACGCTATATTGTATTATGTATATGATATTAATGACTAGTACATTTGTTTTCTAACACAATCTCACCCACTGAAATAACACCCTCAGTCTTTTGAGTACGTAAATATCCTATATGCACAGCGTACTTATCTATATATAATTTCAAAGATACAGTTCATACTTGCACTCGTACTTGCATATTAAGCTGTGTGCGTATTTAAAACGTATAGGGCTACCTTCCATGTCTGTATAGAATTTCTGCTTACAATTTCAAACAGTTTTCAAACCTTTGTATATACTTATGCTTCACATGGTTAACAGAGCCTTGCATCTACATTAGTGTAGGTGCTGTTAAGTTGTTTAAAATGCATGTTTGAACATTAACAAAACGTTCATTAACTCTTAACAAGCAGAAACATTTAAACTTACAGAATATTTAGTGCGCACGTAGGTACAGGAGCAGTGTTGAATGAAAAGGCAATCTGTTACCTAAGAATCATGTAATTGTAAAATTTGGACGATTTCTGAGGAAATATGCTTAGTAGGTCTAGAAGCTGTATGGTTGCCATTCCTACATACTGTGGAATTTATTAAAGGTACATAAATTAGACATTTGAGCATGACTAATAATAACACCTATACATCTTCTATACAGTGCGATAAAGTATCAAGCACAAATTATCCGAAAAGCGCGTTATCTTCACCTACACACGAAAAACACGATTGGCGATATTTTTTTTTAATTTTTAGGCAGTACCTTTGCAGCTTTTTTTTTTAAATCTTGCAGCACGAAAACCTTAAACCGAGAGATAACGACAGATTTTGTGCGATGATTGGTAAACGGCTGTCACCGCAATTTTCTCTTTATATAGGTTAAAAGTAACGTATGAACGTATGTTGAGCAGTTCAATTTATGTCGATGTAATTTTTCAATTAGGTATTGACAACACAACAAACAAAAGTATATTAAGAAACATCTGCCATTAATATTTAATACATTGATGATTAATATTGACAGACTTTACAAATCAAAAATTTTTTAGCAATTTTTGAAACATTACATAATATATGCTTTCAAGCGAATTGATAACGAAAAACGTCTGTCAATGTGCTAGCGTCCTATTCTCTCCAATATCATTTTAAAATTGATGGCACACGTTTATTAATAATCAAGTTTTGTTCATTTATGTCTTGTCCTTTTGATTACTTAATAATCAATAAATGTTATTTAGAAAAAATAGATTGGACTCCTCAACAGATCTATGATATACCTATGTGTATACCTACGTTAGTTTAAACATATTAGGTATGTAAAGTACAAATTGCGGTGACAGACTTTTACTAATCATCGCACAAAAGCTGTCTTTATCTCTCGGTCTAAAAGGGGTTGTGTGAAAACAGTTCTACTAGAAATTTTTTGACTGTAGTTGATCAACGCTTAATAATAATTTCCACAGTATACATTACATTTTTTAAATAAGTACTACACTAACGATCAGTTACCTTGATGATATTGTATCTGCTTAACATTTCGCAATTTGTTAAGCAACGAATACAAAATAGTGTATCAATTAGCACATACTTATATGTTAAACAAGTCTTATATGTGGTTAATTATTAACCATAATTTTATTTACAATAGACATACTCTATTAAAGGTATTGACCAGATCTTGTAGTGTCAATCTTCGAAGAATTAATAGTGCATAAAGCGTCATATTTTACTCTATAAAAAAGTGAATATACTTAGATAGAAATTTTCTCGACTCCTTTTTAGAAAAGGTTTGGATAAATAATGTATTGATAACATTTATAATTGTGTAAACTTTTATATACCCTAACACTAATAAAATAGTTTTTTTTTGTTCAGTCTGTAAACAAATTAGTACACTCTTCATTTTGTTTGTTAAGATATATCAGCAGGTAATTTAGATCACAAGGCCATGTTTGTATAGGCCCTTAAATAAATACTCAAAAATAAAAGTCTTTAATATTAAAATGGATGGCATTAGAGGAATAACCACTTCACAAGGAGAACCATTAATAAATTTGATGATAAGAAAATTCCTACTCCAGAATCTCTTATTACACGAATATCATCTTCTTGCAGGAATGGTGCATCTATGACATGTATAATTCCATTCGTACACTCCACGTTTGGTCTAAATACTGGTATTCTGTTACCCTTCCAATGTATTACATACGCTGGAAAAAAATTATGTATGAGCTTTTCATTATATTACAAATGGAAGGCGCTTAAGATAGCACAACCATATTATGATTATGACACAATCTAATACTGTGTTTTCCTTAAATAAGTGGGTTGCGCCATCTTAGGTTTCACTGCTTACTATGATTTTGTCGTTCTTCGACTGATATTCTTAAAGTGCTTCTCAAAGATTGAAGCTCAACCTCTTTACGCGGAACACGCGTTGCGCTGTTAGTTTTATTGGTGGTTAACTTAACCAGTCTTTCCATAGTGTACGGAACTTCCGATTCCACTAAATGTCTTTGCAAGATTTGTTGCGCCTAAAAGCTCGATTCTGAAATATGAAGAGAAAGAACCATATTAAAATCACTTACATAATATCCCAACTCTCGCATAAATAGTTTCTTTACTGTTGATGGTTGAATCAATCGGGCGTCAGCCCAAGCCTTGTCTCTTGGAACGAAAAATGTAAATTTCTTCTTGGTATTATTTAACTGGGCGTTGAAATCTCCGAAGGAGCCCAAATGGAACGTCTCACTGTAAAGAAAATTAGAATTTGTTAGAGTTTTAAATTTTATTAACGGTTTCCATTGAGATAAGTTTATAAATAAGTGTTGTCAATATACGAGTATTATAGTATATTAAGTATGGAGAACGGTAAGGGATTTTTACCGTTCGAAGACAATTGTTTGGAGGAGGAGCGCAGCGACGACTCCAATTATTGTCTGAGAACGGTAACCCTTAACGTTCGACGTGCTTATAACATTTTTTGCGCGATCGGAATAAAAATTATGCAATCATTAGAAATACTACTTACTGAGAAAAGAACGAGCGGAATAAATCGAAATGATCGAAGTGGTATTGTATAGGTACTTATATCACTAGGTAACGAGTTTGTTATTTGTCAAAACTGAAAATAATAAATTCATCAAATTGTGTCTGTAGTTTTCTAGCTTTTATACTTCAGTTATGAGCGATTCCGACAGCGATCTAATAGACGAAATAGAAGAAGCATGGGACATTGGATGTTCGGCGGTAATACCACAAAAGTCAAGGATCCGGTACGAGAATACGTACAACATTTTTAAACAGTGGTGCAGTGAGAGAAATGTAGGTGTTACCGAGAAGGTTCTGTTGGCTTATTTCGTTAAACGAAGTGATAAGCTGAAGAGTCCAGGAAGTTTATGGGCAGAATATTCCATGCTAAAGAGCACAATATTTTTATATGAATCTATTAATATTTCGACATTTTCCACGTTAATTGCTTATCTTAAAAGAAAAAATGTTGGTCATAGACCAAAAAAAGCTCAAGTCTTCACGAAAAATGATATGGTGAAATTTTTAAATGAGGCGCCCGATGAAATATTCCTTATCCACAAAGTAAGTTTAAATTATAAAATTTGTGTCTCCATTATTTGTGTTGCATCTATAGGTAGCTATGATTCTTGGCGTGGCAGGGGCTTGCAGGAGAGAGGAGCTGTACAACATGAAAGTTGCAGATATTGAAGACCATGGAGCCCTTCTTGTAGTAAAAATTCCCAACTCGAAAACAAATATCCAACGGACATTTACTGTAACAAGTCAAGTGGACGACAAAGTTTTCTATTTGGAAATTTATCGAAAATACATTAAACTTCGACCCACCAACGTAGTTTCGGCACACCTGTTCTTAAATTATCGTAACGGAAAATGCAGTCAACAAGTAGTTGGAAAAGGGACGATTGGGAAATGGCCATCAAAAATTGCAACATATTTGAAATTAGAAGGACCGAACGATTATACAGGTCATGCATTTCGGCGCACTTCAGCCACTTTTTTGGTTAATAAAGGTGTAGATGTATTAGGTTTAAAAAGGCATGGTGGATGGAGGTCTTCGACGGTGGCCGAAGGCTATGTCGAAGATTCTCTACAAAACAAAATTGAATTTGCCAATAAAATTTTATGTACTGGTAGTAACAGTGAATTGGAATGTGTCAATCAAAACCATAGCACGTCTTCAAACACCATCTCTATTGCTTCCGGTTCTAATGAAGAACGTATTGTTTATATTGGAAACAACAGCACAAACTGTACTTTTAATATAACAATAAATAAATAAAAATTAAATGTAATGTAAGCTTTGACTGTTGATTTTGAATTTGAATTGATTGTTTTTAAAAAGGCGTCGGTAAGTATTTTTGCTATTCTGTTTTCAGATCGGTAAGTAATTTTGGCGTCGTCGTAATCATAGCAACTGGTAAATTCCACCTACTGTCATGGAAACACCCATGGTAAATAGTCAGAAATGACCGATCGCGCAAAAATATATATTAATATATTCTGTTTGACGTGTTATATTTGTACGATATATTTCATATTAATATTTGTTCTGCTACGACTTCCAGCGCTTTATTTACAACCTCCACTAACTCTAATAGAATTATTTGTATTCCTTTTTTTTTCCTTACTTCAGCATGGGATCCTGTTGGAGTTTATCGTAGACCGTTGTATAGGGTACACCCAACACTCGATCAATAATGTGTATAATTCCATTAGTAGCTGCGATGTTCGCCTGGATGACTGTTGCGTTGACACCACCTCCTTCAACGGTTAATACGCTGTCGTCTCCTGAAGTAGCAACGTTGAAGTACAAATTCTTCCCTGCATTCATAGTAGGGGCTTGATATACCTAAAATTTAAAATAATTAGTTAATAAATCTAGTTCTGTTAATTGCTAATTAAATTGCGATTAGTTCTCATTTGAGAAGAAAACTGTCATGCCTAAAACATGCTTTGGGTATAAGTGGTTTTCTATTTTTAAATATCGGTTTGCTATGAACACCATGACTATATGATGAGAGAGCATAATTTTTCTCACATTTCAATGTATCTTGAAAACAATTTGGGAACAAAACTATACATGAAGCTAACTCCGACCGAGGCTAACTCTTTTTGTTTTCATCAGTGAGCTCACCAATTTCCACAACTCCATTGATCGAATCAATTCTAACGGTTCCACCAATTCTTTGATTGCATAGATCCAATTTCTTTAGTTCAATATTGATAAGGTACCATTATATCCTTAAATACCTTTGTACCGCAGATTTGTTAGATACCTTAGTCTTAGCTTAACATTGAATAAAAAGTTTGTTATTCAATGATCTTAGTCACTATATTCCTTAGATTCCCTGCTTTTCCAACTGAAAGTGTAAGATCTAAAACTTTAAAGATTCCAAAACCTCAAAAGCAAGTTTTCAAGTTCCTTTACTAAGCTTTGATTATGATGCATTCTAGCGATTTAGGCAAATGAATCCGTTAAGCAAATCAGTTCCGTTAAGGTAATTTGTTTAAGTATTCCCAATAATGGAAACTATTTCAATGGTCACCTCATTGATCCCATGCATCAAAGCAGTACCAATGATCTCGCGGATCTCTTAATTTCATACACCCTATTAATCCTACTGATTCCGGATTCGTTACAAACACAAATCCATGTTTAAAAATTTGTGTAGGCAAACTAGTTTAGTACATTTATTACATTTCGAATAATTACAACTCACTCTAATTTCAAAACAAGTTTAGCAACAAACTCGATCAAAACTCTTCAGTTTAGTCAAAATCACGTCACATAGCCTCGAGCAATCATTTTATTTTCATGTAGGTACTGTTACCCCCATCCCCTTAACAGTTCGGATGAGACTAAAATTCAGTACAAACTAACAATTAAGCATTAATTGAACAGGCCACGGGCGTAAGTAAATGCGATCATATAATTCTATGACGAGCACTAGCTATACATATGTATGTACTTTGAATCTAAATACCTGCCTCATTACCTCAAGCTAACAAGCAAAATACGATGAAACTTTAGATTCGCCTATTTACCTTGAACTTAATCCACATAAACGAGTATAAATGATTAAAAAAGGAAAGGTTGTTAAAGAACCAAAAAATGAACTTTTGATAGGTACTCACCTGTCTCTTGTTATTTTTCATTATTTGGTCTTTTGTTAAGCGTTCATCAACCACAAGATGTAAATACAGAATCTCTTGCATTCTCTCCGGACTTCCCAGAACACTTTTTATAGTCCCACGATTCCAGGCCGCATTGCTGGGAGCAAATAGGGTAATAGTTCGAGCTCTTTCTATCGTACGGAGAAAATCCTTTCCCAAATCACCCGTGTCGGCAATCGCCTCCACAAATCGACTTAATGGACCCTCGCCTTTTTCCTATTTACGAAACAAACACTCTTAGACAACATTCTGTTACGACGTGTAGACAAGGCATAAAGCGGACAGTGTTAGAGTGTTGCGTGCGTTAGCGTAGGTAGGTATGTATTATTTTCAGTGAAGGCATTGAATAAAAAATTTTATTCAATGGTGAAGGTTTGTTTGGAAATGTGAAATTTAATATAAAATTGCTCTTTACGTAATTCGTTCTGTTTTACGAAAAGCCGAGCAGGTGACGAAAATACGGGATTTGTATTGGTTAATAACAGGGCACGCTTTCCACAAGAGTTTCGTTCGCAAACAGGAAGATCGTTTCGTATTTTAGTGTAGGCGATAGAGACTCTAGAATTGGCAAACTGGACATTTTGAGGTGGAAAAGAAAAAATTAGTTGAACACGTACGTTCAGTTAGGTGTCAGAAACAACATATTAAAAATCCCACCCCCCAGACCCTGCGCTAAAGGCCCCAGTCACTCCACCACCCCCCAGAAACCGTGTTTTCGCCCTTTTTGGCTGATATCTCGCGATCTATGAGATCTAGATGAAATATTTTTAGCTGAAAATATTTCTCGTGAAATTTCATACAAGGTAGATGCTCAGAAGTTAGCCAAGGTCCTACCTCTTAGCCTAGAAAATTCATAAAAGGAGGCGAAAATCATCAATTTTCGTGGCTTTTTGCGGTTTTTTGCAAATATATAATATGTCCAGTTAGATGTCTTTATCGCCTAGACTATTTGGAATGTGACGATATATTTAAGAAAAAATCTTGTGGGAGAACGGAATTCTTACTAAAGTCACAGATTACTACAACAGATAGCTAACCGAATGCACTTTTCTTAAATGCAGTCTCAATACTACACTGATGAACTCTATTATATATTAGGGTTAAGTATATAGTGTTAATTATTTCACTTGGGCGTCTGTGCTAAAAGTACTATTTTATTTTTCTCCAATACGAGATGGCACTATGACAGTTCACAGTTCTACAAAGAAGTAGTTGTAGTTAATCTGTGCTAAAGCTTTCCAAAAGAATCTATATACCGTTCGAGCGCTACTTTTTTCGATCGCGTATTGATTTTTTAGCCGAAGCGCCGGTGCAAATTTTATAGTTGCCAGCAGAATTTAAATTATTAATATTTGACTGGTTTATACAGAAAGAGACGATCGAACGGTTGATAAAATATTTAACCGTGAATATTGCTATAAACATTACCATATTACGATATTAAGATTTTTCATTTCGCATTTACATAAATTGTTATTACGAAAGCGTTTGGGGTCCAAGGTGCACAACATTCCGTTGCGCCATATTTGTAGTAGCAAGTTACTAATTTATTGTTGTGCATCCAATTTGTTATATGAAGTGCGAACAAAAAATCGAACAAACCCGCTACCGGTAAAAAGGTTAAAAACAATTAATTTAAGCTTCTGTTTGCTGGAAAAACGCTAAGTTACAAGGGTACATTTTTAACACCTATACATTGCGGAACAACGGTAATTTGTGAATAACTTAAAGTTCAACCAACCAAAGTAAGCCTGAAGCACGATTTATATCTGAATTAAATCGCGTCAACTATTAATAATTTTTGACAACCAACCCAATTTAACTGGTAATTCAAGAAATCCATTCGTATTGCCTAGACGTTACACTATCCAGTTTTCCAAACGAGAAATCTCACTGATAAATAGAGAAAATTTCAACACATCGATAAAAGTAAGTAACTGAAATTGGAACGATCGTATTTGTATTAATATATTCAAACAAGTCAACTTATGTGAGTATTTATTTAAGAGTGATCACACCAGAGCGACAGGTTGATGTTGATAACTGATAAGTGATAACATAATTTACACTAAAATGAGAACGAAAAATTGGCCTGGCTTTTCAGTACAGGATTTTAAAGAAAATTGCAATATCTTTGGATTTAATAAAACTCAAATTTCATTAGGTGCAATTCCAAAATAATCATTTGTAAGATACAATTAAACGCCCTACAGACGCTACGACTTATCGTATGATGATAAGTCGTATCAAACATCGTTTCAACTTGTCGTAAGACATAGGTCATTCCCTACAAATGGACACGATAAGTCGATTGTCGTTCAGACAGTAGTATCGATCCAAAGTCGTACGACAAATCGTACCGTGTGTAGGACGTTTTAGTCAAATGTATTTCAGATACTTGCAGATGAAATTTTAACCTTCATATTTCGCCTGTTGGTAGATGTAGCATATTACAGTAGCCATAATTACTGGTGTCCCGAGCAACATTTTACAAACAAAAACATCATTTTAGGTAAAACCAGTCTCCTTAAAATCGACGGACAGACAGACAAGACATTTCCATAATGCGTTTGCAAACATTACAAAATACATAAACGGTGACTTTTGTCTGTTTGCCGATGATCTAACGGTACTGTCCTGTGGCAATACTCATAATGTGGCTTTAAATAATCTAAATGCTTGTCTTACTAAGTTAATGTCATATTTAATTACCAACAAGCTAATCTTGAGTAGTGATAAAACACGTGTAATGCAAATCTACCCTAAAAAAGTGCAATATATTGCAAGTACTCTGATTAGAGTACAACAAAGATCCATTAGGCAAGAAACATTGTACAAACTACTAGGCTGTAACATTGATTGTTCTCTAAGCTGGAGAGAGCACGTTGATATGGTGTGCAATAAAATAACGTCTAATTGCTTTGCTCTTAAACGTCTGTCATATATTTCAAATGTTAATGTAGCTAAAAATTTTTACCACTCCAATGTTGAGTCTATCATGCGCTACTGTGTCATTTTCTGGGGTGACAGTATACATAGCAAACGAGTCTTTGTGATGCAGAAAAGAGCAATCAGATACATGTTTAATTTAAGTAGGGACACATCATGCCGTAGTACTTTTATATCTAACGCTTTGTTAACTTTTCCGTGTATCTATACATTTGAACTGTTGAAATTTGTTAAATGCAATATTAACCAATTTCCCTCTTTAAATACATACAAAGATCATTCTTTGATACATACCATAACTATAATACTAGACGTATCGAATTGACGTATACGCAACATCGACTAGAACTATTTAAAATGAATCCCTATTATGCTGGTGCGGTTTTATATAACAAATTACCGCTGAATCTTAGACATTTACCGTTCAGGCGTTTTAGTTTAACACTCAAAAAATTTTTAACTGTAAATTGTTTCTATAGTGTTAATGAATTTATGTCTTATGTTAATATTGATTTAGAACCTTAATTTTTGTTGTAGTTGTATGTATAATCATATTGTTTGGCCTTTGACTTGTCCTATATCCGTTTAGGATCTTTTGGATAAATATATTATTATTATTATTATTATTATTATTTAATAGAACAAACTGGAACAACCAAAAGACCACAAAAAAAACCAAAAAAAGACACTTCAATATGTAATGTTTGCTAAAGCGCCCTGTAAGTATAATTTAAAAAAACGCGAAGTGAAATATTAGATTCAGGGTATAGCACTGTTCTTCTATTCTAACTTGAGACGGGTTAATGATAGAACCATTGTATAGTTAGATATAAATTCAATTATGGAAATGTACCTATGTATATATATATTTCATGCAGGATATAAACATTTACAAGTGGCGTAAAAAAGTGAAGTGGAAGTAAAAGTGTAGTAAGTGTAGAAAGAGTGAAAGTGCTATCATAAGTTCCAAATTAAACTTTACCTTAAACTGGAATTGTAGCGATTCCAAAAGGGAAGGCAGGAAACAACCCGTGAATATACAAACAGTAAGGGATATAAAAATTATATCACCACAATAACAGCATTAAAAGCTGCAGTCAAATTGCTCATCATTGTTTTTACATGCCATTCTTTTATAGTCAATAATGCGCGAAAGTTAGTCGTTTTACCGACAATCATGATCATGCTGAAGAAATAGCAATTTGTCTGCTCCGACTCAAGAAGAGATACTATAGGTGCTTATACTTAAGTATTTTTTTTTGAGAAAGTGATTACAGGCTAGTTGACTAGTACAACTACAGAGAGTACTACATACAGAGAGTACTACAAAGCGCTAAAGGTGCAGTTATAATGGTAAAAATGTATAGCGAAGATGCAAATTGGATGCCACGATCGTCACTTGTATTTAGTGTAGTAGTGATATGAAGTATATAAGTCGTTATGGTTTTGAATATTAGTTTAATTTTGTATGTTAAATTCTATGCAACGTGCATTTAAACTATCTATACTTGTATGTATTTAGTATCGATCAACATGAAACACAACCCTTTAACCATATCTGTCTAGTCTGTATTGATTGTTGAAATAAACTCACGCAAAGCTATAAGAAAGTAGTGCAAGCATGCGTTTTGTGCCCTCTTGCCCCGGGGGGTAAACTTGCGACAACCAAATTGAATCACTTCTTCCCATGAGGCGTTTTTGAAGCGCTGCAGAGTGGCGCGGCGGATTAGCAGAGTATGCGATTGTGTGGCGCGTCCTTGCTGCGCTACTGTGTCGCGGGCGTCGGCAGGTGACAACCGCAAAACTGAAATAAAATAGCTGGCACTTCCAGTGTTTCGAGATGTCGCTCTCATTAAACAAGACGCCATTTTTTTTAAAAAATGGCGGCTTCACTCGGTACGTGCGCTAGTTTTCCGTGCAACAAACTTGTTTTGCCTAGCGTGGTGGAGCTTCTGAATCGCACCGTGTGAAAGGGTCGCGCTACCAGCCGCACGCGTTTGTGTAGCGGACTGTCTGCTTCTGCTACAAATCCCGCAGACGCGCCTCTTCGTGTGAAGGCGTTCATATAAAACAATGTTTCACTGCTAGTGTCGCCACCTTGCAGTGCTTCAAAACGCCTCGAGAGAAGAGGCTCTTAGTTGTGTTCTGTTCTATTATATACACACGGATGAATGAACGACCACCCCAACATGCCGACTTTTTGACGTTATTGATAAAGTTGCTTGAGATACTCGCACTACTTAATAAGTATAATTAAAGAATTGTCTCACGTTGTAGACTACTAGTTATACTGGATTGAGTAACAGCTAAATTACCCTCACTGTAATAAGTGCCTACGTAAATTGTCAAAGATTTAAATGTGAAAGTCCATCAGTAGATACTTATTCCACAATTGGAATGTAACCAATACTCAACAATCATGAATGATTAGATTAAATTATATTCATTTTGAGATAGTTCATTTTAACTGACCTGTAGAAACTGATTCACAGTAGTGTCAACAACCATCAGCGGTTTTTGAATTAAGTGTATAACACCATTTTCGACTGGAATGTTAGGTTTAACTATTTCGGAGATCACAACACCCGGGCTATGTCTTGCATCCCCTACTCTTGTTTCGCTTTTAATATACACTGTAACGAATATCCTGAGATTTTATAAAACAGACTATAAATACGTACCTGCCTCCGTTTTGTCATTAGGTTCTTGAAAAAATGTGATATACACCTTTAGATTGTCACCATTTGCTGTAGTTTCGAATGCTATGTCTCTATGCGTTGGTGCTGTGAAGAGGACTTTCTTCGGTATCAGATGCCCATCTATAGTTTTGTTATCAATTAAGTCTGAGTGCAAGATCTAAAAGGAAAAAAATGCAAATACTCGCGTTAGCTCGAGGACTGAGTTTACACTAATTGATCTACTAAATTTTCGCTAAAGCAAAGTGCTGCAGACCTTTCTTTCATGTTTCAGAAATAGAACTTTCATATTTCACTCGATATTTCACAGTTAAACTTATTAGCCTCCCACCTGAATGTACATCAGACAGACACCAGCTGGATTTAACAGTAACATGAAAGACTGGAAATGAATAGCTATATTTTAAAGCAGATTAATTAGGCACTATTCAATAAAAACGTTCGAAATTTGCAATCTACTTACTCCCTCATCTATAGGTATAAAGAAGGTATGAGTGCCCATGTTTCTAAATACATCTTGTTTCTGAAGCTGTTGTACACGTTGGCGAAAATTTCTAAAATTATTTACGACAGACATCACTACCGCTTTGATATTAATTACCTTACCTCACTCGATATGGATTAATATCCAAAGTTTCAAACTGACTAAGAAAGTCCAATGCATTTGGTTTTGCCAATCCGCTTGCTAACGTTCTAGGAGATGTTGTGGGGACTAGTACCTCGTCTATTTTATGAACTACCTGAGTAACGCATACATTCTAGATTGATTTTGCACTAGTACGTATTAACCACGGTGTAAAATAATAAGAGGTGAAGGTATGAACTCCTTAGTTTTAGTAAAAGTTGGTATACAGTGAGTCTAGTCGATGCAATGTAAGAGAGACAGGAAGCAACAGGTTCCATGTATCACACTATCATGAGCGGTGTTTTCCTTTTTATCAAATTTTCAAACCACAACTTGATTCAAAATGCAGGGTAAACAGAAATAGATATATTGTAGGAGACTCAAGTTCTTACAAAAATGGAAGCCCTTAATTCTAAGAAGAAAAAAAAACAAGAAGGACAAAGAAAACCTACCGACGCGACACTAGTATAGTCACTCAGTCAACAATGGTGCGCACGAACCCGTTCACAAATATATTGTAGGATTTGTAAGCCTACCTCTTTAATGACGGCGCCGGTTGACAAAAGGACTCCTCGAATTCGATGTTACGCCTTGGTGGTGAGGATCCTCTCGAACAAAACTGCGGCTTCCGGCACTATCGCAAGACCTCTCACTTTGTCGCGCACACTGGCACTTTGATTCGCGGTCTTCGGAACGTCGCGGAAATCACAACCAGCGCTTATACGCTAAGGACCGCTGTATACGCTTCAGCGATCTTCTACGTTCGCTCCCCTCGAAGGCTATTATGGCCCATTCAAAGAAACCACCGCCGCTTTCCGCCACACGTAATATATCGGGGTGTCACTGACCACAATTCGTCGCACATGTCCATGGATTCTTTCGGGCGGAGGCGTAACATAATACAAATTCTAAATATATACCTCTCGCCAGGAAAGATTGCCGGTCACAGAAGACCTGATCCCGGTCTACAATCTGTGTTTTTCTAAAGATGTGAGGGACTTCCGGGATAAGATCGGGCCAATGTTGAACGAAAAGTCTTTTCATTCAACATTGGCACGATCCTATTCCGAAAGTCGCTCGCATCTTAAAAAAAACATACATTGTAAATTGACACAAGGTGTGCTGTGACCGGTAATCTTTCCTGGCGAGAGTTATATCTCACCTATACTTATTTAGAGTCCTACTAGTAACCAGTGCGTTACAACAGCAAATCTATCATTAGCGAACAACCGATGATGACAACTTGAACTCTTAAAGCATTGCTGTTGAAGCGTGTTCGATATTTTGATTTAGTGGTTTATTGGTGTTGATTTTTTACTTTCTGTAAGACCTACAAATAAAGTTTCTGAATAATAAACATTTAAATATGAGAATGCCGTAATGCCTTTGAATGCGCAAATGATAGACCAACCTACTTCAGAAAATTTGGTGCTCTAGAATTTATCTTCTACACATTTTTCGAATGCAATTCGGTTTCTCTACATATCTGAAATAAATGCGCGCGATTGTGATTTTTGTAAGAACACTTCATAGGGCTCTACTAGCGAAGGTGTGATAGAAGAATCTACTTTTGTCGTCCCTTTCTTACGTTGGACGATTTCGAAATTACTTTACGATTGAAAAGGAGCAGTTTATAAAGCTCTATCCATTTTACACCGTGGTTACTTGAGGATATATACTTACGCACCTGTTCTTTTCCATTGTTTTTTGCCTTAATATTGGACAAATCTTGTAAAATTTTTGCGTTGTTAACATAAAGTTCGTTGCCGTTTGGATCAGATTTAGTCGTTATCCACAGAGGAGGATGGCCTTCCAATTCCGTGTTAATATGAGTCATCGTTGCCAGCTGGTCAGTGGTTTTAGCTAGACTTCCTGAAAAATAGAGAACCACTGATTAGCATATATTAATAGAAAGTTGTAAAATTATTCGCCGATCTTTCATGTTGTATCTAACAGTTACTTTCTATACACATAAATTTATTCACATAGGAGGGTATTTACCACATAAGTTATAAAATAAAACTAACCCCTGTAAATTTAACACTGAAGGCTTGCTTTCCAATTGTTCGTTTCACGTTTACCATAATTTTATAGTTCATTGTCTAAGTAGGAACAGATCCTCAAAAATGCGTTGGTCATGTCATCTTAGATTCAATTTTTGCTTTAGATCTTGATATCCGTTTATTAAAAGCATGGTGTGTTCCGGTATTTGTTTACCGTTACCTATGAGTTATTGTTTTGTGTTTATGTGCCCGTGATAATTGGAAATGTTATTTACTCATTAATTAGTCATTTCATTTATGAAAAAGTAGATTATCTAGTGTGAATTGCCCTGTATGTTGCAATTAATCGTTTCTTCCGCGGGGAAAGAATCTAATGACATTCATTTTGTACGACGGCATCTAATTCCTTGTCTGTACTTGTTACGGGCTGTACTTGGTATACACGAGCAGAGTGGTCCCGTAATTAATTCTCCTTCTCTTATGTATGTTATTGTTTGTGCGATATTCGAATATTGTCTTGCATTTTCACCTACACCCTTTTTGTGGCCAATTAGACCCACCGATGCTGGAACAGAGTCATGCCTGCTTGTCTAAATTGAACAGTAGAAGTCTTTTGTATTTATTTATTTATTTATTTATTGTTCCTCTTATATACTTTTTCGGCCTCGATTACTTGATTTTTCCTTGTGCCGTTTGAGATGTTTGCATTTTGCATTGCTCTTTATACATTTATTTCCGTAATTGATTTATTGATTGTACACCTATGTATGTCGGACGTCGGTGCATACGTGCTTTTTGTTTGGTTTGTTTTTTCTTCTGGCTTTCTAGTGTTGGTTTGCTTCGCAGAACGATACCACGTGCATAATAAAATTTCATTTTTCTTGTCTTTTCTGTCCGACAAAACTAGGGATTTTATTTAACTCCTTTTCCGAATGTGCCTAACATCCCAACCCAACACTTCAAACAACTGGTCATAGAATAACACAACGCAGGATCCACTCAGTACGAAACAACCCTAATAGAGATTCGAAAGTGACGCGAAAGCCTGTCATTCCGATATAGAAGTTAGATGTCGCTGCTTGTAATTTCTTCCGCAGAGTGTTATCGGCGATAAGAAAATACATGTTTAATTTCGAAGATGTAAATTCAAGTAGAGTTGAGACGAAAAGTGAGAGAGGTAAGAAGGTTTTAAATAGCAGAGGAAGACGTGAATCGGAACTTGTTTGGTGTGACGTTAATCGTTGTTTTTTTTTTGGTTTGATAGACGTTGAAACGTAGCTGCCTATTAATTAGTGATTGACAATTTTACCGCATTTGAGCGTACAATTGCAAGACAGTCCGCCAGTTGTAAAATTTTTAAAGAAAAAAAAGTTAGTGAGTGTTTCAATTTTTATTACGCCGTTTAAAGTTAATATTTAAGTCGGATTAAAGAAGTGAAATTTACTAAGGAGTTAGTCGAAGTGTATCAATCAGTTATCGCTTATGTGAAGCCTTTCTCAGTATCCGTTAAAGGGAGTTTTTCCCCCATCAAAGAGCCAATATTACATCTGAAATTACAAACGAACCCAGTGTCGTTTAAATCGAAATTTGAGTGCAGGTCAAGAAGTGAAGTTCCCGAAGTACCACCAGTTGATTTTTGCGTTTTTTTTTGTAGGTCATTTAATCAAAATCACCATTCTCTACGACCGGATATTTTGAATTATTAACTCGTTAAGGTATTTAAGATTTCTTTAATTAACCTGTGTGCTTCTCTTTGTTTCAGATTATTTCGTTAAGCGAAAGTGAAAAAAACATGTGGTTCGAATATTGCAATATCCAATTATTAATATATCTCTGGCGATTGCATCTTGATCCCCTTGATTTGGACGGGGTTCTGCAATTTTCTCCGACAGATGGAGGATTGATGCGGATTTCCTTTTCACTTACTTATCAAAAAGAAAAACACTGGGGAAGTCGAATCTGTGGTCAATTGTTACGGTATTTTCATTTGTCACACGTATTATAGGCTAATTTTTGGTTTTAACTTTTTACATAAGCTGCTACACAATTTACAGTCCCACAACATTCCTTTCGTAATACTCTTACATTTCATTGTAAAAATGCTAGAACCAATTTACTATTAAAATCGCCTGTTTTATTCGTATGTAATAATTTTAACGGCGTTGCAAATGAATGTGATATACATTACAACTCTTTTTTCGAACTAAAAAACATTCTAGCTAAACTATAAGCAC
Organism: Photinus pyralis; assembly: GCF_008802855.1. Classification (NCBI taxonomy): domain Eukaryota; kingdom Metazoa; phylum Arthropoda; class Insecta; order Coleoptera; family Lampyridae; genus Photinus; species Photinus pyralis. The sequence continues at coordinate 32,742,405 of NW_022170403.1, read as the reverse complement.
GCAAATTCAATTCAATTTGTAATTAACTTTCTGATTTTTTTTCTCTTGTCCATGTAACGAAATTCCAAGTTTTATTTTTGTTTATTTCGCAAAAGCTTTATGTATTCAAATTTTGTTTTTTCATTTACCGCAAACGTTGTTTATTTTATATATGTAATTTAGTAGTCATTGTAGCTATTAGTTAAATAATATTTGTTAATTATCCATGTATTTATTTCTAAAAGATGTACTTTTTTGTCTGTACGTTTTTTTGGTGTGTCCTATAATTGGAGGTTTCTCTGTTGGGCATTAAATCGCTATTATTATTATTATTATTATTATTAAGTTTTGTCAGAGCAGATAATTATTATTTTGCAGCAGTGTCATCCTCTATTTACCAATCATTTCTTTAGATTTCTTTCGTTATATTAATGTCTTTCAGGAACTGTATTAACTTTCCAAAGTTATTTTCTTTTAGCATCATAGCAAGTTCTCCCTCAATTTTGTGTTTTACTCTATACTCATTTAATTTCTCACATTCTTCTACTACATGCTTTACGGTAAGTACTTTTTCTTTACATTGTGGACATTTGGGAGCATCTCTTCCTAAGACCAGATACGAATTATTATTATTATTATTGTCTTACGAGTAGCCTTATTTAATTGAGGGCTCCATCTTAAGGTCAAATCGTTTTTAAGTTCTGTCCTGAAGGCCGGATTCAGTATCCGATTAAATTCTTTCCTGCCATCTGTACCGTATAAGAACGGACACCAGTTCATTATCAAGAACCCGAGATAACAAAGGGGCGGCCATGCTGTCTACTTCGAACGAGGTCATTGGGTCACCGAAAATTAATTATAAGAAAACACCTCTAAGGGGGAAACTTTTTTTTACTGGGATCTAATAAACTTCCATCGATACTTGATCGACTTTGCACTCGGTATTAACATAGATGTGAGCCTGAAAAGAAAGACCAGATGTATGCGATATTAAACTTCAATTACAAATAATTAACATTTTGGCCCTTCAGGCATCATTCAGCAATAAATAAGTCACGTAGTTCGGATTCGGAATGGGACGTTTCGCACCGAAACGACGGCGCGCGCCCGAAATGTCCTAGACCGCACGAAGTTAGATACGTGGATTGTTGCTTTTTCCGCCTGGAATCGCATCGATGGACGGTGTCGTCGACCATTACATTTACTCAAGATAAGATTTTGTTTTATAATTACATTACTTGTGCTCTCACTATCGAAAGAATTATTGTCCGATAACACATTGATTTGTGGAGAGATTTGTGATAAAGTTAGTCTAATCATTTATATTCGATGATTATAGTATGGGGGAGAATTAACGGCGTATTTCATCAAGTGGGGTTTTTGGTACTGTTTATACTTGAGAATATTTTTGTGGGAAGTGTTGGAGAAAGTTCATTGATTTTGGAGTATTTTGTATTAAATATAATAAACCAATATTTCTTTCGTCAAGGTGGATGATTACTTTCCCTTGTAACTTCCCAGTTTCATACAGGGGGAGACGATAATGGAGAAGCTGGGTGACATTCAAATTTGGATAAGTTCCAACGAAGCCGAAAAGATACGCCCAGCATGAACCATCGCTGTACAGTTTTTCATGTTTCTTTTTTTCATTTATAACATCCATGAACAGACCGTTTATTCTGACAGTTTTTTTTAACACAGCGCCAACTTAACTCACCGTTATAGATTCTAATACGGAATTTGAATTAAAATTTGAAGTATTATAAGACAATGAAAACGGATTTAGGTTTTTTCTTCAATATACATAATGATTTGAGACCTCGAGGTTAATTTTGTTATCGGAAATCAAATAGAAGCAAGAGTGCAAAAAGTTTATAAGACTTCAGGTAAACAGCAAAAAGTCCACTTGCATGAAAGATAATTGCAATAAAGATTAATAATCATGAGCTAGCCGTCTGCATAAATGTTTTACAAGCAGGGATCATCAAATTAGATTTTGTAATTACGCTTTAGGTACATACCTACTCCATAACAGATGCTGTTAATAGCAACACGTTGGCGGCTGTTATGCCTTAATTAACTAAAACGACGTCAATAAAGGAACTGTTTAACGCCCGTTCACAAATAAAACATACAGGTATACAAGAAAGAATACTTACCCATATGATATAATGTAAGGTAAAACTGTGATTCATCGATCGGTTTGGGATATTTTTGGAATGCTGCGTTAATTGGAGCAAAAACCGTCACTGATTTGTATTCCAATGTAAATTTTGCTTCTGGGTTATTTTTCACCATAAAGCTAAACTGGAACAAAAAATTCGTATTAAACTCTGAAATAATTATATTTCGAAAATAACTATTATTATTTATTATTTTGTGGTCAGTCGAGAATCGAGATTTAATAATGCGATGTGTGAATTGCTATTTCAGTACGACAGTACTACATACCTAATTTACATTATACTTATGAAGATTAAAATACATCTCTTCTCAAACTATAAAAGGTTTTAAGAGTACCTACTCATCGCTGCGTAAGCTACTTAGTTTCAAGATCAATACGTGTTATCGGCGAAGTAAACAGATGTTCGTTCGAAGGAGGAACGGAGGCGAAAATAGTTATTTACCTAACAAGTTCGGTAAGTTAATTTTCCCGCATGAGCACTTTGTTTGCAGCACGACCGTAGGGAGTGCTGCATTTAGTGCGAATGCGGGAAAATTCTTTCCGAAAGAGTTAGGTACAATATTTTTTGTAACGAATTGCGTAAAAAAAGGTCAAAATTAATAAAGTTTTGTAAATTAACTTTTTTTTAATCATGAGTTGGTAACACAATCATATGTTTGGTTGGTAACATAATTTTGTAACTACCCACTTTTAATAATGCACTGGTCACATTTAAAACTTCCACATCTTTGGTTAATACATATTTTGCCTTTGCAATGAGTGCTACTGATCACGGCATTGCATCGTTTGCACTGAATATCTTGAGTTGCGTAAATACACTCGTTACATTTAAAATCGTTGGAAGCTTTGTGTGTGTTAATATGTGCTTTCTTAAACTGCATATGCGAATAGTTGCAGAATATCACTGGTCACATTTTAAGACGTTTTAACAATAAGTTTTACTTTTTCTTGAGTTCCAATTCTGAAAAATAATTTGATTGCGTTATAAGTTCTTGTTTATATATTTGCGTAAAACTTAGTGTACGTCTGTTTCCGATTAATCGCACTAAATACCCTCAACCAACGGTTTAATTGATTTTACAAGATGACAGTTAACCATGACATGACGTTCGTTGACTTCAATAAGTACTACCAACCGAAGAACGCGCATAACCCCTTCTCTCCAGCGGAAACTAAAAAACACCGCGATGCGGGAAAGTCGTTTTCCCGTGCATCGAGGATGCTTGGAAACATTATCTTTCCATTCAATGAGTACAAAAAAGAATTTTTTTTAATCGATCGCTTGGTGCGTGGTGTGTTATCTGGCCCGGAGTGCCATCCGTTTTTTCGGCTGATTTGATTGATTGATGTTGAATAAATTTGCTTAATCTGTAAATGGTTAGTTTTGCTTAATTGAGCCCAAATTACGACCTAGTGTAACGGTCCTAGCGGTTACAGGCTACTCTTATCCTCTTCGTAACCCTAAGGACTTCTAAAACCTCCCTTCAACATAACCTCCTGTTCATCAAGACAACCTGTGTATGTTGGGTTGCCTACTTTCAGGAACACAGAGAGATGTTCTGGGTAGCTCGATATCGGAGATATTCTTCACAGTGGAGGACCTGGACCTCCGATATCGAGCTACCCAGAACATCTCTCTGTGTTCCTGAAAGTAGGCATGGAGGACTTGGATCTCCGATATCGAGCTACCCAGAACATCTTCCTGTGTTCCTGAAAGTAGGCAACCCGGCCTCCACTATATTAAATAAATAAAGCTTGGTAGAATATAAGTAATATAACGAGTAATATAATGATTTGAAAATATATACACAACTTAACTAAATATTTACAATTGCACAGGAACTATTTTTTTTTTTTTTTTGGCTTGGACCAGTGGTCATTCAACAAGCTACGTTATGTATTAATGTTTTTTAATTTACAAAGTTATATTGCCATTTGCTAAAAATTCTATTAAACATGAATAAGCGTTTTTGTTATTATATGCAAGAATTGACATAACATTGTACGGACCCGATATTTTCCTTGCTACCAACTGTTGACTCAACTGTTTTTGCTGCTTTTCAAATTTTTTGCACTCAAAGAAGATGTGGTCTAGACTTCCGACCATTCCGCAATGCTCGCATGCACTATTTGGTAGAACGTTTATCCTAAAAAGGTGTTCAGGGTAAGCTGCATGTCCAAATTTCATTCTGGCGATCGTGGTTTGAAATCTTCTCGGTAGGTGTAAATGTGTGTGCCAGTGTTCTTTAGGTAGTGTAGGGTGCAACATTGTGTATCGCCTTGGGCGATTGGTACAAAATTCCTGCCAGTCTGAAGCCCACAATGAAAATAAATGCGCTTTCCTATTTGAATTAAAATCACACAAAGGTATTTGATAGCTGCCTTTGTAAGTGTCAGATTTGGTTGGCAACCGAGCGAGTTTGTCCACTTGTTCATTATTTCGTAACCCTATATGTGATTTTACATAAATAAAATAGATTAGAGTGTTTTTTTGTTCCAAGCAGTAGATCATTTTTTTTATTTTTAGAATGAACGGGTTTGTTTTTGTAATTTGTAAGTTGAGGCTTTGAAGGTTTTCCAATACCGATAAAGAGTCAGATGCTATAACAACCTTACTATATTTGGCATCTTGTATAAAGCATAGGGCCTCGTATATTGCTATTGCTTCCAAGCTGAAGATTGAAAGTTGTTCCTTTATTCGGTAGAATTCTTGTACATTTTTTGAAGGAATATAGAATGCAAAACCTGCACCACACGATGTTTTGGATGCATCAGTATACACGATCACCGCGTTGTCCCATGCAGATAAGGCTTTTGCAAGAATGTTGTGATTTATGTGTATATCTTGATCATATTGGGGTTTAACAAAGGTTATTGGATTGGAGCGCAATGAGATCCCTAAATTCATCAATTTTTTCTATATTGTGAACTTTAATTAGTTCCTCATAGCATTGCTGAACTGCTAGACAAAGAGGCGGAGAATTTTTCTTTTTCCAGTAGTCACTGACTAAATCAAAAGTATTTAGTGTGATTATGTTTGAAAATAAGACTTTATTTAAGAGATAAATTTTTGAGAGGAATTTTTCACTAAGATATGTTCTTCTGTGTTTTAACGGGGTTTCACAGGCTTCAGCGTAAAGTGGATAGATAGGAGTTGATTTCATTGCACCCAGACAAATGCGTATGATTGTATTCTGATACACGTCGATTTTTTTTAACAAAGTACTGCTAGCAGACCCATACAGCGTACATCCGTATTCTATAACTGAGCGTAAATATGCTCTATAAAAGAGAAGAGCCACTTTGATGTCCGCTACCCACCACGTTTTTACTACCATTTTAAGAAAATTTAGACCTTTATTACATCTGTTGAGCAAGTGTTCAATATGAAATTTCCATGAAAGCTTTTCGTCAAGTATCATTCCCAAATATTTTATTTGCTTGTGTGTTTTAAAATCTCCTTTTGACAAGGCAATAGTGTTATTGTTGGGTAGTCTATGTCTAGTAAATATTACAATGGCCGACTTGTTTATTGAAATTTCAAACCCATTTTGAAAGTGCCAAAGATATATTTGAGTGAATATAACATCGAGTGTCGGCGTTAATTTATGGTACTTGTGTTTTTCTGTATAGATACACACATCGTCTGCATATTGAACGACTTTGAAATTAGTTCGGGGTATTTTGATGTTGTGTAAGTCCGTAGTGTACATATTGAAAAGTATAGGGCTTAGTACTGAACCTTGCGGTACGCCAACATTAGCGAAACGAGGACCAATATTTTTATTTTCACTGTTTCGCAAGTATACTAACCTATTTCTAAAAGTTTGAACTATCATGTTGGTGAGCTGCAATGGGATATTGAATTGCTTAATCATTTTGTCCATTAGTATTGGAAGACAAATTGTGTCGTAAGCGCGTTCGATATCTAAGAAGAAAGCAGCCAAATAGTTATTCCTTGAGAGATTATTTTGAATATCTACGGTAATCGTTGTTAAAGCGTCTAATGTACCACACCCTTTTTTATAACCGAATTGGTTTAAAGGTGATAAATTTTGCTTGTCAATCCACCACTCCAATCTATATTTAATCATGCGTTCCAAAGTTTTATAAATGCAAGTTAGTAATGATATTGGTCGGTATGATTCAGGTAAGTTGGGGTCTTTATTAGGTTTCAGGATAGGAACTACAATAATCTCTTTGAATTGTGGAATTGCCGATCCCGAAGCGAGAACGTCGTTAAATATGCCCAGTAGATATTCTTTTGCAACATCCGGTAAGTTTTTGATCATGGGGTACTTTATGTTGTCGTAACCCGGGGCGGTAGATTTGTTGGCTATTAAGGCTGCATCCAGTTCGGCTCTTGAAAAGGTTTGAGAGAGTGGATGTTTAGAGTGGGCAGGAGTTTCATATTTCTTTAGCTTTTCAGGAGCAGTAGGGGGAGCAATTCTGTCGAAAAACTTTTCGATCCATTCGTCTTGGAGAGGGCGTGGATTCGATTGCTTCTTCCGGAGTAGGGATTTAGCTTGATGCCAGAGACTTGATGCGGAACAGCTTTGATTCAGCGTGGAACACCATTTTATCCAGCTAACCTTAGCTTTTGATTTTAGGAATTTTTTTGTTTCCGCCATAACTTTTTGGCACATAATATAATTCTCTAGTGTGGAATCTGTTTTGAATTTGTGTAGAACGTCGCGCCTTTTGTTGACAACCTCGTCGCAGTTGCTATCCCACCACTTAGCAGGAGGGCGTTTTTTTCGTTTTCCGGGTTTGTACACTGGGATTGATTTTTTGGCAGCGTTGTTTATACATTCCAGTAAAAAGGAGTACTTGCCTTCGGTATCTGATTGATCCCATATTCTTTCTTGCAGAGACGATTCAATACTGTGGGCATATATTTTCCAATTGGCTTTATTGACATTCCATTTACTCTTGGTAAATATTGCAGGGTTATTACAAGTGTTTTCAAATTGTAACATTATAGGAAAGTGATTGGACCCTAGTGTGTCTGGAAATACATCCCAAGTGAATGTGAACTTATTTAATAAATCAGAAGAGCACAATGTTATGTCGATCATCGAGTCATTTATGCCCGGACGATTTAGACATGTGGGTAGACCATTGTTCATAACGATTAAATTTAAGTCGTTTGCCGTTGATATTATTTGTTCTCCGATTGAGTCGTTTTTATGTGATCCCCACACATTATTGTGGGCATTCATATCACCGCCGATTATTAGAGGGCTGTGGATTTGTGAAAAAGCGTTGAACCAGTCTTGATAGATTGTTTTGACGGATGGAGGTCTATAAACGGACAGTAAGTTCATAATATGATTGTTAATGTTCACCGCACAACCACAAATTAATAAGCCTTCATTAAAATCATTTTTAATGTTCAATTGAGCAGATCGCAATGTCATTTTCACAAGAATTGCAACCCCACCGTAGCCGTCATCACGATCCTTTCGAAAGATGTTGTAGCCAGGAAAATTATAAACCGCGTTTTTTTTTAAATAATGGCTGAATGCGACGCAACTTGAAATGTTGACAGAACGGGTCCTTGACCTGCCTTGTTATTTTATTTATCTCTGTAATTTAACCTTGTCAGCATCCAGCATCAAAACCGGCAGGTAGTGTAAGAGACAATTTATATAATAATTAACTTTGAATCAGGCAAATTAGGTAAGTTTTTACGTTATAGTTAAACATGACCCAGGGTACCTATTCGCAGCGTCTACCGACATGTAAAACCAAGTACCTAATCTTAATTAGTAGTGTGGGTATACAGCCGGACACCCTTAATTCACTGAAGGTAACTGGGGAGAGCGCAGTATTACAACCGAAACATCTACTTTAATTGCGGGACGGGTAAATTATTGTCAGAGCGTGATCTACAATCGTTACTCTAACCAGGGAACAGGAATGGGCAACGATTATCGAGATTTTCGTAGTGGTGAATGCTGGACGTTTTTTTCTTTTTTTTCTTTGACGTTTTGTGAGCTACATAGCTGGGCAGAAGCTTGTGAGTGGTTTGAGTGACCGATGGCGGATAGCGTTGATTATAAATTATAATTATAAAATATACTTGTATGTTGCTCCGACGTAGAGAACTACAAAATCTTGCAAAAAGAATGACTTGCAATATCTAGTTTGTTCTTCTGTTTGTCTTAGTAATATGCTGACATAATGAATCCATAAATAGATATAGATCGGAACATTCCAAACCGGCGATTACAAACCGTCAACTTCCAAACCGGCGCCGCATCAAGCCGGCGCTCGGTCATGCTGGCGCTTGTCAAGCCGGCGCTCGGTCATACCGGGCGGCGCGTGTAAAGCCGCCATATGGGCACTTGCTCAATCGATGCGATCTGCAAATAATGTTTCATACACATTTGGAATGATAACATGAACGGCTATAATATGAATATGTTGATGTAATTCTCAAATTATTTTAGGTGAGGTGTTGGAGGGTTTGTTATTAGCCCTTTAACTATGATTTTAAACGTGGTCAAACAAGAGGAATCAGATGAACTAAGTACATATAACTTTTCTATCGGCATTGGCATTGATCGTAACTTTTAATAATATAATATAATGTATTAATCGAACCGACATAAATAGGATTGCATCCGGTGGAACGAGCGCCGGCAAGGAACAGCGCCGGTTCGTCAATCGCCGGTTTGACCGAGCGCCGGCTTGCGATAGCGCCGGTTTGGTATAGCGCCGGCTAGTCGTCGCCGGTTTGGTTGGTCATTGCCGGTTAGTAGTGTACCGGATATAGATCCATGAGTGGAGTGAAGATCATATTATGTACTGTGTAGTATGATCTTTGAGTGGAGTAATCGCCTAAAATTTAATTTAAGAAAACAAACAAAAACATAATATAATACACAAAAAGTGCTGTTTAATATACGTGCATTTCTATATGTAGGTGCACGTTAATCGAATTATAAGTAATTTATAATAAGACCACGTACGTTGCATTATATTTACTAAATGGGTTATTAACCTAGGGGAACAATAAACCACTTGAGACATTCTTACATTAAAGTGCTGTATTCTTTCCCCCTATCTAGAATCAAACCGCTCTTTTCTTGTTAAACTTGAACTGCCTACTCAACGTCCCAAACATTTTATTCCATTTTTATTTTTTAAATCTATTTTGATCAAAAAAAGGCTACTAAACAACATAACTGTAAAGCACGTCATTTTTTGCAGGTGTATGAACCGAAATATGTACTGTAAAAGACCTGCGTCGTTGTGGCGCGTTGGGACGGAAACCAAATAGTTGTCCAAGTACGGCGCGCTGTGTAAAGTGACACGATATGCCATTCGCTAGAATTTCATCTCTAGAAGTATGGCCACACAATCTGGTTTTGATTATATTAATTAAAGCTTAATACTTGGGCCACAAATGAAATATACTATCAATTACTGCTTTCCATTTGAGTGCGTGAAGCTCTGGTGCAGTTCGTTCGGAGCAGCTCATTTTGCAAGTTGTTCATTTTTAACACATTTGAATTGACATTCACAGTACGTAAATAACCACAAAAGTGTTACAAGCCCCAAGCAAAAAGGTGGTGCATGAGGGGACAAGGGAAATCCAATTTCGGGCGCGTCAGAGCTCGAAGCTTTCTTAAAAGGAACACAGGGCATCGTGCACGGTACAGCTTAGAGCTCCTCTTTCACTCAAATGGAAAGCGGTATTATTAGTACATAATGAAATGTAAGTAACTATTAATGTTATTCTCAATAGCCGAAATTGGACATTGCTCGAAATTTTATAACCATAACAGGTTGTGGGCAGTGCGGTTTACTCAGGATGCGATAAGAGTTTAGTTTTCCGACGAATAGGTAAAATAATTTAACCACAACGTGTTCTGGGCATATTTATTAATCCACAATCCGAACCCAAATGCAAATCCCATCACCCATCGTGTGCTCCAGTGCTCCTGTTTCGCATTGGGGGTATCTTTGTTTGCCGATGTCACGTTGCGTAATACCATTGTTTAAATACTTTAAAAAAACCTTTGAATATATTGAATACAAAATACCTATAGGAAGAAAGCTAACGGTAATACTTCGCGTTGTGTCCAGAAAATTACCTTCAGATATAGGTGGCACTTGGCAGTGCACATAAATGCATTAAAATTACCGACAGGAGGATCTAGAGTAGAGCGTGGCGATTGCGATTTTCAATCGCATAATTTACGCTCATTTTGCCAGTTACATTTCAGCGTTTTTGGGAGTTTTTACATTTGACACAAATCTTTTCATCTTGCACTTTGAATCAGTTTATCGTTGTGTTTTGCGTGTGTAGGTATTAAGGTATCTACTCTACTTATGACTTTTCGTCTATGAGAGCCGTCCTTAGCAAACGCGAGGCCCGGAGCGAAATATTTTTGCGGGGCCAATGATTTCGGGGAGGGGAGGGGTATGGAATACACCCAGAGGAGGGGGGTCCTCCACCGGAAATGTTTGCAAAATTATACATGCAAAGTCGTCATTTTAAGCACTTTGAATGACTGTCACGCGGCGAAAGGGAGAGGAGGAGACCATGCAAGATGACTCACTCATCGGCGAGCGCGAGGCTTTGTTCGCGACTAATTACTATCTCGTGCGAATGACAATTTCGTTCGTAGGTTTTTTAATTAATTAATAATAGTTGAACCGTTGAGTGAAGGATTTAATTACTCAATGGTTGAACATATTGCGCGGGTAGTCAGACAGACATTTTATATATTATATCAAAGAGTATATAACGTTATATACTCTGTGATTATATTATACATGGTGCCCATTATGTATGGAATATAATATATATCTCTGTAAATATCGAATGTATATAAAATTATTCCCTTAATAAACCAGCATTCAGTTGTTTTTATTTCAGAAAATAAATGAGTAGCGAAAAACAATTGAATTTTTTTTAATGGCAATGCGTCTTTTCATTAGGCTCATTTGATAGAGATTTTTTCCCTTTTCGATGATAATAATAATAATAAAACCTTAACAGAACTACACGCTCACAACATACTGTAATATCTCCACCAAAAACCCAAGCAACCACACAAATACAACCTCAAGAACAAAGAAACACCATAAATACAAGTAAGGCAAAATGTACCACAAAGACAGGTCCACCGAATAAAGTTACACGTCCTAGCACAGTTAAAAAACACAAAACTCCTTCTTCACAGAAACACACCACGTTATCACAACCCACTCGTATTCAACCCAAACGCAAAGCCAAAGAAACACTTACACAATAAACTCCATTTAATAAAATTACAGGAATTATTATAATGATTTTTTTTTGTTTTGTTTTCCTCTTTCCTGATAGCGTTGGCTATTGTGCCCATCAATAGGTATGTTGGTAAGTACGAATTACATACTATCTCTAGATGTCCAATGTACGTGTGTGATTTTTTTTTTTAGACCCTACATAACTTCGTCAGACACAGACACTAATCGTTACTTGATTTTAATCCGTGCGATTAGTTAACCAGGCTAGACCTGAGTTCTCACAAGAAACACCGACCATAATAATAATAATTTATTGTCCAACAGATGTTTATACATCCAATTACAGAACAATTACAGGATGATATAACATAGTACCCTTATTTAAGAAAATTTTTCATAAAAATGTATCATAATTAGATGAATAACATTAATCCAGATATCCTACATCAAAATAAAACAAATGAACGTGTACGTTTCTTATTAAACCTTGAAGACAAAACGAAATTAGCATTAAAATGGGTTTCATCGTAATGAATGTTCAAAATGTTCACGATTAACTGCAAGGCAGTGGCATAACCTATCACAAAAATAAAAATTAATTTCTTCTACACGAGTGCTGTGATATGTCATTGAAAAGAGAAAAATCTCTATCAAACAAGCCTAATGAAAGTGTGCATTGCTACTTTAAAAAATCAATTATTTTTCGTTCTGAAATAAAAACAATGGAATGCTACTTTATTATGGGAAATAAAATGTTAAACAACTTTCATATAGAAAAATCTTTACAGAGATATATACTACGAGCCCTAACACATACATGTTCGGACACCTAGCATTTTTAAAACAGAACCAAAAAAAAAATAAATCCAGGTCATTGTTTAGGTGTCCTGTACTGTCCACTCCCTCAAAATGGGTAAAAACAAATGTGCATACGTCCACTGTAACAATATTAAACTTACAAAAAGTGATAGGTATATCATTTTCACATTGTGCAGAGTGGCAGAGAAACTGCGGTAATATAAAAATTGTGACAAAAGACGCAAGCGATTTAAAACATTATTTGGTGTGTGAAAAGACAGATTTCCAAAATACCCCGAACAGGAAGATTACACATAGTAACGCCGTTCGTATTAGGCTCGATAGTGTTTTTATTCAATGGCTCGATGCAAACCAGCGAGAAGAATCGCAGCGTGTGCGTAGCGTTCTCGCCGCGAGCACGCCATACGACAATAAACACGACCGAGATTTTCTCGGAGAGACTCGGAGAGATCGCAAATTCGCAACACGAATGTCGTCAGTATGTTGTCTACTTCAAGCATGGATGCATCAAGACGCCAGGGCAAGCGACCGGCGAGGCGGGTGAATTACCTAATGTCACAACAGGTACTGCTTACCCGCCGGGCGAGAAACTCGTGGCGAAGTAGCAGTCCCTGGCGAGCGCTGGCAGCTTGCAGCGAGCACGCGGCGAGTTCGCCTGCGTGTGAATGGCATCATTTTTTTCCTTGGTCCGCTTCCGCGGACGAGAAAACCTCGCGGCGAGCTCACAGCGAACTCGGCATTGGAAATCGCCCGTGTGCATCGAGCCTTAGATATTACCCAATTCACATTTTTTCCTAAAAATAAGCGATTTTCTTGCGCTACTGTATTTAAGTATGCAGTTTTAGCTTAGATTGTTGTAGCATGCAAGGAGTCAAAGCGGTAGAATGTTCATTTACAAAAAATGCCTATAAAAATAAGCATCGTTTGCTATTTAGCACTGACCTACATTATCGCCAGGTCAAACAAACAGCTTCCTTATCAAAACGTACCCACTTTTCGTAGGTCGGCGGTCTGGCTACTTGTAACTCAAGCATGGGCGTACGCAGCTTTTGGTCTAGGGTGGGGCAAAAAATAAAATTGGCGGAAAAAAAAATGTTTAATGAAACACATAATACACATTTTTATTTTTAGTACGTAATAGTTACTAAAAATATCTTCAAAATTATTATCTCAAAATATTAGTTATTACCGCTTTTATATCAATTAATTATGTATTAAATATGCAAAAAAACACAGGGCGAAAATAGATAGGTAGATATAGAGGGCATTTCGGTATATCGGTAGAATTTTAGGCAAATCGCTGGTGACCACTGCACAGTGGTTTGTGTTAACGCGCCATTAGTAAACGATAACTTCGGTCAGCCCGACGACAGGCGAGCGGGGCTGGCGCCTAGCTATATGCAAGTGCCGGCGTGCCAAGTAATCCGATGGGCATGGGAACAGCGATTTTCGGGATCGGTACCCTAATTTATAGCTTAAAACCTCTTTCATTGCTTAAATCTCAAAGGAAAAGGTTTTGAATTAGAAACCAACAAAGACAATTCTTAGAGATATTTTTAACAAACATAAAACGTAACCTGTTGCCAGGCATGGGGGGGGGGGCCTTGCCCCTCCCTGCGTACGCCCAAATTGATGTACTACAAATTTGTAGCTTACATAATTATAGTGGATTTATAATGCTAAATCCGTAATAATCAACTACAGACTACTGGATCCCCGAATGATTTGACAGGGTACAAAATGAATAATATGCCAATGCGAAGTCAAACAAGTGGTAAACATGATTCGTTTTATGAAGTACTCCATTGTAGTTTGTGTGAATTACGTTGAACATTAAAAATAAATTTAAAAAGCCTAGTTTGTTTTTAAATTTATTTTTAATGTTCAACGTAATTCACACAAACTACAATGGAGTACTTCATAAAAAAAAGTGTGTACTATTAAATTCACTGGGTTCGTCAAAATTTGGTCGAGTGGTCCTTATATGGTAAGAAAAAACCATGCCCGGCTTTCATTTTTCAGATAAAATATTATTATAAATCAATCAAAATATGATCCCATTTTGTAATTTGATTACCTATACGTATTCGAGCAATTATTGTAGTTTATTGGTGTTTTTGTTTTACTTTTGCTTTTAAGTTGATTATATGGTTCCCCAGAAAACATTATTTTAATACATTTTATTAACGATCCTCGAGATCGTTTATAATGTATTGATGTCCGTCTGTCTGTCCGTGTACACGATAACTTTGTGTAAAAACGTCCGATCGCTTTGAAAATTGAGAACGCATGTTCTTCAGAATATAAGAAAGGTCGTGATTGTTTTTAGGCGACGTAGACTAACGGGCCAAAAAGTTACAGCCCAAAAACCGCCCAAACCTTTAAAAAGGATTTCTGTTATAATTCTTATTACACAGAACATATTAATGTCCGGTTTTCTGTGTTAGTAAATATTCCTTAAACCTCAATCGCAATTTTTTATCCGTTAAGATATTAAAATGAAATTTTGTACGTAAGCACCTCAAATAAAACTAAAATTGATGTCAATCAAAAAATTTGGTTTGCTCATGCGCAATCCGATTTTTTGACATCTCCGTTAGTTAGGAACCGAATTGCATGAAATGTTGTGTGTAGGCACCTCGAATAAAAGTAAAACCAACGCCGAATCAAAAATTTGTTTTGTTGCGCATGCGCAAGATGAAATTTTTTATTTCTTCAGATATTTAAATAAAATGTTTATATACGGACCTCGAATAAAAGTAAAACTAATGCTGATTTAAAAAATGTGTTTTACAAGCTATGCTGATATGGTGTACCAGAATCAATCCCTTAAGGTGTGTTGTAAAAATGTTGTATCGCGAATCGTTCGGTATTCAGTTGTATCGGATTTTTATAGATAGATACTGACATACGTATGTTAAAGAACAAGTTTCAAAAAGAAAACGAAGTGCAAGTGCTACTGCAACTGCTGTTACCATAGAACCTCTTGATCCACACTTGGACTTTATATAATATTAACATGACATGATTTTGTTAATTATTTTGTTTAAGTTACTATTCTTCCGCAAGATTAAAGATACATATCGATGGCGTTGAAAAATGAAAAAGAGTTTAAAAGAAAACTGGGAATATTACAAAATTATAGCAAAAGATATGATAAAGACATCAGAGCATTTTAGTTTTGATCATCGCCAACGCAAGTTGGAAATAAATATTACCTCACTGACACTTTCAGTTTTACCGCTTCGGAATATAAGAGGAATCACCGGGCGGGTATTCAAAAATTTATAAACGTTATTTTCAGTCATAACTATTGACATTGAATAAGTGACTTATTCAATGCTATTGATCATCATAAATATTATATACCTTTTGACATTTTCTTATATAAATTCAAATCAACTTTTGTTTGAAAAGTTATTTTTAAAAACTGTTCGACAATTTTGTTCCTTAACTCATCAAGTATGCACATACAACAAATTTCGTGGAACTCTCTCCATTTTCGTTGTCCGGACAAGAATTGCAGTGGATCTTTTTTTTCGAATTTTCGAAAACTAATTCTAGATTCGTGATTTTCGTGTTCAAAAGCCCCCAGCTACCAAATTTTGTCGAAATCAGAATTTTTTTCGCACTCCCAAATAGGTGTGGTACGAATTTTGAAAAATTTTTATGAAAATCGGATAGGGCGTACCCGAAAACCTATTCAAGGATCTTTGTAACTGCAGAGAAAAAAATTAAAGAAGAAATCCAAATTTCACCACTTCTTTGGGAAACACGTTGGACCATCGGTTTATTTGGAAAAAGTGCTTGTTTTGACCTCCTCTATACCCCAATGTTTTTAGAGTATTTTCCTCAAAGTGAAAAATCGCTATTGGCTGCACTTTGACCTGCGACCGTCCGTCCGTCTGTCCGTCACACGTACTCCTTCGAAACCACTGAACCGATTTTGGCGATATAGGACTCATAAAGAGCTTGGTCCAAGGATTCCGTGCCTACCCATATTTTTTGGTTTTGCGCATGCGCAGTGTCAAAAATTTGGTTTAACGCATGTGCGAGGCTCACTTTTTTATTTATGAAGATATTTAAATGAAACTTTATATGTAAACACTACGAATATAAGTAAAATTAACGACATTTTCAAAATGTTTTGCGCATGCGCAATGCCAACTTTCTTATTTATGAAAGCAATTAAATATGCAGGCCCCTTGAATAAAACTAAAACTAACACCGGTTTCAAAATTACTGTTAGATAACGTATACATAGATAACTACCATTAAACCATTGAAAGCGTAGAAAGTCAATTTCTATTTCAATGTTATTGCAATTGGTTAGACCACCAACAATACACATCTCTAGACGATGTACTTCTTGAGTGAGACCAACGATGTATCTCTATCCTTCCAGTTTTGCATATTCTCTTCATTTATTGTTAAACACAATAGACCATGTATAATGATCAAGGATTAAATATTTAAACAAGTTTATCTAAAAGCTGTAGGAGATGCACAAATACCAATTTCCTTTACCATTGAATAAATTACTTATTCAATGCATTTACTGCATTTTTCTATAATGGCACCTTCTGTAAATTACCTGGTTCTAAGGTAATCAGTGGATTAGATTAGCATTGTTTGATAAAATTTTTAATTACCCCTTTCTTTCCTGTGATTTGTTCTAATCAATTTTACTGATTTATAGATTTTTATAGTTATTAGGTAGACACAGGGGTAGACATGTGCATGAATTAATTCGCTTAGGAATGGTAAAACCTAATAAACCGCCACTTCGAACACCTAAAATAAATTTCTTTTCTTATATATAAGGGTGCCCATGCGTTCATCCAAAAAATCAAAATGGTGCCACATTTTTACACAAGAATAAATTTGCGGCAAAAATTCTTCCAATTACTGGTACAGTCGTATTCCGCCTAGGGGTTTAGCTAAAAATTGGAATTATATTGTAATTTATCTAATCCGTATCATTAGGAACGGCGGCGGCGTAACAATTTGCAGGATAATGCCAGGTAGTTTCTTTTGCTTTCCCTTTCAAGTTGTCGCCTCAGGAGTTATAAGTGCAATTTGAGTTGCCTATCTTTACGTTTTCGTTTTGGATACTTTATCAAGGCGACGCAAAAGTTTTTACAGTTTTATAGCTCTAATTTTTATTAAAAATAGATTCTGTCTTTTGGGATAGGTCCTTAATGACTATATGTCTCAAGTTACGTCATGATTTTGAACATGTGTTTGACGTAGTTCGCATAAAAAATTATAGAAAGAGAGCGACACAAAAAAAATTTCTCAATAAGAAAAAAATTCCACGTAACTCGATACAGTTTTTTATTTGCTATTCATTGCGTCTTTTTATTTCAAAGTATTTTAAAAAATAAATCCAAAATATTGTAAAAACTGTATGGATTTTGACGATATTGGGTGTGTCTATTCCTGTGACTTGTAAACTAGAGGGAGGTGCACCTAAGTGAGTTCGGCCAATAGCAAACGAAATCCGAAGACCGAAAGATAGGTATTTATTTAGCGAGGTTATAATTTTGCGGTGTCTGTTAGCACGATAACTCATAAACGAATGGACCGATTACGATGAAATTTTGTAGGTGGATTTTTTATCAAATTTTTATATCGAGTTCGTGAATTGGCAATGTAGCCCAAAAAATAAGGAAGGCCCTTTTGACATCTCCGTGAGTTATGAACCGAATTGCATGAAATTCAATATGCGTATAGCTTTAGCTATATAAAACGCAATTCCAAAAATTGAGCCTAATCGATCAACAGTCAGAGTGCCCTTTTCACATCTCGACCATATATAAACCGAATTGCAAACTTTTTTATTTATGACAGTATTTAAATGAAATTTGATACATAGCCACTTGGAATAAAAGCAAATATAACGCTAGTTTCAAAATCTGATTTTGCGCATGCGCAGTGCCAACTTCCTTATTTATGTAGGGGTTTAAATGAAACTTGATACATAGCTACTTGGAATACAAGCAAATTTAACGCCAGTTTCAAAATATGGTTTTGCGCATGCGCAGTGCCAACTTTCTTATTTATGGAGGGATTTAAATGAAACTTGATACATAGCTACTTGGAATACAAGCAAATTTAACCCCAGCTTCAAAATATGGTTTTGCGCGTGCGCAGTGCCAACTTTCTTATTTATGGAGGCACTTAAATAAAATTTGATACATAGCCACTTGGAATAAATCCACATTTAACGCCAGTTTCAAAATTTCGTTTTGAGCCTGCGCAGTGCTAACTTTCTTATTTATGAAGGGATTTAATGACATTTGATACATAATACCACTTGGAATAAAAGCAAATATAACGCCAGTTTCAACATCTGGTTTTGCGCATGCGCAGTGCCAACTTTCTTATTTATGGAAGCATTCAAATGAAATTTGATACATAGCCACTTGGAATAAAAGCAAATGAATCGCCATTTTCTAAATTTGGTTTTGTGTAGGATGTGCAGTGCCAACTTTCTTACTTATGGACGCAATTAAATGAAATTTCATACATATACACTTTAAATAAAAACAAAACTAACATCAGGTTTATTTATTTATTCAATATTACGGGAGAGACCCCAAAAAATCAATGTTTTGTTCCCAATTCACATAATACAATAGGTAGCTTAAATTAGTGTAAAAAAGCAAAATAAGAATAAATATAGTAGGTAAGCAGTAGTAATCTAGTATGATTTGTCTATATCATTTAGTAACAGCGATAGACAAACACCTATTAATGCAATCTGCGGATAAGAGTTTGCGAACCGCATCATTTTAATACTCGGGGATTATTTGTTGTAACTTGTATGCAAATGGGGCGCACTTCTAGAAAAGATGAAAGTTCATATCGGAAAAAAAGCTATAAAGCTCGTTGTAAGAGGTAAGTGACAATTTTATCGAATGGATATGAACTACTATCACCGAAAAGTTAGCCACTAAAGATTGACTTCGCCCTTTTACAACATAGCACTGTCACTAAATTATTAAGAATCAATCCTCAGATTCTTATACTCGTACTTGTCCGTCCGTCCGTCTGCGTGCGCTATAACTCTTTTGAAAGTGGTCGATCGTATTGAAATTGGCGTACAGGTACTTTGGACATTAAGGAAAGACGCTACTGATTTTCAGAAAGCAGGCTCAACCGGAACAAAAGTTATAGGACTTCGAGTGAATCGGGAACAGGAAAAACTGTGCACTCAACCGAGGCTCAAGATAATAGAAATCAACATATTTCGTTCGCTAGGTCATGTATCGAGTTCGGACTTTCACTAGATTAAACAAAGCTCTTTAAATTTTTGCCGCATGTTTAATAATCACCCTGTATAGACCATAGCCAGCTATCAATTAGCGAAAACCTGAAGTTTAGTGGCCCATCAGGGATCGAGATCTCGGTCGATTAATAAAACGCATTTTCATCCTACATTCATAAATTATTGAGTTGAATGGGAATGGCTTTCACCTTTCAGACTAAGCGATCCAGGAATAAACACGATAGTGCGAATCTCACGCGGAAAATCCGAAGGTTCTACGATATTTCGTCGCCAAGATCTCGATCGATTTATAAAATGCGAAGAGGTAGGATGACTCCCCACGCTGGCAACAAAACGGACCGCCCACAATTTAAAAGTTACAAGAAAACGTATAAACCACCTTAAATCGCGATACATATTTTTTAAAATATATGCATTATCATAATAGATGGAAAAGACAGCTTTAAGTACCGACGTAAGAAATACTGTCGGATTTCCAAATTGGTGCTGTACGTTTTTCTACTCCCATTACAACAGCTGTTATTTACGAAAAACGATTTTTCTATTCATCGATCTTCCTAAAAAACTAAGACCGATATTTCAACTTTTTTAAGTGCCGACGTTCTTTTCATCATTGCAAAGAATATCCATTATCGAGAATTTATTAGACTTCTACTACAAAAGTAGCATTTCATAAGAACGTTTAGCTATTTTTCCTTTTCCAATATTGCGGATTGACTACAGAGAAGCCTTAACTAATTGCAATTAGCGGGAATTAATAAAGTGAAATGGTAATAGAACATTGTTTTAACTACTGTGTCCCTGAGTTTTTCGCTGTTTACTTTTAGCTGTACACATACTCCCGTTGTGTGTTTTAAAAACTATTTGACGTTCCAGAATACGATATCATCTCATAAAATGTCTTCAAAACAAATTGAGAACAAATTTCCCCAGTTTCAAATTCTACCTGTATTCATTCTATTCTACAGCTATAGATGAATAACACTACAATGCCTAGTTTTCTCTAGTTGCCCATTTTCCACATTGTTTTGCATTCAAACACCTTTATAATATACAGAGCGTTTCAAAAAGAATCATCCGATTTTGTAGGTTTATAATTTCAATACTAATAATAATATGGACATGAGGTTAATTTTATATTAAAGGATAACTAATAAAGTTTTTTTATACACCATTTACAGGTGCTCAATATGGCCCCTTTGAGATGCACGGCATATGTCTATGCGATACTCAAATTCGTCCCACACCTTAGCTAGCATTTTGACAATAACTGAGCTGGGCGTTGACAGAAGCGCGCTACTACTACCTAGCGGAAACCACGCGAAACTCGAGAGCTTCCGCTTACTAACAGTACATTGTTCTATCAAATCGGACTTATAGATGAATAGCAATAAATTTTTAAAATCGGATGATTCTTTTTGAAACGCCCTGTATTGTTAGTTATGTGACATAATTCAGTATAATATGTATGATACCACTCTATGATGGTGCTCAATAACCATCAAGGATGCTATATAATATTATATAGCATCCTTGCTCAATAACACGAATTGTGTCAGGCGCAAGTAATCCACTTACGGAATTGAGCGCTTTGGAAAAGGATCATGACGTACATGTCAGAATGTGAAACGAAGGAAATGAATGAGAAAAACTTAAGCTTATATTACACAAGTAAGGGTCGACTGTATTACTGAGGGTTGCAGAAATCAATATAGAGTAGTAAGCACGGCGCCAACACAACATAATGGTGCCAGTCACGTCGGCGCCCATACAACAGCATTCAACTCTCTTAATATTTGGACAAGTACGTGGTAGAGTATACGAATGCACTTGAGATTGTAATTTGCCAACCAAGTTTTATGTACATTTTTTCTGTACGTATATACATGATACGGACGGTTAGAACCGCGTCGGGGATATTTGCCCTGATATGTTTCTATAATTTAATGACTATAATTGGTGTATGACATTGATTGATGTTAGAAAGTTTGTAATATTTCCGAAGTTGCACTTCTCTCCTAGGATTTCTCGAAGGGATCCTTTGTTTGTGGTATATAGTGAACGCTGGTTAATGTACTTGTTACATCAGGTGAAGATATGACTGACTGTGAGGTCCACGTTAGACGAAGGTAGGTAACCAGTGTTCTTAAGCCCGTTTTACATGCTGAAAGTTATTTTATGAAAGTCGAAAGTGAAATGGCTTTCCGGAAATTTTTGGTGATAGATGTGCTTTAGGTACATGCTGCAATTCTATTTCACTTTCAAGTGAAATTTTGGTAATACCAACCTAAACAAGTATATATTGTGCACAACTCTTATGCAGATAAATCGCATTTTTTTAAACAGAAATAGCTTTTGTTTTGACAACACCAATGGATATATTTCTTGCAGACGTCTGAATCGCCCTTTGTGAGTACCTTCTTCCGTTTTGTTTTTTAATGGGCAAAACCTCATGAAAGAGAAAAGAAAAGGTAATGTTGAGGTACTACAATATATTGTATCTGTCCGAAAAGATAATTTTGTGCATTATAATAAAGTGCGGAAGTTGTTAATATAAGGTAAATCTAAAATCTCTTTCTCTTACTAGAACTTTTAATTAGAATTATATAAAAAATGTTACATTATCAACATGGGTAAGATCTTCAGTTAACCGTACCTTATTGTACTGTATTCCATTTTATCTACTAAACATAAACGCTACTATCTAAACATAAATATTCTGTAATTTAACAAAAGTAATCTATATTTCAACAACCAATCAGGTTAAAAACAAAAACATAGTTAATGGCAAATTAATTTAATAGTTTCGTCACCATCGTATTTACTTAATTCCCAGTTATCGTCAAAACAAAATTATAAACAAAAAATAATATCGTTACTGATACCATTACTTTTATAACTTATAAATTCATTGCTGATACCAAAAAGTACTAAATAGATTCACAACTAAATTGTTTGCTTTTTCTTTAAATTACGTGTTAACGTAGTTCAGTAATATACAGTGAGTTTTTTAACTGAACAACAAAAACAATACAATTCTCATTATATGGTCACTTTCAAAAACAGATCAATCTATTCCAATAATCATCATAACGGGCGATCAAAAATGAGTTGCTGTCGAGTTGTCTACTAAGATAAATTGAATTATCTGTCCAGCAGGAATATTTTTGCACTTAATTAGGAATTAGTTTCTTTTTGATTTCATTGTTCAAACCTAATAAACGTAATCAGTTTGAAATAATTTCTTGTAATTTTCATATTTATAACTTCTTTCCAAAGGAGTAAAAGATACGCCGGTATGGAAGTAGAGTAATCTCTCCAAATACATTCCAGTACTGAAATGTTGTAATATTCTGCTAATGAATTAGCATTTTTCCAAATATTACCAAAGACAGTCTTTCGAGCACAACTGTTATAATAGTTATCATACACCACATATTTACCTTTTGGCCGTTTTGACTGTCTGGTATGCTAAGTAATATACATGTAGATCTTAATCGTTAAACTTCTATAGTACTACTTTAACACACTAAATACGAAGTTAATAAGTAGTCTGCGTTCGGACTATATAGTGCGTGTTAACCATCAACAAACGTAAAGATAGTATTAATTCGCTACACGTTTTTATACAGTAGAAAATAAGTAATAAAAAAACGCGGGCAGGTAAAACAGAGAGTCGATAGAGCGAACCGAGGTAACACACAGTACCCAAAACCAAAGGTACACGTACATTACACCGCGTGAGGTAAAATACTGCATATTCGAAAAAATTATTTTAAAATAAACCTTACGCTAGCGTAGTCTGAAAATAGAATGCATTTTTACCGATCCATACTAATTATAATAGTCATATCAAAATTAAGTTACCATTTCAAAAAGTCGAAAACATCAGACCTGCAATTTGTGACACCCTGTATGCAATTTTATTAGTTATTACATCAGTTCAAAATACTAATCGGCGTAAACTTTCTCTGACATAATGAATTTATTCCAGCTTATCCAGCAAATTTATTTTAGAATGTTGCAATTACATTTAAATAAACAGCGACGTTTTTCACAACGATTAGAAATGAATCAAAAATTACCCGTCGGCAAACCAATAAAAAAGAAATATGCGAAAACGCCAATAGGGTCGTTGAACCCCATCCTATCTAGTTACTTCAGGTATGTATAACTGTTGTTTACATCAATTCTTTGGTTTAGTTTAGAAGTACCTAATTCCCGCTATGAAATCTGAAATCGGGATAATAATTATTATCTCGATTATTATGCTTTTTTGCCCTCGGTACAAGTACCTACGTATATTTTTAAATTCATGTATATCATCTATCATCATTCTCGTCGTTGTCGTCGTTCGTGTAGTTGCAGCTGCCGCGCGGACGGCCCGAGTTCGATTCCCGGTTGATGTAGAATTTTTTTAAATATTATATTTTATTTATCATTTCTACATTTCGCCAGACTAATGCCGATCGTCGACGTAGGATGTCACACAGGCCCATAGGGACTGGTATTTCTAGTGATCTAATATGTTTTTTGTAACTGTTCCATTCCATTGCGAGAAAACTAACAAATCTGAAACCCACATTGCAGACCTATATACATTGCATATACCATGTACATTCCACGTGGGATATTGTATATCCATAGAATGTGGAAAAGTATGTCGCAAATGTCCGATGTATGTGCATGGGATATAAGTTTGGCAGACTTCACATGATACATAGTATATACGTTTTGGATGTCTTTATGTATATGCATGTATATGCATCAGACATGCTATGTATATTGGTATACTGACAACTGGATATACCATAAATATTCCTGTAATATGCAAAAGATGGATATTCTATGTATGTTGTATACATTCAGAATGGATGTTCTATAGAGATTCCTCTAACATTCGGGAAGTTTACTAGCGTCTATACCAGAGCTGGGCAGTATTCGATTTTGTAAATACTTTTTAGTATTCAAATCGTTTAAAGTATTCAAATACTTTGTAATTAAATACTTTTATGGAAGCAGTATTTGTATTTGTAACTCAAATACTTTCACAAATATTTAGTATTCGAATACTTCACTTAATATTTGAATACTTAACCTTCCCTTTTTACCAAAAATCGAATACACCAAAATTTCTCGGGAAAACACTTTTTCTTATTAATTTTGGTGCGTAGAATCCAAAACAATTCGTACTTTTTCGATCAGACTTCTCAATCAAAAGTTATAGACTAAAACCAATTTCGAAAGAAAATTCAAAGGGCTGTAACTTTTGAACTAGTAGCCCAATCTTGGAACTGTTTGAAATTATTACTTTTACTCCCCTTAAATTTGTGTATAACAATAGAAATATAAAAAAAGCTAACCCCATACAAAGTATAACTTGATTTTTTAAGTAGTATTAAGACTTTTATCTAGGTTTTAATGTATTTGAGTGACAAGTATTTGAATACTTTTTACTGTATTCGAATACTTTTCAAAGTAAGTTAATGAAATACTTTTCAAAGTATTCGAATACTTTTTATAGTATTCGAATACCTTTGAAAGTATTCAAATGCATTCTAAAGTATTTGGATACTTATTTTTTAAAGTATTTGAATCCTTTTCAATGTATCTGTATCTAGTATTCGCTTGTGCCGGACGTAAAAGTATTTAGTATTCAAATACCTTTGATTAGTGTAAAGTATTTACTATTTAGTATTCAAATACTTTTTGCAAGTATTCTGCCCAGCTCTGATCTATACCTTCATAAATAAATTCTTTTCAAGTCTCTTAGTATACAATGGAAAATGTGCTTATGAAATTATTATTGTTTTATTTAACACTGTAGTCTTGAGTCATTTTGATCGTGTTCTTGTTCAACACTATAATAGCGCGAGTTCATAACAAATAGGTTGCTAACATACCTGCCATTCTTGTCCTTATATTAATTCCCATCCAGTCTTTACATCTCACTAACACATATATGCAACTTTAGATCATGCACACACGAAATAAAAATCATTACTTTTACTGTCAAAATTAGACAAATAAACTCATTAATAACTCGCAGAATAACACTCCTGATTTTAGAAAAATGAACTGTATTTGCAATAGCACCTTACTATCTTCATCGCCGTAATTCACAGAAAATGAGACGTTTGTAACGTCGGTAATACAGAACACGCATGTATCAAATCCAAAACGCATATGCATGACATATAATCCCATGTATATACATAGCACATCCAAAATGTATATTTATAGAATATCCATACTGAACATAAAATACATATGCCTATCCTATAATGAAATACATAGTATATACATAAGATGGACAGGATATTCCCTGTACATTATGGATTTAAAATGTATATACATAAGATATCGAATGCTATGTGGGAATACGCTTTATTATTTCTGGCATCTTATTGGATGCATATTTACATACACCCATTGGGCCGAACACAAACAATAAATAATCAGGCCGTTAGTTAATCAGTATGATTAAATTCGATTGGTATGCACAAAACAAAACAAAACTCCTAACTAACTAACAAAGGTGATTAAACATTGATTAAATATTTGGTAAAAATTGGCGCCGGCAACGTTGTAATTTTATGGAAATGTGTGATTTTTTACAAAGCTTAGTTTTTGCATCGTATAGGCTTTGCTTTGCTTTTTTATATGTAATTTAATAGTCAATTTATATGTTTGTGTTAACAATGGAAAAAGAAGATCCGTGGCCATAACTTCACCGAAGTACAGAGAGAACATTTACTGCAACTAATTGATTGAATCATAAGGAAGTATTACCTTCTTATTATAGTAACTTTTTTTATCGAAACAAATGAGTTAACAGGTCCGTTAAGCTTTGATTAACTTTTGTGCATTGGGCCCATAGTTTCACAAATATTGATCATCACATTCACCTTTAATCCCCCTCGCAGTTATTTATTTTTAGATGGACCTTTATAATGCGATTGCTTTTCGGAAGGTGGCAGAAATGAAACTAGATTTCTAGGTAGGTACTAAAAATCAATCCTCTAGGTCATTCTAACAATACTCCAAAAGTAGCACAATCAATACATAAAACTGCATACACCTTCATATTTTGGAGTAAATCCAACTTTATAGGATGCTGTAACAGTTTGTACAAATACACATATAAAACCTTCCATGATAATGTGGATATTAATTAACCTTTAATTTCATAAGTGGATCTGAAGTTAGGTACATTAACCTATATCGTATATGCACGAAAACTACGACTATTATTTAATTTGTAGAAGACTAAACAAACCACAAAGCTTACACCTTACAGTAAATATAATTCACTCCTTTGAAGTTACAAAACTATACCTAGGGGTTTAGATTCTATGTAAACCACATTCGTTGAAATTTCCGGGCATTCAATCAATGGCGTGTGCCAGGGCCATGTTTATGTGATAAAATAATTGTTGACGTAGGTTAGTTTTTAATGTTAGTATGCAAATGTGTTTTACAGTAACACATCGTTTTCTAGTATATTTAAATCTGTGTTTTCACTATTGCAAAAATAAAAACGTGCCATTTACATACCACCTTGGATATTTTTCCCTTAGAAAGGAAACCGTAGCTCCACTATTTGTCTGATGTCCATCCGTTACCCAATAGTATATTACATAACGAGCGTTGGAAGTGATAGCTTTTGATACGATTGATATCGTATTACCGTACGAAGCGACGCCAATTACCTATCATACAACTATATAAACAAAGGTTGCTTTCAGGAGATTTATGTACACCATTTTTCCTAGTGTTACCAACTAAAAGAGGTATACCTACTGACAAAGAATGTACATACACAAAGGTAAACCAAATACATACACCCGTCGGAGTATAGTATCCACCGACTTACTTTGATGAAACGTCATTTTCGAAGCGAGTCGAAGCAAAATTACAGTTTTATTACTGGAATGGAACGCGCTATCGATCTGAGGTTTTGATAAAAGGTTCCTTGTTGTGACTGGAAATTAAACAGAACTAACAATACCCTTGTTCAATCAGTACGGACCGATATTGTGTAGCAAGTACTACCAGCTTTACGTGCCTCCCAGTATTAACAAACTACGAGGGATTATATTAAATTAAATTATGTTGTTACTATCACGTTATTATTAAATAAGAGCTTTAAGAAACAATTGATTCAAACTACAAACATCCGCGTGCATAAAATAGGAGCAGACGGCACACTGAAGAGTCATATACATTTCTTATCACAAAATTACAAAAAAAACTACCCTTTAGGGAAAGCCGCTTCAATTTTTTGCACTCACAGCACTGAAAAGAAGAATTTAACGAGAAATAAAGATTAGAGATAATAATAATGATAAAAATCTTTATTTGTCTGCACGTCTTTGGCACAGTATCAAATTAACAAATACACACATAAAAATAAAATAAGACAAACAAATATAGTGACACATGCTAGTAATAAAATAATATAACAATAAAATTATTCATAAACAATGGTAAATTTTTAAAACAGTAATTAAAGAATAAATAGTAGGTATTTGACATGAAGTTATCGCAGTGTGTGTTTAGGTACTCCCTTATAGAGTAAAAGCATGAAGATGCTTCTGAATATTTGAACTGATTGAAGTCTTGACATTTACAAATAATTTTTTAGGCTATCATCACAAAAACGTTGATTTTGTGGACGCTTTTGCGGCCATAAAGTTTAACTTTATTGTACGCTTCTGTCAAACTTTACTTTATTGTACACATCTGTCAAACTGTATACCTACTTATTTGAAACTGATGTGTGAGAAACAGTAATCTGTTTAATACAAAGCGTCTATCTGGTCTAGCCCCATCAAGGATTGGGCCATCCACGTGCGTTTTTTTCATTTTCGGACTTGTAGGAATGTTTCACACTATTTTGCATAATCACAACGTTCACATTTAAAATTATAGTTTGACGTTTCAATCTTTGCTGCTTGCAGACCTTTTTGAAGTGTAGAACCAAAACATGAGGAAGATGTTATTGCTTACATTATTATGCGAAGAATCACCAGCAATTAACCGAGAACACAAGTAGCTACCTATACCTGCCATCAAAGTAGGTAATCAGGTTTCTAATAATTGTACAGCATGTTAACTATAAGGTCTTGGAAGCCACAGTTACGAAGGACCTATTGCATTTGACATTATTAAAATCTTGTGCAATGGAGGAAGTTGCGATTGTACTTTTACTCTCAAACGCCAGCTCTTATATCATATATGGCTTAGGTTCGCAAGCTTGCAGCTTCCAAAATTTCATCCTGAACTGTCGCTATCACCCATTTTGATACGCACAAAACACACGCAAAGATGCTAATTATAATTTATTACATATGACAGGAATTGCTTTGTTTTTAATTGTCTAAGATAACTATGATTTTCAGAAAAAATATGTTTATGAGCAAATTTTTGAATTCTTTTTTGATCGCCTAAAAAATGTTGTGTGCACCTTGGCCAAAAGTGATTTGTTAGGCCTCATCTGAATTGCGGCCTCGGCTACCGCCTCGGCCACAAACAGCAGCTTCGGCCAAAAAAGATCACTTTTACGGCCTTGGTACACAAATAACTATAAAACACCTTAGACTTTTAAAGACATTAGGTAAAAATAAAGACGAATAAAAACACGTCACTTTAGAACGTCTAATTTATAAATAATCAAATATTCATTACCAGGCGCTATCTCTGACTGGACTCTGATTCTTGGCGATAGGGATGTAACGGAAGTGGTTATATCGGAACCGGAATCGGAACCGTAAAGAAGAGACATGTCACAAGTATAAACGTATTTGTACGCGAACGCACTGATTGTGGCTGCACCGACCCTGCTCATAAACCTCCGATATAACATCCGATTAAAATTTGTGGGAACCGAAATCGGAATAGAAAGTGCAAAATCAATCGGAAGTTCCGCTCTTTCGGAATCGGAACCGAAGCTCCGTTACATTCCTACTTGGCGCTATGGCATTGGACCGCAAGACATTAGGACGCAGACATTAGAACGCGGACATTGGGACGTGGACATTGAGACGCGGACATTAGAACGCAAGTATCATGTAGATCACCTTACAAAGCAGAGATTAGGTCACATGTAGGACAATAAAAGGTATAACTAAATTAAACCAATGTTTATATTTTACTTATTTCATCTGTGTATGCGCTCTAACGTCTAGTCCTAGCCTAGGATCGGTGTCCTAATTTCCGCGTCCCAATGTCTGCCTCCTAATGACTGCGACCTAATGTCCGCGTCCTAATGTCTGCGGCCTATTTCCTTTTGCGGTCTATTGTCTTGCGGCCCAATGACGGCGTGCTATTGTCTGCGTCCTAATGTCTGGCGACCCAATGCCCTATCACCTTAATTCTTGTATGTGTAAATAGGTACATAAACATGCGGAGGGGCATGAACACAAGGGATTTTTGAGAGTCACATTCTCAAAATATTTACAAAAGCTTTTTTCTAATGGAACGCCCTGTATATACGATATACGATATTCTCACTGGGTATAGTGTAAATAGGCAAGTGCAACATTTTTTAATTTTAGATGAAATCGAGAGATTTTGTTTTTAAAAAACGATAAAAAAAATTTGGGTGCAAAATATTGAATTTACAACCGCTGTAAGCATTGACCACATTCACATGGGGTAAATTTCGCAAATCAGCATTTTGATAATCGTGCAGCATTGTGCACACAACAAATAAGGTGGCCCCAGTTTACGTGAATTCGTATATTCTGTCACTGACTTCACGCAGTCTAGTCTCGCATACAGGTAGGTACGTTTTCTTTCTTGGAACCGGAAGTAGTTGTAGACCACTTACACTCTTGGTATTAGTGTCATTAGATCAGAAATTAAAAATTATTTCATATTTGTATTCTCGTTAAGGAGTAAAATAACCATACGGGCTATCAAAATCGAAGAAACTTAAAAAAGAAATAAAAACTGTACATTTTAAAAAAGAAGTTATATTCTCTATTTCTCTAAGAGAGTGTTACTTAAAGCCCATCACGCAATGAAAAAAATAAGGAATAAGAAATATGAAATAACAAATAAGGAATAAGGAATAACAATTTTCAATCTACTGATCTTTATTGATTTGCACACAACACTGAAATATGAAATAAGCCTATGAAAATAAGAAATAATAATTTCGTTCAGTCGAATTTTTATTCCTTACTAGCTGCTCGACCCGGCTTCGCACGGGTGTTTATAATTTTCGTATTCGCAGTTACATGGGGGGATGGATGTGTATGATGTTGGTTACAGAAAAAATAATACCTTAAAATTTGCATTGAAACCCCTTTCCCGAATTATATTTGCACCAAAAAATGATGTCATTTGGAATACATATCAGTTATAATGTTGAATATTCTGCAAGAAATGCTTCGATAGAGGGTTTTGCCCTGAAAGAAGTAATGAATTCAATGGTTCAGGTGGCGTCGTAACTCGTAAGTTGAGGTAATTTGACCGTTCTACTGGCACAATATAATCCTGCTGGTTCTAGTCGAAACCTCAGAAGCGGAAGGAATTCTGTGGAGTATTGGACTCGATTATCAACTTTTTGGACGATAATTTGAAGACACTCGGGTTTACATTAGAAGCTAGAACTGGCGTTTTCTTGTTCCCAAAAAATACTTGCCCCTTTTTGAGTACCGTTGGAAGATTTTTAATACAACGTTTTGTTTCGGAGAAATTATTACAAACTATACTTTTTTATATGGCCCGTGGAAAAAGTACACACTGTATTTAGTACCACTTTTGATTACGAATACAACTATATACGTCACACAAATAAAAATAAACGTTGGAAATTGTTGGTTTCAACAGGATGGTGCATCTACGCACATCTTAATCGTGCAAATATACGTATCTAACATTTTTTCTATTTTCCAGGAATTGATCCGATAGGTATGCTCGCAAGTTGTGCGCGGGTGCTGTCTTGTAGAGTTCAAAAAGTGGCAATGAGAAAGTATCTTTTGGCTTTTTTTGTTGTATCTGTTCAAATAACACCAGCAAAAAATAAACATAAGATCGGCGAGTTTCAGTTTTTCTGTCATATTTTCGGAAGTAATCGGAATTTTTTTGTTTTCTCTAAAGCACGATAATAATGGTTTAATTGCGCATCTTTTCTCTAATTTGACCATCATCGTATCTTCTATGGTTTCGATCTCCATGATAGACATCCTTATCTTGGACACTCTTTCCAAGCGAGAGAAATCCCGTACCAATGAGTACCAGAGTACCTCGTCGTACCTACTGTAGTTTATGGTAAATCCGAGGGTAAATCTTTAATTACCTACTTCTTAAACTTTTGGTAAATGTAATCCCTTTATGGCTTAATTGTATGTTGGGTCGTCCTCAAAGCCACAGGTTGGAATGAATTTTGTAGTCACGGTAAACCTTGCCCTTTTTATAAATAGAATTTGCGGACATGTTTTTAAATCAGCTGCAGATGTAGGGTAGGTATGTACGAATTTATATTTTATATCTTAACGATTATTTTCGTAAATTAATTAGGCTATTCTTTGGTTTCATTTTTAAGAAAAGAGTGTCCTATTTGCTTGCCTTATCTTAGAGCGTCACATGTTTCGATAACGCAAGCACAACAAAAAAAAGAACTATCTAATTTGATCGCGTAAATAATTTTCGGCGATTCTTTTTTATATACTTTCGCAGTCATTCGTCCTGCAATATCGGATGAGCAGTTTAGGGACGTACGTCTAACCCCCAAAGTTTAGTCGCAATCGGATAAACGGTTTAGGCAGCTGGCAGTGGCATCATAAGAGACAGGACGAATACAATTTTATTTACTTACCTACATAAAAACCTTGAAATATGACCAATCATTACCCAAAGTTTCGTATCAATCGCATGAACGGTTTAGGCAAGCATAAGGGACATTCGTACGTACAGACAGACGGAAGGGGGGAGGGAGGAAGATACGTTCAAAATAAGTCCGGAAATTGATAAATTGAGTAATTCTAAGCAACTTTTGTTCTATAGAGTTTTTTCACTAAGTCAATAGTATTCGAGTTAATTGCGAGTGAAAATGTTCATTTTTCAACAAAAAAACACGTTTTCAGACGGTTTTTCGCAAATAACTCTAAAAGTAAGTATTGTCTCGAAAAAAGTATTCTTAGCAAAAATATAGCTTATAAACAGACAAACAAAATGGTCTAATATGAAGTCTGTAGACCCAGTAGAAGTAAAGTTGTAGCTCATGAAAAGTAGGTTCTCTGGTTTACTGGCCTAATAAGGCATATATGATGCAATTCCGAAATTCACAGTACCCTTTTGGTATCTCCTAGAACGCACGAATGTCTACTTGGGTTCCGAAAATCTGGGAAATGCGCACAGAATGTCATTCGATTCGTCACATCGAATGTTACCATTTTACCACATCACATCAAGTTTACGTTTCTATATGGCCCGTAAAAAAGTACATACTGTATTGCATTTTTATTACGAGTACAACGATGTACGGCACAAATAACAAAAGTTGAAATCTGTTGGTTTCAACAGGATGGGGCACCCGCGCACAATTCCCTTGCTGCGGGAGAACACGAATGGGATAAGTTTTCCATTTTCCAGGAAATTTGTAACTGCGATTCAAACCTAGAACCCGTGGGTTTGCATGTACTATGGCAGAAGTAATAAAGTTGAAATAGATCAGTAGTTCTATCCATCAACTTATGCCACTGTTACTTACAGGTATAACAGAAATAGCGAAATAATTCCGACAATTCCAGATGTTGAGAGAAGTTCAGCGTTTATGCGATAGATGATGCCACTTCGATATGAAGCATACAATCGAAGGAATGGTTTTGATGGAAACATATACATAACCATATGCACAGACATGAAACAACATCTGTGCCATAAGGCAGTTTATTAAGGATCCTCAGATCCTTTATAGTTTTGTATTGTCGTACGTCCGTCCGTCTGTGTGCACTCTAACTCTGCTTAAAAGTGGCCGATTGTGTTGAAATTTGGTGTACCTACGGGTATTTTGGACATTACGGACGGACGTTATTGATTTTCAGGAAGCTGGTTCAACAAGAACAAAAGTTACAGGACTTCGAGTGAATCGGGAACAGGAAAAACTGCGCGCTCAATATAATAGAAATCATAACATATTTCATTCCCTAGGTCATGTATAAAGTTCCGACTTTTGCTAGATTATTTGCTATGACTCTTAGATGTTAATAATTCTATATAACTCTTCTCTGTGGTATAGGTCAAAACTTTTAGAGCAAAATGTACCCAAAATTATTCTTTACACATAAATTAGGAGTGGTAAAAGCTTTCAAATGCATTATCTTGACGCTGAAAGAGTACATCACGTGCACATTTGAATTTTGATAACCGCATGTGTGTGATTCAAAGATGTTAAATTATTTTTCTGAGGCCACATCGATTTTGATCAAAATACGTCAAAATCGTTATTTATGTACCAAGATTGTTGGGAAAAAGACCACGAGCATTATCTCACTGACCAATACACGAATTTGGTGCATTTTTGGCGACCACGTGGATTTTGATCAAAACATGTCAAAATCGTTAGGAAAAAGACCAAGAGCATTATCTCATTGATCCATACATGAATTTGATCTATTTTTGGCGACCACGTGGATTTTGATCAAAACGTGAAAATCGTTATTTATGCACCAAAATCGTTGGGAAAAAGACCAAGAGCATTATCTCACTGACCAATACATGAATTTGATGCATTTTTGGCGACCACGTGGATTTTGATCAAAACATGTCAAAATCGTTATTTATGCACCAAGATCGTTAGGAAAAAGACCAAGAGCATTATCTCATTGATCAATACATGAATTTGATCTATTTTTGGCGACCACGTGGATTTTGATCAAAACGTGAAAATCGTTATTTATGCACCAAAATCGTTGGGAAAAAGACCAAGAGCATTATCTCACTGACCAATACATGAATTTGATGCATTTTGGCGACCACGTGGATTTTGATCAAAACATGTCAAAATCGTTATTTATGCACCAAAATCGTTAGGAAAAAGACCAAGAGCATTATCTCATTGACCAAAACATGAATTTGATCTATTTTTGACGAATACATGGATTTTGATCAAATCATGTCAAAATCGTTATTTGTGCACCAAGATCGTTACGAAAAAGACCAAAAGCATTATCTCATTGACCAATACATGAATTTGATCTATTTTTGGCGATCACGTGGATTTTGATCAAAACATGTCAAAATCGTTATCCTTGCACTGATATCATTGGGAACAAGATTAAGAGCATTATCTCAATGACCAAGACCAAGGCTTAATGACACAAAACTAAGACATAGGTTTCAAGTCATTCCGCCTATGAGGGGTGCTGTGTTAAGTTAGCACTCCTTGTAGAAGTTTTAAATTATACGAAAGGCACACAAAACCTATGAGTATTGGCGCATAAATCAGAACACAACAAGCCCAAAACGATGGTGTTTGTGTCATGTCGATACGAGCATGATGCTGTGTAGCATCAAGGTGGGCCCCAAACCGAACATTTTGATTTTCTCTGAAACGGAAGGCGCACAACACTCGAGCATTGGCGCATAAATCAGCACAAAATAGGCACAAAACTATGACATAGGTTTCAAGTCACTTCAATAATGGGGGGTGTAGCGTTAAGATGGGCACTCTCTTTAGATATTACCTACTCCAAAGTATTGCCACACAAATCAGCACAAAACTATGGAATTAGTGTCATGTGGATACGAGAATGATGGTGTTACTTAATAATAAGTTAGATGTTAGACCCTCAAGGGGAAATTTTGATTTTCTCATAAACGAGAAGCGCAGAACATATTTGGGGGTGGGCGCACAAATTAGCACAAAATGAGCAGAATGTTTTGGCGATGTACAAAATTGGTGTGCCGATTAAGGGGTGCTAACTTAATCCACCTGATCTCGATGCATGTACACACCTCGGCAAAAGTTAAGATAAACCTGGGATATATTATTACACTCGCAACAATCTGTACAAATACATCTAAGGGTTATTAAATTTTAATCCTATATCCACCCAAGGAACATTTTCAAACACTACATCGAAATTCATATATTATTTTCAAGAATAAAATGCACGAATAAGACGCCGTTCATTAACTTCCTAAAGATACGTCGGCACCATTGAATTTATATATACTGTACCTTTAGTGCTTTACCCTTTATAGCCACGTTTTGCTTTATTAAACTTGATGGAAAGTTCATAACAGAGAATTCATTAGTGCGCAGTCTTTCAGGGTTTCAGGTCGCTTCCGTATGAAATGTAGTTCACAAAATTGAGAAGGAAAAGATGTAAAACAAATATCTCTGCTCTATAAATGTAATAGATTGAAAAGTGCCTAATAAATCTCTTTAACACAACAAATTTGTACTTCAAGCGGACCAAATTCTATTTTATTTTGCTTTTAAGTGGTCACTCGCTCAATAAATTTCAATGGTTCATGTGCTAATTCATTCAGAAGCTCATTCTACTCGCCAAGAAGAACAAAGTATAGCTTTGATGATTTCCATTTAGGTAATTAAAATAATACATAAAGAATGTAGATGATGCTGTTACCGTCAAATCCCGCGCAGTGTGGGAAATCTTGGGAGTT
The DNA here is from genome assembly GCF_008802855.1 of Photinus pyralis. Taxonomy (NCBI): domain Eukaryota; kingdom Metazoa; phylum Arthropoda; class Insecta; order Coleoptera; family Lampyridae; genus Photinus; species Photinus pyralis. The sequence goes on along the minus strand of NW_022170403.1, from coordinate 32,706,238 downwards.
ACCAGAAAATCTTAATAGTATAGGTATTAGTTAAAGTCCGAAAACTGAATGAAAATCGAGCTTTTACCGCTGGGGAGTTGGTTAATCTCCAGATTTACTAAACCGGCTTGGTAGCTACAAGCATCTCGAGAAAGTAAGGGACATCGAGCGTTTACCAATCGTTCTGGCAAATGTGTGGAATCTATCGTGGAGTACTGTGCGAGTCTGTTTCCCCCTCGCCGCCGCCATCTTTTGAGCCTACAGTTGGTCAGAATGTGAGAATTAAAATTTCAGATGTTAACCGTTCTAAAGTTGACCTGAAGAGTATGATTGCGCTGTCGTCCTGAAAAAAGAAGAGATGATTTCTACCATCTTGGAACTTCCCTGGGAAAGTTGAATACATTGTATTCTCGCAATCAATTTGCACCAGAGATTTCAGAACACCAGAAGATGTACCATGTACCTGAGGAAGAGATAAGCCTTCGCGCCGCGGTTCGTTAACAATCAGTGTTTGGCAGCCAGGATTTTAGAAAATGTAACTGTTTATGAAAGTGTTATCCCTAGGCATTTCGCGAAATGGCCAATGCAGCCGGAAAAGTGAGGAATGGAGCTCGAGTTCGCACTTTGCCTGCCTCTCTTTAGGGATTTCGCGAAATGCCCATACATGCAGGCAAAGTGCAAAGGCTTCGTCATTTCCCACAGCGTACAGCGTTGCCATTTGATTGTACGACTATTGCGATTTTATATAAGTACATACGAATTTCTTCTCGATCGAACATCAATATGGTTGAAAAAAAATATTGTAATTACACTAACGTATTGGGTGTTTGAATGCAATTACAATCTGTACTCCTTCTCTTACGGCTAATCGGTGCGTGGTAAAAGAAATAGAATTAATACTAAAGAGAATATAATTTTCCACTTAGTATGTTTGCTGGTTTAAAATGGCCAAGAAAAATAGTAGCTATATTTATAAACAATATTTGGTTTCAAAAATAAAGCCATGCGTGGAGAATATATCAGATTGCGGAAGGTATACTAACGCGATAGGTTTACGTTTGACACCGCTGTACCCGCAATCTGTGGAAAATGGCAGAGCATTCTCACTTTGCCTGAATGTTTGGGCATTTTGCGAAATCCCTAAAGAAGAACAGGCAAAGTACGAACTCGAGCTCCATTTCTCGCTTTGCCTGCGGCATTAGTCATTTCGCAAAATGCCTAGGGATTTTGCAAAATGCCGGATTTTGCAGTTTGCCGGTAACATATATGTACATATAGGGTGATTCCTATAGTACCTGCCACCGTTTGGGAGCGTGTAGGTGGTGCGTAGGGGAGTATTTTGATATAGGACACTTGGGGTCGGAAATCTAAAATAAGGGTGCCAGAGCCAAATTTACCTTCTGGAATTTCGCGCCTGTAGGTAGGCAACCCAACCGGCCGGCGGTGCACACGGAGCGATCTCAGGCGGCGATGTGTGGCTGACACTTGATCAGAATTTTGTTTAAACCCACGAAATCCCGTCTGCAACGACGCGTATCAAGTGAATAAACACTATGGCAATAGTATAATAATAGTTGGCTAGATGTAGGAAGTGCATTGAGAACAACGGTGGCCACGTTGAACACTTGTAAACGTTATTACTTTTGACTGTCGTCTTCCCTCCTTCCCTCCCATGTCGCTTCCTCGCGCTAACTCGCTCTGCATCGCTCCGCGCGAAACGTCGGTCGGTTGGGTTGCCTACATACAGGCGTGAAATTCCAGACGATAAATTTGGTTCTGGCGCCCTTATTTTAGATTTCCGACCCCAAGTGTCCTATATCAAAATACTCCCCTAGGCACCCCCTATACGCTCCCAAACGGTGGCAGGTACTATAGGAATCACCCTGCGTATATATATATGTTGCAACAAGTAGCCAACTTTTGATTTACTACTTTCCATTCATTTCATTTACTGCATTCATATTAAAATAAACCCAGTTCATTCGTGTACTGCTCCTTTTATTCCACGTTTACCGGTTCCTGCTGAGGAATGTTCAGATTTACCACAATAAGAGTCCGAAACATGCTTTTTAATTGAATTAATACTTGCTTTTACCATTGTTTAAATACTTTAATTTAAACAATGCTTTTACCAAGTCTCTGTGACAATCGTAAGATTTACCAGAACAAGTCCGAGATGAGACCCAACTCTGAACTTTTACCGTTCTTATTGTAAATAGTAGCATTAGCCAGCGAATTCTAAGATTTACCACACTTCGGGGTTTTTGTTTTACAGTAACAATGCGATTAAATTTTGTCATCTTTAACTCGACGTTGACGTGTTAAAGCATTTTTTAGCGCATTTCCAAAAAATAAAAAAAAAATGCGCTATTGTGGCCACTTTGTCCGTCCGTCCGTCCGTCCGTCCGTCCGCTAACTTTGCGACGCTACTAGTTTTTATCTTAAGAGCTATTGTTCTACTTTTTTCGCTATTTGGTTCGTTATGGTGTCGAGTCTTGTACCAAGGAAGGAATTTTTTCTGTACCGCTTAAAAAAAAAGTTATTGTAAAAAAAAAACAAAAAACCGTTTTTACATGTTCCATAATTTTACACTTTTGCCGTTTATTAACGATCCTAGAGATCGTTTATAATTTTGCATTGCTATCTTTCGCCTGCCGGTTGGTCTCTCCGTCTGTTCCTTTGTCTGTGTGTCCATCTATCTGTCCGTGTGAACGATAACTTTGTTTAGAAATGTTCGATCGCTTTTACATCTCCGTTAGTTATGAACTGAATTGCATGAAATTCAACATGGGCATAGCTTTAGCCATATAATACGCAATGCCAAAAGTTGAATCGAATCGATTCAAAATTCACAGTGCCCTTTTCGCATCTCGACCATTTATAAACCGAATTGCAAACTTTTTACTTATAAAAGTATTTGAATGAAATTTGATACATAGGCACTTGGAATAAAGGAAAATCAAACGCCAATTTCAAAATTTGGTTTTGCGCATGCGCAGTGCCAACTTTTTTTATTTATGGAAGAATTTAAACGAAATTTGATACATAGGCACTTGGGATAAAGGAAAATCAAACGCCAGTTTCAAAATTTGGTTTTGCGCATGCGCAGTGCCAACTTTTTAATTTATGGAAGAATTTAAACGAAATTTGATACATAGGCACTTGGGATAAAGGAAAATCAAACGCCAATTTCAAAATTTGGTTTTGCGCATGCGCAGTGCAAACTTTTTTATTTATGGAAGAATTTAAACGAAATTTGATACATAGGCACTTGGGATAAAGGAAAATCAAACGCCAATTTCAAAATTTGGTTTTGCGCATGCGCAGTGCCAACTTTTTATTTATGGAAGAATTTAAATGAAATGTGATACATAGGCACTTGGAATAAAGGAAAATCTAGCGCCAGTTTCAAAATTTTATTTTGCGCATGCGCCGTGCCAACTTTTTTTATCTATGGAACTATTTAAGTGAAATTTGATACTTAGGCGCTTGGAACAAAGGAAAATCTAACATTAGTTTTAAAATTGAGGTTTGCGCATGCGCAGTTCCAACTTTCTTATTTAGAAAAGCATTGAAATGAAATTCTCATAAACTGAAATTGAAGTAGCACGTCAACAATGGATTGCCCATGTGCAATGCTATCTTTCATATTTGTGGCCGGATATCTACGATTTTAACAGAAGTTGCATCTTACAAATGGGAAATGAATGCAAGTGGAAATGCGCTTTATGTAAATCGTTTACGATTACTTTTTAACTTGTTATAAGTTTGAATGAGTAGGCTAAGCCGTTCCCGTAAGGATAGATAAAGTGATCACTTTAACCGGGTAGATAAAATGAAACAGATGATTGTGCATTCTAATGACATGTCATTCTTATTTCAAATGCACGATATGACGTTCAGAACATATGACAATTCTGTTTCTATGGAAACGATTGCGACGGCAGAACCTAAGCTTGCTATTTCTCTAAATTAAATTCAGAATTGTCAGAAGCTTTACAATAATTCATACGACTTCTCCATAAAATAAAGTTTTTTATTATACACGACGATAAAGGGAAACTAACGATCTCCTGAATTAACATCTTTCACTCGATGGTTAAAATATCCCTTTATCGTCTTGTATAATAAATAACTGTTGTTAAGACGTTTAAATTGTATGAAGTTTGCAGGTGTCGTGTTTCGTGTGTGGTGTTTGATGAATATTAAAATGGTTTCGGGGTAGATGTAATGTTGGAGAAATAGCTGCATTTTAGAATCGCTTAAAACAAATTTGATACGTGTGTTTACGAACTCAGTAAATTTTGAGTGGTCGCTTATTCTATTCCATAAGAATAGAATTTTTAATAGCAATAAACATTTGTGTTAAAATCATAGTGAAGAGTTTCGTGTCGCAAAATAGTTTATGGGAGAGATAATTTAAACGCGATGTGTGCAAATTTCACGATATGACTCGTAGGTTCGCTCGATAGGCTCTTGAGGCCATCGGGCATCTAGACAATCCGTGTTAACATTCTGGGTGTTGATGGTCTCAGTTTCAGTTCAGCATACCTTACTTGTCAACTCTCGAGGGGATGTCATCCCTTGATCAGAGTTGAATTGGTTCACTGGGTTGATTGATTGGGTAATTCATTCAGTTGCTCCGTTTGACCCAGTTTAACCCAGTAACACAAGTTCACCCAGTGCCCAATTTGTTCCAGTAACCTAGTTTGATCCAATAACCCAGTTTGCGTCAGTCAACTGAAATGAAATAAATGAAACTTAAAGGTGGTTTGCTAAAAATAATACTCGGTTGCTTGACAAGTGCCATCTCTGTGACCTTTACTTTAACACTGACATAACAAACTTTCCATGTCTCTCCAATTGTATTGTAGTAATCTTATTTCTTTGCTTTTGGTTTAGGACCTTAGCTTAACTTACACCTAAAAACCTTATATTTCGACTACGTCGTGGAGAGACATTTAAACAAGTTCGAATTTGTAAAAAATCGCTGTAATTTTATGTGTGCATCACAGTATATTCTGGGACGAAGAAACCGTTTTTAGCAACCTGATTCGTAGTAAAGCCTTTTACTTACGAGTGGTAAAATATACGCGAAGGAACATTTTCGAATCGGAGAACCTCTTTTCAACAAAAAAATGGAATCAAATGTGATAAACAAAGAAGTTTTTTTCCGATCGCCAACGGTAACGGCTGGTTAAAAGCAAGCTCCTTAAACTTGACAGACTTCTTTGGATAACGCATTGTGCGATAAATTTTGTATACAACGGCATACGGCAGGGAATTTAAAGACACTTAATCGGTGCATTTTGCCTGCAACAAAATCTATAGTTAATAAATTATGCAAAAATAATATCAACACAGCAGCGGAACATTGGATTATTATTCCGGTATAAAATCACGATCTCTCAGATTAGTTTCGCGAAATTGAAGCCGCTTTGATTGGATTCGCGATTCATAAGACCTTTTCTTCCAAAAAACCAGAGTTGGGTACTGCTCGCGAGCGTTCCGCTCGAAAAAGCGCTCCAAGCGGAAAAAGCGCTTGGCTCGCGTTTACTTGAAAATGCTCGTCGCTCGAGCGCTTTTTTCTGTCCACGAGCGGTTTTTCCGCTCATGAGCTTTTTTCCGCTCACAAGCTCTTTTTCCGCTCGCGAGCGGTTTTTTCCGCTCCCGAGCGCTTTTTCCGTTCCGTTCCTGACTCAGATGTATGAGTAAGCAGATCTTCTAAATTTCTGCACCGATTTCGTATAAATGTGATACCTCCTAGTTCCACAATTAAATGGTTTTCTGGGTCCACTGTGTTAAACAGAAACTATTTATACCGCATTTTTTAACAATTAAAAAAAATGGACCCACTTCTGCCGTTTTGAACAACTTCTAGCGGAATGGCCCTAGAGTCCTGGAATTGTTTGCAGTAGGTAGCCTATACCTTGAACGTGTGTCAGATGGCCATCAAATTTCGCTGTCTTAAAAGAACCCCCCCCCCCCTGATTTATTTACTGAGACGCTGTTTTTTGAAAGTAAAACTTTTACATATGACAACCAATTGGTCTCAGATTTTGCATACGCATGCCTTTAGTGGTACCCCGTTATACTTTTGAAAATGGGGGGGGGGGGCACGTTCTTTCATTCTTTCATCGTATTCTAATGAAAGGTTTCATCGAAATAAATTGGTTTGTACAAACTTATAACTTTCCAGGGCGACTCGTTTTCGAGATCAGAGGGTGACGGGGCGAGGGGTTTTTCTTTCATAGGTATTCTAATTAAAGGTCTTAAACGAAAGGAACCGTTTTCTACCAACTACTGCCCATGTTTCAAGACGTTGTTAGAGGGGTGAGGGGGGGGGTGGAACTGGTTTTATCCTCCATGGTAATCTAATGAAAGGTCTCAACGAAAGGAATGTCTTCCCACCACCCATAGTCCTCATCCTCGACCCCTTATCGTGGTCGGATATATTCCCTTATATCTCCAGAACGGATTGTCGGAAGAGGGTACTCGCAAATGATGATTGGGACGTCTGGAAGAAATATATCCATTGGCTCAAAGGCAAAATCTGCAGATTGAAGTGTCGGAGAATTTTGAATGTATGCCAGGCGGTTTTAAATGTTTGTGTGTAAAGGGCCTCCTCCCCTTATAACCCTTATAACTAAGCTATTTCGATTTTAAAAAAATGCGCTTTATCTGCACAAATATTGTGCACAATTTATACTTGTTTATTATAGGTTTTCTGCCTTGTTCGACCTATCAGGGGTGAGAGAGTGATGAGAAAACCTATATATTTTAAAAGTGCTACACACCAGTCATTAAAATGTTACATGTTGCCACACGCAAAGGCTGTTGATTCTGCTATTGACCAATTGTCAAAGCGAATTAAGTGTACACTTTTATGGCAACGCAGTCACTAAAATTTGTTAACACGCCAAACCGACGTGATGAATTGTCAATAAAAGCTCTTTTACTGTTCTGACACTAAAATCAATGTAACAGCGCTATATGTCATCATTACTATTTATTTGTGACACCTTCGAGGTGTAATTAAAAAAGAAGTTATAGTTTCGATGTCATATAAAAAACTTAATAGTAAAACTTACGACCGGTCGAAAGATAAACATAACATATTTTTTTGAATTTCGGCCAAACGCCATTAAAATACACGGTATCTTGTTACATTGACAAGTGATCATTTAACTTGATTTACCTCTTCCTCCTCCGAAAAACGCAATAAAAAAGTATAACCAAAATTTTCGTTTCACAATCTATTTTAATGCCTTTATCAATCACCCACGTTTCTCAAAGTTAATAAATAAATAATGGCGTACGTAACGTGAATCACCTTCATTAATAGAAAATATTATTAACGGCTTGATTTATTGGACCTCGCCTTATTTTAACTGAAATTAATTTTATGTAAAATCCAAACCGAATTACCATATAAATTATTGGAAGAAAGTTTCTTTGATGTAGGTACGATCGTTTATGCCCGGTATAATTTTGCCATTTTTCTCCCATTTCTATTAACCATTTTCGCTGCGGTGTTGTCGATACAAAGAATTGTAAATCGGTCCCACAATCTCAGTGGGGTGCGATTTTTATTTAACGGGACAATTCAACTCATGTATAAAAAATCACATAAGCCGCAGTGTAATTGTCACTTTGACAGCGGCAAAAGTTACCTGCAACTTTTCCAGCGACAAATGCACTAGTGGTTTAATCACTTATTCATTTTCGAACCAATAATCGCATTATCCTTTCCCATATGACTAGTTTGACGTCTGTCAATAATTGATTAGTTTGGTGAATTTCTTGTTCGTTAAATTGTCCTGCCGAATTACACTCGAGGTTTGTATTTAAACCGAATAAATTTGGGTTGTGGCAATTCAAATCTGTTTCCTTTTAGCAATTGGACTCGAAAAACTGTCAACCTAAAAATGCTCCACCTGCGGTGTCGCATTTTTATTAGTTGACAGTTTTTCTCGTCTAATTGCTAGGCAACAGATTTTCATTACCTAAACAACCCAAATTTACTCGGTAAAATACAAACCTCTTGTGCAATTATAAGTGACAATAATCACCGGCAAATCGGAAAAAAAGTTTTCCCAACATCGTTTGCTTATTTCAGTAGAGATGAAAGTAATTTATCCCTTTCTGGCAAGTCAAATGGATTGAGAAAATTTAGATAAAAATAGGTTTTCGCCATAAGTTAGTAAGAATACTATTTTTCATTTCAAAAGCCATTTGGAACTATATAAAATAATTGTAGCGTCAGTGGCGTAACTATCATCGAGCATCTCGAGCAAAATTCGGGGGCTCTGGGATTTTAGACGCCTCATTGTAATGAGGTTCTATAATATTGTAGCTTTAGACAAACTAATTTATTTATATTGCTGTGACTCATTGGAGCCACATAAAAAATAAATGCAATATACACAAAACACGAATAAGGTTTTTCCCAGGAGGCATCTGAAACCCGGCAAAATGAAAAATTTCAAACTCGAATTCCAAATTTTATGGCGAATAATGCCCACGATCAAATTCCTTAAATTTCAAAAAGAGTTACTAATTGTCAAAACACCTGACATAAACTTTGGGTATGGATCAACAAAATTAATCATAATGAAGCATCTATCTGGATCGTTAAAGGGTTCGAATAAACACACGAGTTTACAGGAATTACTACAGGCAAAATTTATTCTAAAAAACACAAATCAAATTAATCACAAAACTCTAGCAAACAAACTGGGCTATAACAAAGTCCTTCCTGCATAAGCGTTGGATAACAAATAAACAAATTAATACAATCTAAAACTACTTAGTTTTCTGTTAAAATCCGGGCAAAAAGCACTAATTGCGACAGAGAACTAACGCAGTCATCAAGGCCGTAGCCAGAGGGGCTCTTGAAACCTACTTTGCCCGCTTTTGAAAATTGTTTAATGACTCAATATGCTCATAAACGATCAAATATAAAGAAAGGTGTTTGGTATTCGGAATTATGCCACCTATTAAAATTGGACAATTTTACGTTTGTGTATAAATTATTTTCTCGGTTAGGGTGCCCAAATTTGGTCGTTAGTATGAGGTAACTCTTAAACTATAAGTGGTAGAAAAGAAAATAACCTTGCAGTCTCGATGTCTTTTGTTTTTGACTTGGGATAAAGTTGCATTTTTCGATTTTTAGATAAAAGCCTAAAATTTCGTTGTTTATTAAGTGGTGGGAAATGTGTTTATTACAAATGATTGTTGCATATTCTACCGTTTTCAAAATAATAAGTATAGGATAATAATAAAATGTAATTTTTTCAATGGAACACCCTGTATATTTTAGTCTAAACATAGTATACGAAATTCCCTTTTCAAAACTGTAGTATACCAAAGATAATAAAAATAGATTTAAGCGATTAAAAAAAATTTTAAAAAATTCAAAAGGATTAATTAAACAAAAATTATGAAAAATTAAAAAGAGTTCAAATGATATAAACAAATTTAAAAAAATTGTTAACAATTTTTGAATTACCTGACCCCCCATATATGTACTTGTTTTGATAACGGCAGATGCAACAATCATTACAAAGAAACTTTCGTAATAAACACATTTCCACTAACAAATTAACAATAAATTAATCAACATTAACAATTATAGGAAATACTGTACAAAGAAAGACGAACCACTTGGATACAACTAGAAACGCAATACTCGCTTTGTGTTTAAAGTTTAAACGTAAAACCTTACCAGACTAATTAAATAATTTGAGTAGAAAACTTGACTAACAATTAATCACCCGTCATTAATTCATTCATTCAGGCGTCTGGACCAAACCTCAACTTCCACATTGAAATATTTAAAGTTAAATAATAACATAAGAATCAATCTTAAAATTAGATCGCTAGAGATACCAGCAACGGAGTATAGTAGAGCCTTCTCGTTTTCGGCATTAGATTCATATTATTGAGTTACCTCGCTACCGACCACGTGAACAAATGTCAAATTCGTTATTTATGCTTCAATTTCGTAGAAACAAAGATTAAACGAAAGAAAGTTTGTTGCATTTTTGAGTAGCGACGTCTGTTTTCACCAACTGAGAAAGCAAATTTCACATTATACAACGTGAGTTTACTTTTTACATCACGACTAAAACAACAAGTTAAAAAGTAATCGTAAACGATTTACATAAAGCGCATTTACACTTGCATTCATTTCCCATTTGTAAGATGCAACTTCTGTTAAAATCGTAGAAATCCGGCCACAAATATGAAAGATAGCATTGCACATGGGCAATCCATTGTTGACGTGCTACTTCAATTTCAGTTTATGAGAAGAATTTCATTTCAATGCTTTTCTAAATAAGAAAGTTGGAACTGCGCATGCGCAAACCTCAATTTTAAAACTAATGTTAGATTTTCCTTTGTTCCAAGCGCCTAAGTATCAAATTTCACTTAAATAGTTCCATAGATAAAAAAGTTGGCACGGCGCATGCGCAAAATTAAATTTTGAAACTGGCGCTAGATTTTCCTTTATTCCAAGTGCCTATGTATCACATTTCATTTAAATTCTTCCATAAATAAAAAAAGTTGGCACTGCGCATGCGCAAAACCAAATTTTGAAATTGGCGTTTGATTTTCCTTTATACCAAGTGCCTATGTATCAAATTTCGTTTAAATTCTTCCATAAATAAAAAAGTTGGCACTGCGCATGCGCAAAACCAAATTTTGAAATTTGCGTTTGATTTTCCTTTATCCCAAGTGCCTATGTATCAAATTTCGTTTAAATTCTTCCATAAATAAAAAAGTTGGCACCGCGCATGCGCAAAACCAAATTTTGAAATTGGCGTTTGATTTTCCTTTATCCCAAGTGCCTATGTATCAAATTTCGTGTAAATTCTTCCATAAATAAAAAAGTTGGCACTGCGCATGCGCAAAACCAAATTTTGAAATTGGCGTTTGATTTTCCTTTATTCGAAGTGCTTCTGTATCAAATTTCGTTAAAATTCTTCCATAAATAAAAAAGTTGGCACTGCGCATGCGCAAAACCAAATTTTGAAATTGGCGTTTGATTTTCCTTTATCCCAAGTGCCTATGCATCAAATTTCGTTTAAATTCTTCCATAAATAAAAAAGTTGGCACTGCGCATGCGCAAAACCAAATTTTGAAATTGGCGTTTGATTTTTCTTTATCCCAAGTGCCTATGTATCAAATTTCGTTTAAATTCTTCCATAAATAAAAAAGTTGGCACTGCGCATGCGCAAAACCAAATTTTGAAAATGGCGTTTGATTTTCCTTTATTCCAAGTGCCTATGTATCAAATTTCATTCAAATACTTTTATAAGTAAAAAAGTTTGCAATTCGGCTTATAAATGGGCGAGATGCGAAAAGGGCACTGTGAATTTTGAATCGATTCGATTCAACTTTTGGCATTGCGTATTATATGGTTAAAGCTATGCCCATATTGAATTTCATGCAATTCAGTTCATAACTAACGGAGATGTAAAAGCGATCGAACATTTCTAACAAAGTTATCGTTCACACGGACAGATAGATGGACAGACAGACAAAGGAACAGACGGACAGACCAACCGGCAGGCGACAGATAGCAATGCAAAATTATAAACGATCTCTAGGATCGTTAATAAACGGCAAAAGTGTAAAATTATGGAACATGTAAAAAACGGTTTTTTGTTTTTTTTACAATAACTTTTTTTGTAAGCGGTACAGAAAAAATTCCTTCCTTGGTACAAGACTCGACACCATAACGAACCAAATAGCGAAAAAAGTAGAACAATAGCTCTTAAGATAAAAAACTAGTAGCGTCGCAAAGTTAGCGGACGGACGGACGGACGGACAAAGTGGCCACAATAGCGCGTTTTTTTTTTATTTTTGTGGAAATGCGCTAAAAATACCGAAATGTACGAGAAATTTACCATTGATGTATTCTTTGTAGAGTATTCCATGTTGCTGAAACAATATATTGTTCAGGAAATGCTCTTCCACCAAGTGCGTGTAGGTTGCAATCGTTGAAACATTCGGCAGTTGTAAAATTGTCCTACAAAACTTATTCAATTAGCGTACCTATTTTGCATAGCATCACGTAATAAAATTCAAATGCGTCTTTACTTATTGCCCAACCTCCATCTCATCTCGCAATGGAAGAAGTCGAATATTTTTATGGGGTTATAAATAACTGAAGAAAAATAAATAAATAAAAGAGAGGAAAATTGATTAAAAACCGAAACGACAATTAATTCTCGTTTGGTGGCTTTTTTAAAGGTGGGTTGGTAGGTACTAACCGAAAGTTTCACAAAGTTAAAATTACCACTCCATATAATAAATTCTGATTCCCTAAAGCGAGAGTGCGATAATAATAAATATAAACGTAGGTTTATATACCTACCGTGATCAAAATCAACAAGATATGTGAGAGTGAGGCTAAAGGGGACGGACGCAGACGGTGCTAATTACAACATCAAACAAGAGAGATGAGAAGGATTATCAACCTTCCGCAACTCCCAACAGCACCGGCAGCCAACTTCCATATAGGTAAAAGGTAGCTTTTACCGGCGAACGCATATAATTTTAATTTTCCTGTTGTTATTCATCGTCAAGCTCGAAATGTAAGTCCTCAATTGAGTACGTCGGTCTAATTAGCAAGTTCATGTAGAATTTGAAACTTCATTTGTAATTTAATATGCGTTAAGAGACAGATCTTATTTACTTCATATCAACTATTATATTTCGAGCCTTCGGGCCCTTCATGTAATCCTGCCTAGAACCAAGTTTTTCAGCTCAATATACCTACATTTTCCATTTCCGCCTACATAGAATCGTTGCATAAATAATTTGTTTTCGGGAAATTTATAGCCGTCCTTTTATAATACAGGGAATTTGAAAAAAAAAATGGTTTGCCTCATTTTGAATGGAAAGAGCCTGCTTCTACTTTCATTCAAGTACAGTATCGTTAGCCATTCAGTTCACCTTGAAATACCAAGAAACACGCGTTATCGTAACATGTCTTTTGGTGGTCATTCTGTTACGCAATTGACAAACTTTTTATGCGGCGTTGTGGGGGCTTTACAAACGCCGCCGGAGGCCATCACAAGATTGAAAACTCTAAACGATTAGTTACGCTTTGTTTCATTCGCGTGTTTCATAACCATTAATTCTTTTACGTTATCCGTTGCTATTTTTAATCAGATTTATACTAGTTGAGGCTACATAGTTTATCGCATGCGTCGCAACAATAGTTATATTACATTCTTTAGATACCTATTACTGTTTTGTTTATCGTTTAACGCCGCATAGTGTGGTATTGCCTCGTTTTAACTCGAATAGCAAACGCAAAAGGTGTATTAATGACCAATTAAAATGTACACAGAAGTAAAATCCCCATTAAAATGTCTGGATCTGCTTTCTTCATCACCCTGTAAGAAAATTGAAAGTGGTCACGTTGAAATTTTATTTGTAAACAGCCTGTATTATATGTTGTAAAATTCCTCTTGTTGTCGCCTTCATTTTTAGCGCATTTTTGAAAAAAATACGCTATTATATTCGTTATGGTTGGCAGGCCGGCTGTCCGCGTGAGATCTCCACAACTACAATAGCTAGAGAATTAAAATTTTCACTAAAAGCTTTCGGCTATAGTGTAGATGTGCAGGCACTAGTCTATTTTGAGTTAGATTACTTGTGCGATCGATAATGAAGAAAATAATTTCGATATGGGTTTCGGAGGTGCTATAATTTTACCGTTAGATAGCGCTACCAGTATAAAAACTTTAAAGTCACTAAATATAGAAAGTACCGCAATCCATTGGGCTCGTGTGTTAGAGAGAGAACGCATGATTTTTGCCCAAAAATGGCGGAAGTTACCAGATTCTAGTAACTTTAATGTTAGGGATTGTTCCACCTGTTTGGAGATATCTGTATATAAATTTTTATAAAACATGACAGTACTATGAAGTTAGGTTATACAAAATTACAGCTATTCAGATTTTATTTGTCAATTTTTTTAAGTTGGCAGCAAATTTTCCCAAAAATGGCGGATGATTGCGGTACTTTCTATATCTAGTGACTTTAAAAAACTGATTATTTACTTTGTGATTTGTTTTACAAAATGAAGACGTACCGTCAATTGAAATTAAATAAAATTAATTATTTAACGCAGCCAAAATTACTCGTGAGATCGATAATTTTAAACTTCGCTAATAAAATACTGACCTGCATTACCAAAAATGCGCTTTAATCATGCATATGCTGATTTACAACTTGTTTGAAACTAAATTCCTTTTCGTTTGTGCTTCTCCTATAAAAGTTTGATTTTGTATTTTAACCAGACACTTTCCTCAGAATCACTTAACCTTACCAACCAGAAACTAGTGTCCAGATCTCAAACCTGACTAGAATTTATATTAATCCAGAACCGATCCTGCATTCATCATTCCGTTTATTCCAGAATAGAACTCAGAATTAATTTTTTCTATTTCGGTGTCACAATGATGATTTTGTACAACTCGAGGTACAACTGTTTTCGAGTTGTACAAAGACAGTGATTATAGTCGTTTTTTTTGGTAACTCATCTCTTAAGTTGGCAGTTACTAGTTTTAATAATAATAATTTAATAATAATAATTTATTTCCAACAGCAAAGCCTATATTACAGGAAATTTCAAAGAATAAACAAAATGAAAATACAACTTATAATAATGTCAAAAAAAAGTGCAAGACATCTTAAAGTTAGTAAATAGTAAGTAAATGAGATAGGTACCTAAATGTGTTTAACTGAATTTACCATTGTATATTGTACCGTAAAGTAAATTTGTATTCATTAAAAGATGAAAATAAATCAATACAATTACAAAATTGATTATACAATATACACATTTTGTTTAGTGGTGATTTGAAATGGTGATAACAGCGTGGGGTATTATAATAAAAAAACAAATTATGGCCTGAATTATGCCTAGGAACAAGATAGTGCAACTTCGACACTATGGTAACATCGCCGATTAAGTTATTAGCAAGTTGATACAGATATTCTAGAATTTGGAAAGCGTGTCTATTACTAACCCTGACAAAATTAAACTCATTCAATAGGGCATTGTAGCTATAGCCAACTTTAGGGTAAAACCCGTGTTTCCGAAAAAATAGAAACCTCAAAAAACGCTTCTGAATTCTTTCTAGAGAATTTGTTTGAGTAACGCTACCGGATGACCAAATCAAAGATACATAGCTAAGCTTACTTATAATAAAGGATTCATACAACGTAATAATTGGAACCATTTGTGAAAATAATAGTTGAAAATAATAGTTAGTACAAGTAGGTACTTCCATAGTACAATAAGACAAGGTATGCCTATAACTAAACGCAGATGACGTTTTTATCCCAATGACGTCACAAGAATCACCGCCAAGTTTGAAAATGACATACACTTCATACTTGAATTAGAAGTGCCATTGCAATTACTCAATTAATTTGGTTGAGTAAACATACTGAATGCATCTCGGAATGCATTAGATATAAATATAAGGCAACAGAGAAGCTAAACGTACCACTTAAACTTATTTCAGAAATTTAATCAGCCTTTTAAGTTTTTTTATTGCCGCTAGAGGTCTCGTCCTTATTTGAACACGCTAATATAATTTTTACTTTTTTTACTTACATATTTTATTGTAACTTTAAATATTTGTATATGCAATAGGTAATTGATACTTTGTAAGTTTAATGTGAGAAACTTGACGCAGTTGACATGGATTGAACAAATCTTATCACATCCGTAAAGGGGATACACTTTTAGTAACTGGTAGGACTACACAAACCCCATTACTTTATTGAACGGTAGAGCCAAGTTATCCCAATGACGTCACGCATAGGCATATATATATATATATATATACAGGGTGTCCCTAAAAGGTCTGTACAACGCGCTACCAGGGGTTCTTGGTATCAAAATAGGACGATTTAACCCAACTTACCTCTATCCAAAAGTGCCTCGGTAAGGCGCTATCTACCGCCAAAGATTTAAAAAAAAAATCGTTATTTTTATTTGATCGGAAAATGGTTTTGCCGATTAAAATGAAATTCGGGATGTGAATGTCTAATGTAGAAAGGGTCTTTGTGATATCATCGTTTTGATTGTAGTTGCTATGTAGGTGGTAAAATACTGACCATCCACATCTGAAGAGGTCTAAAACTTTTTAAATACTATTTTGATGGTTCTGAATTTTTAGACACTGATAGACAGTTTACTTGCAAGCATTTTTTGTCTCTTGATGAATATCGCTATCTGTGATGGTTTACGAAAAAAAAATTTAGGCATGATGAATGGCATGCACCATACATGCGATTTTTTCTCAAAAAATCAGAAGATGGCTGTGAAACCTTAGAGTGGCGTATCGTTTGTTTGTTGTTTCTTAAACTTGAACAATTTACGTTTTGCTTGAAGACTTAAAATTTCATTGTTAAAATTGTAATACCTATGGCCTTTCAATACAGTAACGCAGAGTTAACTGATATGCTATTAGTGTTTGGATACAGTCGTGGAAATGGTCGCCAATGCGTTAGGGAGTATACTCACAGGTTTCAAAATCGTCATAGCCTACTTCTTGCTTGCACTTATGGTTTTTGAGGAACAATCGCATGTATGGTGCATGCCATTCATCATGCCTAAATTTTTTTTTTTCGTAAACCATCACAGATAGCGATATTCGTCAAGAGACAAAAAATGCTTGCAAGTAAACTGTCTATCAGTGTCTAAAAATTCAGAACCGTCAAAATAGTAGTTAAAAAGTTTTAGACCTCTTCAGATGTGGATGGTCAGCATTTTACCACCTACATAGCAACTACAATCAAAACGATGATATCACAAAGACCCTTTTTACATTAGACATTCACATCCCGAATTTCATGTTAATCGGCAAAACCATTTTCCGATAAAATAAAAATAACGATTTTTTTTTAAATCTTTGGCGGTAGATAGCGCCTTACCGAAGCACTTTTGGATAGAGGTAAGTTGGGTTAAATCGTCCTATTTCGATACCAAGAACCCATGGTAGCGCGTTGTACAGACCTTTTAGGGACACCCTGTATATATAGAAAATTGTGTTAGAGCAGAATTTTCCTTAACAAATAACTAACATTCACGAATCAGCATATATACTTACCAGTTTGGGCATGTAGAACATCCATATAGTGTAATGTCCACCACAAGGTTACGTTCTGAAACACGTAATTATATTTTCTCCATAGCGAAAACGAAAAATTTGCAACGCATGCGTGTTCAAACAATCAGTGTCTGACAGTTAAATGTCTCTAGAAATGTCTCCTGTCAAGAATGTAAGGTTATAAAATTAGAACGCCCACGCTGGCCCAGGTATAATACGATAGGCGAGCGCCGTGGGCTCGTTGCGGTCGCTAGTAATGACGTCATATCTGACGTCGCGATTGCGACCATAACGACTGTGGTCGTTATGTGGAACGGCAGCCGAGCGTCGTGGTCGTTGCGGGCGTTAAGTGGAACGTACCCCTTGTCTTATTGTACCATGGGTACTTCCATGTTTGAACCTCAAAATGTCAGTCTTACTACGCTGCCAACCTAAAACTTAACGGCATAAAAAGTGTTCCCAACATAAAACATGTTAGTTCTAATGTTCCCTATAGTTTCCGATAATGATTTTTTTAATTAAATTAAAGCACCGAAATAGAAAAAATAGTATGAAAAACGCGTGTTACAATGCTTTATTGTAATACTCCTATCTTGCGGACACTCGTGGCTACGCTTCGCGTCGCCACTCGTGCCACAAGATAGTCGTATTACAATAGGTCGCATTGTAACACTTGTCTTTCAATATACTATTCAGATTGATTTTCAATTTACTTACCACATAACTTTCTGTTTATTTAATTACTATTAATTTTCACCCGACCTGTTAATGTTGTATTTAGTTTTGATTAGTTTGCCCATTTTCCTCGTACTTGCCTATATTGTTGGAAAAGTCAGTTTTAAAGGACGAAAGTCAGGTTTATACCTTGCCGGCCTTATTCGGAAACCACAAGGGGCAGTAGGTACAACAGTTCATTTTAATTAGAGTCCGTTGTTGATATCCTCCCGGAGTTTGCCTGTTCTCCGTAGTAATTAATTCTTTAATTACAGTCAATTAGCCACCCATTCAACAACCTAACACCGACGCATAAACAACTTGTGGAGGGTTAATTTTGTTCGGGCGACAAGCGTTTCCAGCCTTTGACAGCTGGTACCTAACCATAGGCGGTGTCTAAACAAGCGGCCAACATTCTACACCGATGACGCAGCACAAGTTGCCTACCTTATCATTTAAGACCTTAGACCATAGGCGCTTTCTTTCGGCTGCTTAGCAATCATGATTTCAAAATCGTGATTCGTAGGATCACGTTTTACGAAAGAACGCGCGAATTTAAGTCAAAATATGGTTAAGTTTACGTAGTACATTCGAATTACCTATTTTTTGTTTGGATTATGAAAATAATTTAAATACAAGTGGAAGTACTTGCACGATTATGCCCTTCTTCAGTTACAAATATTGACTAACCTAACATTTGAGCAAAAATATCCTTGCATTTATAGGTTAGGAATTCGTGATCATAAAACTTTTATGTTCACTTTGTTCACGATTTTAGCAATCATGATCATAAGATCACACTTCGAAAGAACGTGATTTGACAATCCAAACGCGTTTGGATCACCGAAAGAAAGCGCCTCATATAGTACATGAACTGCTAATTGTAACTAAAATATGGTCAAGGACATCGCCTGGGTATGCGAGTTTCAGGGTAAACGAGTCTGTCCGAAGTTATCCGCTTAGACACGATTTGAGACTGTCAACCCATAAATTAACAAACGTCACTTAATTAATCATCTAGATAAGGCAAATGAGCAAACCTATTCTTATTTGAGGACGGATAGAAGATAATCAAGAGTATTTAAAACTTCCCATACTACGCAGTTACTATAAAAGCTATACTCTTTACGCGATCCGAGTGGTGTTTACTGTTTATACGACTTTAGTTTACCCTGAGATTCACATACCCACGACTACGGTGCCCTCTATCCGTGACCATCCATTTTGTATTGAAAGCATAGGACTAATAGCAGTCAATGTACTATATGGTCTAAGTTTAAAACGTATTGTATTTATTTTTATTTATTAAAACAATCGAAAACTATACCAGTTTTCAACCTCTGACCAGCCGGCTCGACTTCCTAGAAGGCAGAACGCGGTACATCTTACAAAATGGCGCCCGAGTGTAAATGAAAATAGTAAGTTTATATTATACGAGTATGTACAGGGTGAGTCAACGATTGCGCAGAGTGACTTAATGCCTTGAAGATATGATTTTTCGATAAATTGCTTTTGCATTATGATATGGTTGAATATTCTCCACATTTTAAAAATATTTGGAATTATACAGGGTGCGTCCACAAAGTAGGGCGCCAATATGGAGGGGGTGGGGGTTA
The DNA here is from genome assembly GCF_008802855.1 of Photinus pyralis. Lineage (NCBI taxonomy): Eukaryota > Metazoa > Arthropoda > Insecta > Coleoptera > Lampyridae > Photinus > Photinus pyralis. Next base: position 32,686,785 of record NW_022170403.1, on the reverse strand, counting down.
AAAATTAATTTTATCTCTCATTGTATACTAATTAAAGGTCTCAACGAAAGGAACAGTTTTCTATAAACTACTGCCTTTCTTTTTGTCCTCTTATCAAAGTACGGGGCGGAGGGGAAAGGTGGGGGGTGGGTGTGGAACTAGTTTTATCCTTAATGGTACTCTAATGAAAGGTCTCAACGAAAGGAATTAATTTATACTAACCATAGTCTCCTCGATCCCTTGTCGTGATCGGTTATAATTCTTAAGAGTGAATTGTCAAAGGAAAGTACCTACAAAGGGCGATTGGGACGTTTGGAAGAAATAAAATATAACCATTGAGCATTTCAATAAAATTTGATACATAGCAACTTGCAAATAAAACCAAATCTAACGCCAGTTTCAAAATTTCGTTTTGCGCATGCGCAGTGCCAACTTTCTTATTTATGGAGGCATTCAAATGAAATTTGATACATAGCCACTTGGAATAAAAGCAAATATAGCGCCATTTTCCAAATTTGGTTTTGTGTAGGATGTGCAGTGCCAACTTTTTCGTAAGGGTGTTTAAAAAAATGCGCTTTACCTGCACAAGGGTTGTGCACAATTTATATTTGTTTATTATATGGTTAATATCCGAAAAACTAATAGTTTTCAAGATAATTCGCTTTGTAAGAAAAATTGGGCATTTGCAAGCGTTAGTATATTGTCAAAATTATTACTTAAATTTTGATTCCTGGTTTTATATCTTTTATCCTGGGTTAAGTAAAAGTCAAATAAATACATCTTCTATGAAACAATAAATAGCTTACAGGGTGTTTTTGGTAGGTCCAAAGTTGTAAAACTTCATATTAAAAAATCTCACTTTCTTTAAATGAAACACCCTGTATATTTATCTGTCATCTTTTATCTCCTCCAAAAACTTTCAACTTTTGATAATAATGTCCTATGCCTATTTCTGATAGTTTTCGAAACATCTTGGTTTTCCTGGATGTTATATTCTAATCTTAAATAAGTTATATGTAATTTACATAATAGTGAGGTGGCCATGCAAAAAAAGGCAATTTTTATCTATGTGTAGGTACATGTAATTGATTAATGTGTAACTATTTTTGTGAAAAATAGAAACTACGGGGTTTAGGCACAGGACACCCCTTATAAAAATTGAAGAGCAGGCAAAAGACTATCCAGTAGAGAGATAAAATAGTGGTACTTTCATTTAAAAAAAATTGTTATGACACTTTACATTTTTTTTGTGAACACTCAATCCAACTTTCTCATTACCCAAGTGTTTCCTTTTATTCAGATTAACATTATTGATCAAATGTACTCTTAACTTTGAAATCAAGGTCGATACGATTTATCAAAGTGGAATTTCCTTAGGAGCAATTATTCCGAAAAAAATAATAATTTGGTAACACTAACCAAAAAGTGGATAGGTTCCCATGGAGAGATTAAAAAAAGACATCGAAACAACTAAAAATATACGAAGTGTTCCATTAAACAAAAAATCAGTTGTCTATTGACACCGTAAAAACGGGACACTCTGTACATTCAAAAATAATTTCTGTAGATGCGCAACCATTTATGGTTGACATTTGCATAAAAGGTTTTTTGCAGGACCCTGTATATGGCAACAAACCCTTAAAGACTTTATTTGAAAATGCAGGTATTTCAGCATATAATTTTCGCTTTAGTAGACCCGGGAGCTGACAAATCCTATATGGGTAGGTACGCAAGTGGTAAAGTTGGGACAGCATAATAACATCCGGGCATCCATCAATTATCATTGGTACAATTAGCGGAAGGAACCGTAGTACGTACGCAAGGGCAAGCAAGAGATCTCAACAAAAATGATCACTCAACTATTAAACAACACTTTAACAAAACTGGACAATCTTTTCTTCTCAACTGCGGAACCGCCTGCATAATAACTTTAGGTGCAAGACTGCAACGCCAACTTGGCAAATAGCCGAAGCAGAATACAGTAACCAAATAAGAATGCAGTCACCTATGGCGCTACCACCCTACCTGCAATTTCCTCCTCTCACTGTCAACTCGACTCAAATAAGTATAGGCAGCGCACCCTTGCTCTAGCTCAGGGAGACGGGTGGGGTTCCACGTTGGCCGGAACCAAATCCTAAAAGTGATACAAAAAAGTTGTGGGCGCCACCGACTCGGATTCCCAACCGCTGCTCTAGTACCGGGAGTCGGTCCGTAGATGGTAATTTAAAGAAAGAATCGAGCGACAGCTCACGTACCCAGGGTACTCACACACTCTCGCAATCAAAACACAAATACATACAACTTGACTAGCCCTCTTTAATAACTATTTAACAAATCTCGAAAAAAATTGTAAGTAATAACAAGAGTAAATAATAGAATCTGCAACTCGTGCCACACAAACCAATTAAACGGTCGCCGAATCAAGTACCCAAAATCTCCCCCCCCCCTTTTAAAATGACAACAAGCAAATAAATAATCCAAAATTTAAAGGACAACAATCAACCCCCCCTATGACTTCGACGTCGAACACCCGAGTAGCAGGGAATAATATCGGATTTCCGATTTATCTGCTACCTCAAAACGTACCAAGCAAATGTACGCAATACGAACTATTACACCGATCAGTTACACATAAATACTTAAGATACCTGGTGATGCATCACAAAGAATCAAATTGGGGCCGCCTGATTTGCTGCCACCCAACACACAAAATTCAATAAATAAATATATATATCAAACTTACCACAGTGCGAAATCACAGAAGGTTACCCATATTAAAAATCTATCATGCATAAATAACATATATAAAACCCCTTAATTGTTATGACAATTACCAGCAGCTATCACTGGTCCCCACCCTAATAAAGGAAACAAATAATTTCCAACAAGAAAAATATGTGACACACAAATAAATGTACTTGATTATGCCAGTGACGCTATTCAATAGGTATGTTAATTAAGTGAATTCAAAATCGTTACATTTAACCGGCTATGCCAGGTTCCAATATTAATTACACAACCAACAATCTCCCAGTATCTTACTTGAGATACGAAGGACTTCAACTAATTACTAACAAGTCGGGTTAAGCCAACAGCTAAATAGAATCTATCAGATTCTCTGCTAGTAATAATTTACGTGAAATTCCAAACCTCGCATCAAAAGTAACGTTTTCCAGAGGTGTCCCCAGCATGTACACGAAACAACCAACAATCCACTTAGCTGTGCGGGTCCTCGCCTATCGGTAAACTCGAAGGGATCGCAATGGGACGGTACCGGTGAACAGCAAAATCGGCAACGATGTCTCGGAGCTGTCTCCGACCAGAACGATCAAGTTCTCGGACAGGTGTCGCGCTCGAACTTGGTACACGACGATTCCACCCAGTTAACGGCTTCCCTCCATTACAGCCATGCATAAAATTCCTCCGACGTTACGACAAATAACCCTCCATGCGGTACAGACAATCACAGTGAAACAGGTCTCCCCGGAACTCGAACTCGAACAGTTTTACATATCCTTCGCAGCTCACATCCAATACCAAAACTCCAGTCTGATTACACGAGACCCACGACTGTTCCCACGCCGATAAGTGACAAAACAAATACTAGATTCACGTGGTAATGTAGATCCGTCACCCAAAATCCGCTGCAAATATACCCCGTATGAAATAACGAAATGACCACAAAAGAATAAGGAATGACTCTTACCTTCGACCTGAAGCGGATGATCAAAATAAAAGCCGATAAACGCCTTGTTGCATAAAATCCGGCCAAGCCGAGTGCCAGACCAAAGCACCAATTAAGTGGATATCAATTAAATCCCGCTAAGCGGCATTGAGACAAACTCCCCAAATATCCAATTCCAATATCCAAACGGATGCCTCAATGAACACAATTAATTCCAACTTTTTAAATGCGCAACATTACTTTTCGGCGTGCTACCACAAAATGCCCTCCGATCGCCATTTCCTTGTCCCACCACCGGCTTTTAATCGTAAACCCCAAGGTAACGAAATAGGGACTCCAAGCGGTAAAAAGAGAAATTACCTCCCGGTGGCCAAATCTATACACGACACAATTCATACTGCCTAAAGATATAACTGGCCGTCACAAGACCTCAAACTTCTTTATAAATCGAAAACTGCTCGTAATAATTTAGTGCAACAATGACATACGCTTTTCCCATCGTACCGAAACAGCATCGTTTATTTCCAATTTTTCGTACTTAAAGGTGAAACCACCTCCATTTATAAGTTCCACATCGGGCGGCAGTCGCTCGCTATTCCCACCGCCCTCGTCCGAACTCTAAACACCTGCATTCGTTATCTTGTACGAGGCGTTGTTAGTAAACAAGGCAAATTAAAAAAAATCGGTAAAACTTTTTTTTAATGGAGATCCATCGCGTTGTATTAAATACAACTTATATCTATTATAGGGATAGGACATTATACCGGGTGATGCACGGTAAGTAGGAACATAGGGATTTAATATGGGAAATTAGTTTTATGCAATATCCTGCCCTCCTGTACATTTTACAGAAAAAACTGTTGAGTTTAAAGTTGATCAGAATTAAAAGGTGGATACAAAACTGTTTTTACATGTTTTATTAAGCAATTTTAAAAATAAATTTCAACATTTCTGTTATTAGTAGCAATTCATAAAACAACAAAAGTCATGGATATTACTACTAATAACAGAAACGTTGAAATTTATTTTTAAAATTGCTTAATAAAAACATGTAAAAACAGTTTTGTATCCACCTTTTAATTCTGAACAACTTTAAACTCAACAGTTTTTTCTGTAAAATGTACAGGAGGGCAGGATATTGCATAAAACTAATTTCCCATGTTAAATCCCTATGTTCCTACTTACCGTGCAGCGTGCACCACCCAGTATATGACTTGTATATGTAATGTATTCACATTAGTATAATACTAGACGTCAACATTAACGTACCTGTTTACTAAGTTTATATTTACTTTAATTAAAGGTGTACTTAATTTACATGCCTTATTATTTAATGTGGTCAGAAACCACCACTTGGTGACAGCGGTAAAAGGTGTACATCTGTGAAGTGTTGTAAGAAGATAAGGTGGTACGTGATAATGGACAAAAGCATTAGGTGTGCATGATAAATGCGTGCCGAATAAATTCGATTATAAAGAAAAATACGCGATTTTATTACTTCAATCAGGACATCTGATGTTTAATAATAAATTAATTATTGGCGAAGTACGTAAGAATGGCGGAACAATGTCGTGCTCCGGAACCATTTTCGTTTACTGGTGATTTACCTGCAAATTGGAAATTGTGGAAACAGAAATTTCAATTTTATCTATTAGCAAGTGGAAAGAGTGATAAAAAAGACGATGTAAAAATCGCGATTCTACTTAACTTGTTGGGTGATGAAGGAAGTAATGTGTACAATACGTTTGAGTACACAGAGGAGGAAGATAGCAGAAAACTTAATAATAATAATAATAATAATAATAATGTTTATTGAGCATACATACAAACAAAACAATAAAATAATAATGTTGTAAATAAAATAATAATGTTGTACATGTACAGCTCAAAAGGTAATGAATTCGGCCTAAAGCCGTTTTTCAATTCATCCTGTAAGACACAAAATGATAAAAAAAAAACAGTCGTCTTGCTAAATTAATTACAATTCTCTAAGAAAAAGCTCTTAGTAGATCTAACAAACTGAGGATAGTTCATGTGCAATGCATCTAACCTTAAATTTAACAACGATGGTGCAACATATGTGAAGCAACCCTGGAATTTTGCAGTTTTATGTCTAGGTATTGTAAAAGAATTAGTTCTTAAATTTACACAATGAGCAGCCGATCTTCTTATCAACAGGTGATATAAATATGACGGTATTCTAAATTGTAAAATTTTATAAAGCATTATCATATATAGATATTTGACACGATCCTTGATTTTTAACTCATTAAGTCTGTGATAATACGGCGTGACGTGCTCTCTAAGGGGAATATTGCAAATGTATCTCATGCACGCATTTTGAGTTTTTTGCAGCCTTGCTTGGTCACGTTTTGTGAGAAAAAAATAATACACCATACAACAATAATCAAAATGGGGTAAAATAAGAGATTTGACTAGCTTACGCTTGCTGGACTCATTTAGCAGAGATTTAAGGTGATAGATTGACTTTAGTCTTGCCACTTGCCACAATAATTAACAAATTTGAAAATTATTGTAATCCAAGAAAAAATCTTGTGTACGAGCACTTCAAGTTTTTTAAAAGGGAGCAACTTGTAGGCGAGTCAATTGATCAGTTCATTACCGCGCTGAGACAATTAGCGAGTTCTTGTGAGTTTGTGGAAAAAGATACTTTAATACGTGACAGCATCGTGTTAGGGAATTCAAGAAAGACTCCTACAAGATCCCAACCTAGAATTGAGTGACGCGATAAATACTTGCCGATCGATGGAGAGTAGTGTTCTTACTCAAAAAGAGATTCACAAAGAACATGTGACAGTGAGTGCGCTTAAGCAACGGTTTAAAAACAGTAGTGGACCACAAAGTGATTACAGACAAGTGCGTGAATCGAGCGACCACTCAACGGGAGGTTTCGGCCAAGTAGCGGGATACTCAGGTGGTGCTGGAGGTCGACAAAAAGGTAACCATCCGTGCTCTAATTGCGGGCGGCAACACAAATTTGGTAAGTTTCTCGCATTTAATAGAGTGTGCAGTTTTTGTAAGCAAACTGGACACTACCGTAATTTTTGTAAGAAAAAGTCAAATATTCATGAACTAATTGAACAGTTTGGTGATCTCGAGTTGGACGAAGATGAAGATTTTGCTACCGAGCAAAATGCAGACTCTAACCTAATCGTGTGGACAATCACAAATTCGGACATTAGTGCAATTGACTGGGTAAAAGTGTTGAACGTTTCGGGAGTAAATATTGAGTTTAAAATCGATACGGGAAGTCAAGTCAATACACTAAATATTTTCGATTTCAAATCCTTAAATATACCAATTAAAAAACTAACGAATGCATCTTCAGTTTTAGTATCGTATTCGGGTCACAAAATTAATGTGATGGGACAAGTTTATCTAAAATGTATGTACAATGACCAAAGTCATATTTTGTTGTTCTACGTGATTGACGATCCCAAAATATCCTCAATTTTGGGATTAAATGCAGTGCGAGAATTAATCATTATACCAAAAACAATTGCTCGTATAAATAAGACACTTAGTCTGGATGCGGTTAGTAAAAAGCTACCAGACATTTTAAGTTTGTATAACTCAGTTTTTGTGGGCATTGGTAAAATAAACAAACAATCTTGTGTGATAGCGCAGTGCCTTGTGTAAGTGCACCGCGAAAAATTCCTATCGCTCTTAGAGATAAAGTGAAAGCAAAGCTGGACCAAATGGTTCGCGAACAATTAATAATTCCCATAACTGAACCTACCGATTGGGTTCACCCTATAGTGGTTGTGCAAAAACCAGACAAAAACGACATTAGAATTTGCATGGACCCTCGTGCGTTAAATAAATACATTAAACGTGAAATTTTTCAAATACCCACCGCGGACGTTTTATTTTCGCAACTCGGGGGTGCTAAATATTTTAGTATACTTGATGCTTCGTCTGCATTTTTGCAGATACCCTTAACGCATAACAGTTCATTGTCATGTACAATAGCTACCTGCTTTGGCAGATATCGATACTTACGTCTTCCATATGGTATTTCATGCGCACCGGAAATTTTTCAAAGATTCATTTTTGAAATACTGGAGGGAATTCAAGGCGTGTCATCCTACTTCGATGACATTCTCGTTTTCGGAAAAACAGTAGAAGAACATAACGAAAATCTAAATAGTGTTCTTATAGTTATTAAGGTATCAAGGGCGTTATGAACTAAATAACGCCCCAGGTCAACAGTGTAGAACCCGAGGGCCTTCGGCCCGAGGGTTATACGTTGACCGTGGGCGTTGTGTTCATAACGCCCGTGGTGCCTTCAACGTTTTATGTCATACTTGATGATTTTCCAAGAATTGGCGGTGCCAGATGATTAAAAGAGAAGATAATGAGAATCATCAAAATTAAGTTATCCATGGTCGTAACCGAGGCCGTAACTATGGAGATAGATATTATATTTGTCAAAGTCAAACATTCTAAAAACTGTCTGAAAAATGGCAGACGAAGCGTCTCATTTACCGGTACACGTTCTTGCGCGAGCCGCAAAAGCGAATGAAGCCATAGTGCCACAAAAATCGAAATCCTCTTATGAAAAAGAGTACGCTATTTTTGCAAAATGGATGGTGAGTAATTCTGTGGAGACAATAAACGAAACCGTTATATTGGGTTACTTCCAAGAGTCGGTATGTTTAAGTAATTTTATTAGTCATTAAACGGAAAGGTGATTTACACTCAGAGTCATTTTCTCCCAATTCGCTTTGGACGAAATTTTCAATGCTATACGTAAAGAGTTAATGGTAAAGAAGAAGATTAAGAGTTTCGAAAAATTTGTGCATCTACAAAGGGTATTTAAAACAAGTTCAGGAAAGCTATCGTCCAAAAAAATCAAAAATCCTTACTTGCGAACAGATAGTCGCCTTCCTTACAGAAGCACCTGATCCGCAGTATCTGATCTACAAAGAAGAAAGAAAATGTATGGGTCTGCGCCAAGCTGGTGCGGTGTTCTCTGGACAGTCCCAGAATTGTTCTTTTTTACTTCAAAATAACAGTAGGATAATGCAGTTCGTTTTATTCAGTTGTTGAAAATAAAAAGTGTGTACAGATTCATTATTCCATATTTATAGGATTTACAGAAATAACGCCCTTGGGCGTTATAGAAATAACGCCCGTTGCTACGCATAATTGGGGTTGTCATGGTGGAGTGCATTATTTGTCATTTAATGTATCTTGATTTAGGATTATTATAACTGAATAATAATCAAGTATGACATAAAAAGAATTAAAGATAGCGGTCTTACCCTAAATCGTGAAAAATCAAAATTCTGTGTTAAGGAATTAACATTTTTGGGTCATACGATCAGTGAACGTGGCATATCACCTCACCAAAACAAAACGCGTGCTATATGTGAAGTGAAATCACCCAAAAATAAAAAAGAATTACAGAGGTTCCTTGGTATGATTGTCTACCTTTCTAAGTTTATTCCAAATTTGTCGAGCGAAACCAATACTCTCACAAATCTTCTAAGTGAAAAAACAGAATGACAATGGACTTCGGTTGAGGAAGCAACATTTAATAGACTCAAACAATTAGTTTCCTCAGCTACAACTTTGACTTTCTTTGATCCGAAAAAGGAGATCAAATTATCAGTAGATGCTAGCCCATATGGACTAGGGGCAGTTATCACTCAAGATAATCGGCCTATAGAATTTGCAAGCGTGTCATTAACTCAGACTCAGCAACGATACAATCATATAGAAAAGGAGTTACTGGGACTCGTATTTGGTTGTGAGCGTTTTAATTACTATTTGTGCGGGCAAATTAATTTTATAATCGAAAGTGACCATCGTCCACTTATTGGACTATTAAAAAAACCTCTAGATGAAATGTCGCCGCGAATCCAGAGACTTGCGATAAGACTTCTTCGATATCAGTTCACACTTTCGTTCGTTCCGGGAAAGTGCCTTCAGGTACCAGATGCGCTTAGTCGTGACCCCACAGACGACATTATTAATACCGAATACTTGGATTCTAAGTTCAAATTGTTTTCTGTTATAGCAGTTAAACCTGAAACAGAAAACAAAATAAAGGAGGCTGTTCATGCCGACCCTATATTAATTGAAATTAAAAATTATGTATTGCACGGATGGCCCAAACATCAAATACAAGTTTCTGACGGTGTGAAGCAGTATTGGCCTGTGCGAAATGATACACATCTCCACGAAAACCTACTTTTTTACCAAAAGCGGCTAATTTTACCTGCAAGTCTTAGAAATGAGTTTCTAAATTTAATCCATAAATACCATCAAGGTGTGAATGCTTGCAATAAATTGGACCAGGATGCCATCTATTATCCAGGATGGTCATCAGACATCGAAAAGATGGTTCTCGGTTGTCAGTTGTGTCAATCGTATGCCAAATCAAATGCGAGAGAACCACTTTCTCCACATGACGTACCTGACCGACCTTGGCAAAAAATTGCCATTGACTTTAAAGCACTAGGCCCCCAAGATTTCCTAGTTGTAGTAGACTATTTTAGCAAGTTTGCTGTGGTTAACAAATTGCCCAACAAAACAGGTAACACTGTTATCTCATGCTTGAAGAATATTTTTGCAATTAATGGATTGCCTGAAGAAGTATTTTCCTACAATGGACCTCCGTTCAATTCATGGGACTTTATAGAATTTGCAAATAGGTATGATATCAAGTTAACTACGTCTAGTCCTCGATATCCCAGATCTAATGGAATGGTTGAGAGAACAGTGCAGACTGTAAAAAGTCTTTTAACAAAGTGTCTTCTAGAAAAAGAAGATCCATTCGCCGCTATATTAAATTATAATGTTACTGCCAAACAAAACTTACCTTCTCCTAGTGAGCTGCTGATGGGAAGAAGATTAAGGACAGCTTTACCCGTTAGTTGTAAACTTCTCGAGCCTAAGTTCCCAATTCGAGGTATTAAGGACCAGCTAAAACTTCTACAAGAAAGGCAAAAGGCGTACTATGACGTTTCAAAGAAAAAGCTGAGCGAGTTGGAGCCACAAGAAGACGTATATGTTCAAGAAGGTATACGTAATTGGAAACCTGGCGTTGTAATGAAGAAATCAGGCCCTAACGACTACATAGTTCGCATAGGTGAAGCGGATTACCGGCGGAATAGGCAACAGATCAATCCCAGACGGATGAGCGAAGAAACTCTGAAGTGCGATCCTGAAGTGAAAGTGGGCACTACTTCCAGTGAGACAAACCCGGTGGGCACTACTTCCAGTGAGACAAACCCGATTGTGACGAGTGACTACTATACCAGAAGTGGCAGACATGTTAAAATACCAGACCGTTTAAATTTGTAATATTTAAGTATACCAATGAAATGTTATTTTTTTTTAAATTTTGTTTAAGAAGGGGCGTGTAATGTATTCACATTAGTATAATACTAGACGTCAACATTAACGTACCTGTTTACTAAGTTTATATTTACTTTAATTAAAGGTGTACTTAATTTACATGCCTTATTATTTAATGTGGTCAGAAACCACCACTGATGTATATAGAATGATAAAATCTAAAACTGAAATAATATATAGGGTGTTCCATTTAAAATAAGCAAGTTTGTATCAACTTCTGGTATAATCGGACGTGCCACGACGTTGTCAAGAAATTGACAAAAAAATTGACGTTGCAGTAACTAATAAATTTGATGGACGTAATTTTCCTCAGTAGAAATTTCAAATGAAATATGCGCTTTGGGCAAAGCCTTGCCATGAGGTAATTGATTTTGCTTGAAAGGAAAAAACATTAAACGTAACGTGGTTACTTTTATTACTTAAGTAACAGTGCTGAAAGTTATGTCATTTTGTAGTTTGCTCATAAAACTAGAAATGTAAAATGCACTTTCAGGCAACAACGTACGGTAAAGTGTACTAATTTCACATTTGATTTATGGGCGTTCCTGATTTCTCTTGCAATCGTCAGTTTTATCTTTATACACTACCGATTTCCGCATTTAAATTGTATCCGCAAAAAAAGTCAGACCATTCGCAGCTGATGATCATTGCATTAATAATCATTCATCCTACCTAAACGCAAGCAGGAAATTTGGGATTGAAGCATAAAGCACGGAATTTTAAATGTCAAACACGGCTCTGTGTCACAAGTGCAAATAAATTATGTGACAGCTGGGAAGCCGAAAAGTCTTGTAAAGACTTTACCGCTCATGGTTAAACAGATAATTGTTTTCTAAACCGGAAAATTCCACAAATTCTTCATTTAATATGATTTTGAGCGTTTATTTAGTGTTATGATGCCCAATAAGTGTCAAAGCAAACAGGTGCTGCGTCAATTATTCATTTCACTACATAAATTTGAAAACTAAACGAACATGATCAATCTTTCCGTTGAGTTTGTATGTACACAAAACGCAGGATATTAAATCATTCTGCTTAAACGGATTCCCGAAATGTATACGTAACGCCTTTGTCCAAATTTTTTATGTTTATCTTTTAGCGTTAATCGCCTTATTTATTTCATTCGGCGCGCTAAATTTCGAAAATCCTCCGAGAACCAGATTAAATGATGAATGGAGAGACCAGCTCAACGCCTTTGTGTGCCAACATGTCTTGAACCACGCATCTAACGCACGGAGAACTGAAATGAATTCGTGGTGACAAATAAACGGAAGCTGTTTTTAGAAATCTTTTATTTTCTTAAAAGTTCATTTATTACATACTTGGATGTCTAAATTTAGTCGGCCAATAATTATTTAAGGAGATTTACATTAAATAATTAATATAAAATTGTTGATCATAATTAGATAGTTGTCGCTTATTTCGTACACCTATTCTAGCGGATGCCGTGGTATGAATTTCGTCCGTCCGTCCGCCCATCTGAGAATTGAGGATATCTGCATTCAACCTCTTGGAAAACTGCCAACCAAATAAACGTCAAAAAAACTCGATGCACGTGTTCCACAAAAAAAAACTACTCCCAAACAAAGGCTTGGCCAACATAATGCGTCGTTTAACGTCCAGTTCGGTTATTAAAAACCTTTTCCCTGGCCACTTACTTCCCCCTTCCTTTACAAAATAATGCGCATCTTCGAAAGATCAAACTGCACCTGTGTTCAATACGGCGAAAACACATCCTTTTGACATTTAATTAGCGTACGTAGCAATAACAGATCTTATCGTAGACCGGAGATAAACTTTATAGTACCCACGTAATTTCTAGATGTACCTTATCTTTCTAACACAAAATGGACCCACTAAATTGGAGGTTTTCTTTATTGAAATCTGAACGAACCAAATTTAAATGAAAAAACTGATGGCTTCAAATTTCCCCGAAGATTGATATCTTTAAGAAATCACCAATTCAGATTTTCCTTAATAATATTGTTAAAATGGCAAATTTTACACCTTCCATTTTTAGTAATGTTTATTCAACTGCGAAGGGATATACCCTTTTTATGGTTACGAATTTCACTAACAAAGTTCAATCTCATTTTGTTCATTAACGACGTTAAGTTACTTAATGCGGATTTTTTTCTACTAGGTCATTGTAACGGAAAAGAAATATTCTGGCACAATTCACTTGTCCTTTGTGGAAACAAGGTTGTTGTATATGTTTTACTGTGACGTGCATATTTCACAGTGGTCCTTATTTCGTGTGATTAGGTAATGTAATTTTTCTAAAATTTCCTGAACTTCCCCAAATCGCAATACAGATTGTCTACGATAAAAAGCTTTTGTGTAATATTACCACCCTGTATATTCGTTTAAGTATAGTTTGGCTAAATACATGTAACCTTGTTTAAATTTCCAGTTATCATAGGGGTTTCGAAATATTCTTTCAAGTATTAGTTTTTCACTCGAGGTTGGTTATTGCAGTGTTCGCCAATATAAACGATGGGATGTCCCACAGGGTATTTTTCATATTTGTTAATATACGGCTACACAGAACTAAAATCTATATTTTATTTGCTCATGTTGAAAAAACGCTTCGTCCCTCATGAAACGCATCTCTGAGGCTTAGTGGTGAATATGACAGTAGGGGGTGCGTTTTAGTATAGTGTAACATTTCCTGAGTTTTTTATTTCTTAATAAGGGTGTTTTTTTTGCGACGAAAACCTTTCCCCATTTAACCTAGTTAGTATCTCGTATAGTTTCCGAAATCCTCATATAATTCATCAAAAAACTCACCCTGTATAAATACCGGCAGCATAGTGAAACGTTTTGTCTACTTCTGCAAGAAGTTTACGGATAAAGGTCAACTTGGATCAAATTTGAACCTCAGGCAAATTTGTCTGTTTCGATTGTCAAGTGCGACGGGTGTTACTCGATCTCAGCTCTAGGAAGTCGGCTATGCCTCTTCATTTATTTACCAATTTCGTTAGTCACTTTTTGGGCACTATGCCAGGACCTTGTAACGGATGTTAGAATTCACTTTTTCTCCATCCTACCTCTGGTTAATATTTATATCACTTAATTACTCGGTACGTGAACACCCGGTATCTAGAGTTGTGTTTCAGCCGCCGTCGCCGTAAAGAAAAGCTGTAATTAATTGGCCGCACGCAACCGTTCCCGGACAAGATATTTCAATTATCTTTGTTGAGTTCAAAAGTTCGTATCATTCAGAAGACGAGGCAATTTAATATTTTAGAATTTCAGTCCAGTTAAGTAATTATTAGATCATTTTGGTTTCCGATGTTAATTTAAAACGAGCAAGGCCATGTAGGTTTACGCCGATATCAGTTTGATAAAGAGACCTTTTTCCTGACCTGAGAAATTGCAAGAGACGATGGGGATTAATTAGAGGTATGAATTTAGAAATTTCATCTCGCACATTTAAGTGAGTATAATTAACAATAGGTACCTAAGTAAATGAGGTGCAGTAAACCGTATCCGATTACGTCCCGAGTCATTAGAAGCGCTCTTAATTAATTGAGATTTTGGAATATTCCCGATTTTTTATGATGACCATAAGCCGAAAAATTAATTAAAGAATGTTAATTTTTAGACGTTCTTATCCGACTACACTGGGCTGGGTAGAAAAACCAGCGTTCCCTCCATGGCATGGCCGAGTTGTACTAAAATGTAACGCCGTTGTTTAGTGGGAACCTTTTTACCTTTGCTAGTTACATTTTTAAGTGCCGTATTAATTTTTGATACTTTCCGTAAATTTATTTTGCATTCATACCGTTTAATTTTTGCTACTTACTGTTCCATTAAATATAGGGGGGATATTATTTCGCTTTCCTGCATTTGATTTCCCGTAGGCGTCGCTAATTAATTTGTGTTTTGTTTGATTTCAGAACCCGCTAGGGAACTTGCCGTATGGGCCGTGCGCCGGAAATCGGAAATATGTCATTAGTGACAATTGTGTCTCGATTACTGTTATAAATTGGCGATGCTCGTTCAGTCGGTGACTACAATTACAATTCTTTGTTATTGACGTCTATTAGTACGCACTATGACCGTTTTTGGACTATTCGGAATTAATGGCGAACGCACATCACATCACATAAGCAATGTATTTAAATAAAATTGGAAACAATGTCACAAATACAAGCACCATCCGTCGTTGCGACCTTTAAGTCTTGCCCACTTTATTACTATTATTTGGCGCTATTTGGAAAATCTCTTATCTCACGCACAAATTACTAAGTCACGAAGTCACAAAGAGGTATATAATTTAACGTAAGTCTGTTCTCTGCATAAATAATTGCATAATAATTATACTTATTAAGACTAAATCATACTAATAAGATAGAAGAGAACATCTACTCGTACCCGCTTCAATATTGTGGCCATTTTTTATGTTGGCATCTTGAGCATTGTTTAAATACAAGCACGAATGTCGGTTCAAATAGATGATAAATCAGTATGTGTGTACATATTCTTTTATTACTTTCATAATCAAAAATTAAATATGATACCAAAGAAGTTAAAAAAGTCTACGCACATGCACGGACGACAATAACCTATTGTGGTTGCTAACATTATCAACGATAATCTAATATATCCTTCAAAAAAAAGTGGAGATAAGTTAGCGGCTTGCTTCCAAACAATTAACTGAGCACAACGAAAAACGGTCAATTACTAAAGACACCATTAACTAATTAGTGGGATTAGACCCATAGAATCAATGACACTTCCGCTTCACATGCTTGTTGAAAGTCTCTTCTGGAAAAGAATGGAAATTTTTAACAATTTGGGACGTGCGCGCTCCGACACGAAAAGAATCCGGAAGATGGCGTTAGTTAAACTCTAATTATGTTCGCTTAGATGTTACGGGGGTTCTCCGACAAGTAATCATAGCGTGAATAATAATAATGCCACGCAATGGAGAAAATGAATCATTACATCTAGTTCCTGGACATAAAGTGTTTTGCCGTTTCTCCCGACAAAATTGGTCAAAATTGCCCAGATTTGAGCATCATCCCGAAGTGATTAGGAATGGCTTTGCTACTTGTTTTGCCCAGCAATTATACATTATTTAAGAACGAAGTCCATTCAGTACCGCTGTTGAATGGAGAAAACTTGATTGAATCGCGACGATCCTGTTTATATGCGCCGTTATACAATTATCCATAATGCGCGCAGCGTTCTTATCTTCTATTTGTTAATAGAATCAGAGCCATATAGAAACGAATTTCGCAATAAAAGAAGTATTCCGTTCCTGCGTGTACTGTCCTCGAGTCCGGGTTAGGTAGCGCAATAGTTATATTTTCATCATCCTCCGACCGCTTTCCGAAGCATTCCACCACATCAACGAAGACTGTCGGCCAATCACATAGCTACGCAGTACGTAAGAAGGTGGGGCCTTCTTAATTGCGGAGCTCAAGAAACGAAAAGCATCGTATGACATCACATAGTGGAAAGTCGCATTAGCAGTGTTCGCGACACAACTTGAACTGTGTGCACAAGTGGATCAAATGCTACATTAGATTATTTGTATCCAGATGGCACTTAAGGCCAGTTCACATTATCGGTCACGTCACGGTCAGTTCACGGTGCGGTATTTTTTATGAACATGTTCTGACCGTAACCTGACTGATAATGTGAATCGGCCTTAAGGAATACACGGACTGCATCGTGAGCGGACCGTGAAGTGACCGATAATGTGAATCGGCCTTTGACGAATACACGCTATACTAATTGACCGCACCGTGGAATTTAAGAAAATAAGAACATTTTCGTTAATATTGTTGATTTAATGACCTTCCTATATATTTCCTGTACCGAAGATTTTTCAGAAAGAGCAAACCAATGACAAGAAACAAATCCCATTCCATGAATTATCAATGGCGTACGAGGCACCTTTTTGTCTGACGCGCATGACGTCAAAAATGTCAAACTTTTTTCATGAAATTAGCTTGAGAAATATCATGTTGCAAGTGCTCTAAATTATACACGTGTTTCTTATAGTATTTATGATTATACCTGCAATCAAATTTAAAAATAAGGGAAATAAAATCAAATCGTATTGACGTTATACTCGAATACATGTCTGCACCTTCCATTTAATGGCTTGATGCAAAAGCAGAAACAAAAATTGGAAGGTGCAAAATTCTCATCCAGTTAAGCCTATTATACAGAATATGAAATAATGAAAAGTGGTTTCGTGGATGAATAGGAATTACGACCAACTATTAACTGCATCATTAATGCTGCTATATATGAAGGAAATGTCAAAGGTATTTTAATCTTCTATTCTATTCCTATTCATTCAACACTTCATACAATGATGCCATTAAGAAATGGAACAAATTTGGAGTTTTTAAAGCTTCACACAAAGGATTGGTACAAGCCAAAGAAAACTTTTGCAAAAATGTGCTATTGTTTGCGTTTTGTCCGTCCGTCCGGACCCACTTCTGCCGTTTCGAACTACTAGGAGAATGGTCCTAGAGTCCTGGAATTCGCGACTCCTTTTCGAGATCAATGGGAGGAGGGGGGGAGGGAGTGTTTGAGGTTTTTTCATTGTACTCTCAAAAGGCGATTGGAACATCTAGACGAGACATATCTACTGCCGATGTAAAAACTTGAATATGAATATTTTTGTAATTATCATGCTGTAAAAAAACCAGAAAATCCCGACTACTTCCGAAGATATGTCAGAAAACCGAAATTTGCCGATTTTGTTTTTTTTTCTGATGTCATTAGATACAAAAAATTTAAAAAAAAACATTTTCTCCCTGCCAGTTTTTGAGCTCTACAAGACAGCGCTGAGAGATTTTCAATACAACGTTTTGTTTCGGAGAAATCATCATCAACTATTTTGTTATTACGAATACGACGATGTACGGCCCACAAAAAAAAACAAAAGTTGGAAACTGTTGGTTTCAACAGGAAAGTGCGCCCACGTGCGAGAATACCCATAGGGCAAATTTCCTGGAAAATGGAAAATTTCTACAAGTATTCTCGCAGGATAAGAGCGTTGTGTGCGGGTGCACCATCCACCCCCATTGAAACCAACAGTTTCCAACTTTTGTTCTTTTTGTGCGTCGTACATCTTTGCATTCGTTATAATGAGTGCTACTCAACTTTAATAACACAAGCGCGAATTTCACTATTTATAACTTCGGCATCGATATTGGAACTGAAACTACACACAATTCATTTTGCTTCTATAGCAAACAAAAAGCTTCTGGAGAAGTCTCGAATCAGCGTATTTAACGAAGAGATTCACATCCGCTTTCATTCCTTATCGCCGGGAACTAATCCAATTATCGACTTGATGGCGCCTTGATATCACTTTAGATTATTCGTTACCGTATCTTTGGAGAATATTTCGAATAGACCAAAAATGTATCCACGATGAATGTACATACTTATACATACAAAAATGACAATTCTCAACATTTCGGCTTCATTTCCGTGATACCCTAGTTAGTAGTAGTAGTAGTAGTGTGGACAAAATTCACGTATGTACCTCGTATGTACCTAATTATCAACGATGCATAATAACCCACTGCTTGGACATACAGATTGCAATTTTTTTTACCAAATTGGCGCAGTAATAATAAATATTCAAAATGTGGCCAGTTTTTGAATCTTCAAGTGCTGATAAAGAGACTTCTAAGCGAAAAGGAGATTATAAAGTTGACTTGCTCTGTTATTCATCATGGTAGATCGAGTGGTAGATACAAGTAAGGTGTCTTGTTTGTAAATATTAATCAAAAAGCGACCTTGTCGGTAAGAGGGCATTAATAACGTACATTAACAACATTGACAAAGCAGTTAAAATTAATGAGTATAGTAATGACATGTTACGCTATACGAAGCGTGACGAAACTGAACAGTCTTAACATTCACGCATGAAATTAACAAATAAAAGAAAGAAAACGATATGGTCGGTTTATTAAATACTAAATAGGCGCCAATGGCACGTTAAAACCGAGGTTAAAACAAAGTTGGTAGTTACCTATGAAATTCTACTTACAGCAAACAAAAGAACATAGATGCAGGTGAGCTTGATCTCTGTCGTATCTTTGTCACTCATCCCTCATGCAAGTAAAGTGAATTGGAAAAACTAAAACTCATCGGTCAGTCAATCGAAAATTCGTAATATTGGAATATAACTAAAAGTGAGATCGACAATCGTTCATTTTATTTTAGGCATCATTATTTTAAGGGTTATTTGTACCGAGGGTTATACAACAAGCATAAATTGTGCGCAACTCTTGTGCAGATAAAGCGCATTTTTTAACCGAAATAGCTTTTGTTTTGACATCGCCAATGGATATATTTTTTGCAGACGTTGCAATCGCCCTTTGTGAGTACCCTCTTCCGACAATCCGTTCTTGAGGTATAAGAGAATATACCCGATCACGATAAGAAGTCGAGGAGGAGGGGTATGGTTGGTAGAAATTAATTCCTTTCGTTGAGACCTTTCATTGGAGTACCATGAAAGCGAGCATGAAAGATAACACTAGTTCCACTCCCCCCTTCCTCTCCTGCTCCACCCCGTACTTTGATAAAAGGACAGAAAGTAGGGCAGTAGTTGGTAAAAAACGGTTCCTTTCGTTGAGACCGTTAACTAGAATACAATGAGAGATAACATTAATTTTTAACCCCCCCCCCTCAGGTCTCGTCGCTCACTAATTTCGAAAAAGAGTCGCACGGGAAAGTTATAGTTTGTACAAACCAATTTATTTCGATGAGACCTTTCATTAGAATACCTTGAAGGGTAGAACATGTGGTTACCCCCCCCCCCTCATTCAGCATCTCAGGAAATCATTCGTGGAGGGGGGCTCCCTTTTAGACAGCGAAATTTGATGGCCGTCTGGCACACCTTCAAGATATAGGCTACCTAGTGAAAAAAATTCCAGGACTCTAGGCCATTCCCCTAGAAGTAGTTCAAAACGGTATAAGTGGGTCCGGACGGACAAAACGCAAACAATAGCACATTTTTTTAATTCTTAAAAAATGCACTACCTAAATAGTACACGTCGGAGAAGTAGATTTTAGTTATCGCATGAGGCCTCCCTCCGCTTCTCGCCCAGAAGAAATAAGTTTGTAACAAGTCGCATTTTAAATTTGGAATTTGCATGTAAGTTAATTATTACTCATTTCGCTAGCGATCAGTATTTTAAGCTGTAAGTCAAAGGTTCATTTAATATCTTAGCAAGAGAGACATTACGAAGATCGTTTCCAGTTGGGAATTGCGAAAGATTAACGACAGAAAGTATTTCCGGTGGTAGAAGAAAGTATAGGTTCGTACTCGGAAGACCATCGATCAATCGTAACCGAACGCACCTTTTCATTTTAAGTATCGCGGAACTCAATATACGAGAACCGCTTTAGAATGACGTCGTGAAGCGTCTCCAACGATCTTCGCGGTCATCTACGGGAACCAAGCCTGCAGGTAGATACAAAAAAAGGTACTGTAAATCAGATTTTGTGGCCAATTATAGTCAATAGTCACGAGTGCACTTTCTAGTAGACATTAATCGTATTGCTTTTAAGTCTCTTTTGTTTGTAAATATTTTGAAAAAAAAACGGAATAATTTTTGAGTTGTTGTTTAGCGCATTGTAGTGACCGTGGTGTAATAAATATTTCGTAGCCATTTTTGGCAAAGTAAGTTATCATTGAGTTTCATTGGTATTAACGGTCTCGGCCGAAGTTCATTTAAAATATGGGCAAATAGCGTAAACACATTTTGACATTTATTATTATTTGTGCAAAGTTCCCATTTTTTTAAAGATGATGCAGATGAATCAGTCGCTAGGAGTGATTAGCATCTCTACCAAAGACGGAAAGGCCACATCTCATCTTCTATTTAATAATCCTTCCCTCTCTTATTTCAGTCCTCTTGCACTTATTCCTTATTCTATTGTTAAAATACTACAATTATCTAAAGCGCACACATGCATTTACCATCTGTTTACAAATTGATTAACTTTTTTACGATAACACAACTCTTATCTGCAAGCGGAGAGAAACATGAGATAAACTTTTACATATGTAACGCAAATAATTTCCAAATGTTCCTTATCTTATAACACGTAAATTCATAAGAAAATAAACAGATTACAATGCGGCGATTTACAAAAATTAAACATCGTCCAAGCTACGTAAATTTACACTCTGAGATCGTACATTTTAGGAACCTTGAGGTTTGAAACTCAGGAAATTAGAAACATGAGCCATTCTGGTTTTTAAACCTCAAAAATGGAGAGGATTTCAAAATGTACAATTTTGACAGTTTGAAGCTTTGACACCCTGAGATTTTGAAACTATAATATATTGCCCCTTTCACTCCTACCAAAATTCACTGTTTGAATTATCGAAATATTAAATCTTTTTAGGACAATTAACTATTATCATTGTATATTATTATTAACTGAGATCGAAAATTTTATATTTTGAAATATCAATTTTGGGAATTTGATATTCGCGAGGATATTCGGAACCATTGAAATTTAGATTTTTTGAAAATTTAACATTCGCGTGCAGTCAGTTCGCTTTGGAAATAGTTGCTCCCATGGAGATTCGCTTTCGGAAGATCCGCCCATGCAAAATTCGTCTCCGGAAGATTACCGTGCGACATACGTGACTCTAAAATATTGTCCTCCGGAATTTTAGACCCTAAGGAAATCCTGCCCGGTAATATTTGCTACCCGAAAAGGAAAATTTTCGAGATATTCTCACATACGGTTTTCACATCAATGGATGTTTCTTCTAGAACGTTTGAATCGCGATTTCTGACACCCTTCTCAGACATTCCGTTCTTGAGATATGATGAATTATAACCGATAATGATAAGATAAGGGATCTAGGAGGAGGACTGTGTCGCTGACACCTCACCAAAAGCGCGTTTCGGAAACGTGCGGTTGAATCTCACTGTCTGATGCGTCCCTCGACTGTCTGGCATATGTGGCCCTCTATCTACTATAAATTTTCAAGTTTTGAAAAAACGACCTGGGACTTATGAAACTGAAGTTTTGACCCCTTGAGGTCTTGATATTTTAAATTTGGATAGTATGACAGAATTTGAGATTTCGTATATTGGCACCTTCAGCTATGAACTTTCTAACTCAAACTTAGATCTTTTGAACATTTGAGACCTTAATGCTGACTATTCCACCTGGACACAGTGATAACTTATCCAGTATAATTGACTCTTTGGTTTGAGTTTAAAGCCTTAATTTTATGAGAATTCGGCACTTTGAATACTTTACCTTTTAAAACCTTGAAAACCCTGCATATTTTGTTCATCAGAAAATACGTAAGGTCTGAGGGCCCTGGGATCTTGCTCTATTAGGTATGTGCACTTCTTGAAAAAACAGATTGGACGCATGCGCAGACTCAACTTTCTTATTTACGAGCGGTTGTTTTCTGAAATTTTAAGAGAACGTGCTAAACGCTTATTGGGCGTCGACAGACTTACACTGCGGAAGATAAATTGAAATCACGTGTCCAAAGGTAATTTTAACGAACAAAGACTGTTAAGGCTCCTCTGTAGTCAATTTGCATTTCAATGTTATTGCAATTGGTTAGACCACCAACAATACACATTTCTACGTATATTCGTGGAGTGCGAAAACGGTATAATTCTATCCTTTTCAGTTTTGCATATTTTCTTCATTTATTGTTAAACACAATAGACCAGGTATAATGATCAAGGACTAATTATGTAAACAAGTTTATTGAAAAGGTGTAGTCAATATTCGAATAAAGCTACACAAATACCTGTTCCTTTTACTCCATTTGTCTATAATGAGATCTTCTGTAAATTACTTGATTCTAAGGTAATTAGTGAAGAAAATTCGCAATGTTTGCGAACATTTCCCAATAGATTGTTAGTTAATTACACCTTATTATTATTTCCTGTTATTTGTTTTAATCAATTTTACTGATCAACTTTGATTTAGACATTTTTATAATTAATAGGTTATTTACTTATTTAAAAAAAAGTTCTTATCTTTTCAAAAAATAATTGTACAGTTAGCGTATTCGTTTTATTTATGCATGGCCCATGAAGGTTTTTTACGAACAGACAAAACTGCTGGTAAAAATGTAACTAACACAATAACACATGTCTATACATATTGTCATTGCAACCTATCTTCCATTTTTATGGGTAGAACCATATTCGGCACCAAAAGGCATGAGATATCACATGGACATCAAGCAATCGAATTTACACCTTTTGGTCTGTAAGTATCGATATTGGCATCGTTTGTGCGGTATCATAATTCGGTTTTTTAAATCCTTAATTCAGTAGTGAAAATTGAAATTGGGCATTCCTCTATTTCTTTGACGACCAAGTATTCATCCTTGTTGATATCAGATTATATTGAAACAATTATAAATTGTGCACAACTCTTGTGCAGATAAAGTGCATTTTTTGAACCGAAATAGCTTAGTAAATATTTGGGTTATAAGGCTCTTCTGTTGTCAAGATATTCGCTTCGACTTCATCAATAGATGTCTCGTCCAGACGATTCATTCTGCCTCTCCTCCGACAAACTGTATTCGCTCTTATCGTGTTGATCTTACCAATGGATATATTTGTTCCACACGTCCCAATCGCCCTTTGTGAGTACCTCCTCCGGCAATTCGCTATAGAGATAAAAATTATAACCGATCACGATGAAGCGTCGAAGAGGTAAAAATGGATTCCTTTTGTTGAGACCTTTCATTAGAGTATGGATAAAACTAGTCCCTCTCTTCCCCGAACTCCCTATTCTGATAAGGGTAAAAAAGAGGGGGGCCTTAAAACATCTAAAAGTGATGGCCGTCTGGCGGACCTCCAAGGTATAGGCTACTTATTGCAAAAAATTCCAAGACTATATATATTACCATTCCCCCAACAGTAGTTCAAAAAAAGTGGGCCCGGGCGGACGGGCAAAACGCAAACAATTACACATTTTTTTATTTCTTAAAAAAATCCGCTAAAAATAAGTACACAGTATAGAACATGCCGTTTTCTGTTGCCACATAGTAATGGAAATTTAAAAAATTACAAAAGTCCTTGTATGTGCATCGATGAGACTTCAGCGCATTTTTGGCGTGACGGATCAGTATTGCATTAGCAATCAGTATTTTATCAGAAAATTTTAATTATAAAATAAGGTTTATGCAAACATATATTTCTTTATTAATTTTCGAACTCTAATAATAATTGGACGATGGTATGAACAGTACGACTCGTAAACCGAACAATCAACAGTGTAGTTGACCATTTTGCCAAAAACTCCGTCAATTATTGTTCCGCCATTCGTTGTCACTGTTCGGAGAGAGATGATCACTATATTGAATTTCTCTTGAAGAAATTTCTCTACCCGATTTCCGACAGTTAATGGGAAATTAAAGTCTCCCATAATCAAGACGTCTTCAGTTTCCTCAATGAAATCCCCGATCTCCGATAACGCTGCAATCAACAAGTTGTTGCCTTTACTAGGAGCATCAGTGGTTCAAATTTCAAAGAAATATCTCCATAAATAAGAAAGTTGGTATTGCGCAGTCACTGCGCATGCCTACACATAATTTTTACTATTTGCGAAATGTTTGCCTTTACTAGAAGCATCTGTGGTTCCAATTTCAAAGAAATATCTCCATAAATAGGAAAGTTGGCATTGCGCAGTCCCATTCTGCAGGGACTGGGCATGCGCACACATAATTTTTAGTATGTGCGCAATGTTTGCCTTTACTAGAAGCATCTGTGGTTAAAATTTCAAAGAAATATCTCCATAAATAAGAAAGTTGGCAATGCACAGTCTGCGCAAAATAGAGAGTGCAATAAAACTGTCTGAAATGGGCAAATATAGACCATAGCAGCTATCAATTAGCGAAAACCCGAAGTCTCTAGGTGTCCCAGGGGCCGAGATCTCGATGGAACGGACGGACGGACGGACGGACGGACGGACGGGCGGACGGACGGACGGGCGGACGGACAGACGGAAACACGAGCACATAAGCGTTACCTCAACTTCGTTGTGTTACGCTAAAAACCGCTCAGACCTGGATACGATATTTTAACCAAAATTATACCACAAACTGTAAAACTCATCACCGTGTTATGATTTTGATTAGTTTTCACCTTGAAGTAGTTATCCTAGATAAGTCATATTAGTGACCGTAGTTAGGCAATGCCAAAAGTATATTTTATAAAAAAGCCATTCCTTAACGTCAATCGGATCGGCTTAAAATCGATATACGCACGGACAAGTTTTCAAGCGGCGTTAGTTATTTCGCAAATTCTAATTAAACGCAACCACTACGGGCTTAATGAATGTCCATTGCGCCAATAACTCGACAAGACGGAGATAATGCAAAAAACCGGACCTCTCTACGATGTCTAGATCAAAAGTTTTTCAATCCGCCCAGCCACCCCAGCCAGCCAGCCGGACAAAGTGAAATGATAAGCTCCTTTTTGTTACCAAAAATGCGCTAAAAAGAAATGATCGTAAAAGATGCATTTAAATTACACGTAATGCCTAAAATACCCTAATACATAAATCGACAAAAAATAAACCATACTGACTACATTCGACACAAACATAAAATACTAACTAGGGTGCCGTTTGCGATAACATATAATTCATATACCGACGAACTTGTGCTTTAAGAGCTCTTGTATATCACAGAAAAAGTACTTAACAAAACTTTTATAAGGGATGAAAGCGATACTTTCGTTTTATTTATTATCACGCTATTAATTACGGATTTAATGCTATGTTCGTCTACTTCCTATCTGAGCGTTTTCAGACTAAAAAAATGTATTTTCAACAGAAAAGCTCTCCAGATTGTTTCTCTAATATAAACCTTGTAAAAGGATTCATTTGTTTACGCGATCCCGGGTTATACAAATGCCATTCAACACCAATATTCAAAGCTTTTTTCTATAAATAGCGTACATCAGCCTACAAACAAATGTAATCTGTGTTACATTTAAATGCCCTTGACAAAACGCTTAGGAAAACACATAGACAATGTTTAATTAAAATTAGATTGTTCAGAATTTAAATTGGATATTAATATACATAACGTTTGTGGTGTGCTTTTACTAGAGGAAACATAAATTCTCCTCCGCATTATTTTTTTCACCGACGTATGTGGGTAATTGAGTCCATTGTAGAGTAAATGCAAGTTACATGTCAAAAGTAGCACTCGCCGTATCAAAAGGAGCGCATTTTGCATTTGTGCAGCGGTACCTACCTTAAGTGCTCTCATTTCTGCTAGAGCAAAAATCACTACTACAGTAAATTCTCGTTTTCTCTTTTTATTGGTAGTAATCCTTCGCGTCTGATAGTAGCTCGGGTAAAAAACGTGCGGCCAAATCATTAGGGTCATCCTAAACGAGAAGAACGCGTAGAAGTAAAAATTAGAAGTTTTTGTCTATCGCATTTTTAAATTAAGAAAGTACTAAATGAGTCTGAAAATGTTTGTACTAGTTTGTCAGCGCGAGATGATATATAGGTCCGTGAAGATCCGAGAACCCGAACGGTTAAAACGAGTCATAAATCCTTTACCTACATAGACTGTTTCAAAACGGCAGAGAGTGCTTAAAAAACTTCAAAGAAATCCTGGCTTTTTAAACTTCCATTGTGTGGACACGAGAAAAAAAAATATACTGGGAATTTGTAAGATGTGTTGAAATATTTGCGTTCGTAGCGCTTCAAGTTACTTCGGTGTAAATACTCGACAAGTACAGTTTATTAGAAAGATCGATCTCGGACACGTCTCCTTGAAGTTGACAGTCATTGTTTAATACTAAACGAGATCGGATTGGAGCTCGCGTCGCTCGCTCCTACCGATCACGGCGTTTTGTTATCACACGCCGTTTTTTGTGGTTTTCAGTTTGTAAATTTTTTTTTAGCTCGACCGTCGTGCGATTGTAGTTTGGGTTGTTTGTAAGTGACGTTGGAATTTTATAAAATGCGAAAAACAAAGGAAAATAATTTTGATTCGGCTCAAAAAAGCACCAATATATCGATAGTCTTTTTTTTTAAGTCAAACTCGGCGTATGTGTGGGTAAAAATGCTACGCATTTTAAGACTTCGCTAGAGTGAGTATATTTTGCAGAGATATCGCCGAAAAGGGGGATAAGTTTTTTGGAACATCATCTATACAAAGTATTTTTTTTTAAATTTCGATTCAACTTGTTAAATCCAGATCCGCACATAATTGTACATAAGATTCTTTAATTTTGATAACATTTTTTGGTTGTAATGAGACATACGCTCGGCTCCGCCTCGCCTCACTGTGATTTGTAACGGTGTATAGTTCGGCTTCGCCTCGTACTGGTTACTGTTCAACAAAGACAATTTTTCAGTTTCAGTTTTGTTGTGGTAAGAAAATGATATTGAGCAGATTGAATTGACATTTTTTTTGTATTTGTGAAGAATATTTTTGTTTTTTGGAAACATATGCAAAGTTTTTCGAAAATTTCGATTCAACTTGTTGTTTCCAGTTCCTAACATAATTGCACATAAGATTTTTTTAAATTTTGGTTAACACTTTTTGGTTTTGAGGAAAGGCCTCACTATAATTCGTAACGGTGCATAGCTTGGCTTCGCCTTGCATTGTTCACTGTTCAACAAAGACAATTTCTCAGTTTCAATTTTGGTGCGGTAAGAAAATGCTATTGAGCAGACTGAATAAACATTTTTTTTTAATTTTTGAGGAATATTTTGGTTTATTGAACAATAATTAGCTTCATTTATAATTTTTGTTTGAATTTGTCTTTTAAAAAAGTTAAAAAAAATTGTCTTAAATCTACAAATAACCTAATGTCCCAAGCGAAGGGATGGTCTGTGATGCCGAACTCGTCCTCGGCTCGTTTGGAATTGATGTGAAAAAGTGTAATGTGCGATTGGCCATCGGTAAATGTAGTTTGCCACCCTGGACGTAGAGAGTCTAAGGGAGGGCCATTGGTATGAGACGTGTGTGTTAAGAATCGAAAGTCTTTGATTATGTTACTTGGTTGGGAAAATGGTTATTAAAAATTTTTGTTTGAATTTTTAGTTCAGTTAAAAAAAATTTCATAAATCTACAAATAACCTAATGTCCAACGCTGCTTGTTGTCATATTCAATTTAGTTTCATTTTTTGTTTGAATTTGTATTTCAAAAAAGTATATATATAAAAGATTTGCACTGTTCAACAATGATAATTTCTCAGTTTCAGTTTGGTAAGAAAATGCTATTGAGCAGATTGAATTAATATTGAATTTGTGAGAAATATTGTTTATGAAAACATCACTTACACAGTGATTTTTTAATGAAAATTTCTTATTCAAATTGTTGAATCCAGATCTGCACATAAGATTTTAAATATTATTATTGTACTATTGGGTTATCACAATTAGGATTTTTTTTTAAATAACAAACGCATTAGGTAATATTATCTTCCGTAAGATCAATATTGAATTCCATGTGTGAATCGTACTGTAGTCTTCTGTTTGCTGTTCATTATAATTTGTAGTAGCCTCATAGCGTTTTCGACTTACTGCAACTTTTTTACATGTTCGACTATAATAGCTAGCAACGAATGCAATTTTACGTCCTTAAGTCGAACAGATATAAGAAAGTTGCACTGTGGTAAGTCGAAAATAATGCAGACGTAGTGTGCACTAATGCAGTAAGTCGAAAACGCTATCAGATGATATTGTATAAATAGTAGGTAAAATAAAAAACAATAAAATAAATATTTAATTATATATTCTATAAATATTTATTCGTTGGTCTATCGCACAAAGGTGTTAAGTGAAAAATATGTAATATATACTTACAAAAATAACTAAAATTTAACATTTCAACATTTATTATCCCTCTCTTGTTCTGGGCCCTCAACAGGCTTGCACCCAATTACAGAGTGACTCGCATAATGCTTGTTAGAGGTGTATTAATTGTTGTATCATTTAAAATAAGTTTTGTTTTTTAACGAATTATTTTTTTTTAACTACACAACTGTTTGATAATACAATTGAAAAAATTTGAATAAACTGTTTGATAATGCAATTGAAAAAATTTGAATAAACTGTTTGATAATACAGTTGAAAAAATTTGAATAAACTGTTTGATAATACAATTGAAAAAATTTGAATAAACTGTTTGATAATGCAATTGAAAAAATTTGAATAAACTGTTTGATAATGCAATTGAAAAAATATTACTTAACACCTGTGTACGATAGACCGACGTATTAAAGTTATAGAACTTATAACTTTTATTAGGTAAGTATTATTTACCTAATAAAAGTTATAAGTTCTATTATCATAGTAATTTGTATAGCCTCGTCGTCCACCTCTAAAATTATGATATCTCCCTCCTCTTCCTCTTCTTGTATTAAAATTTCCTCTTCTCCCCCTTACTTGCCCCCTGTAATTGTTCCCTCCTCCTCTCTTTGCTTTCTTTTCTGTAAAATTTATATGTATAGTAATTTTTAAATTAAAAAAAATATAATTTTTAATATAAGTAATTGTTTTTTTTACTTAATTTAATTTTGTTAATAATTAGACTATAATTTATTTATTAAACAAAGTCCCTATCAATAAATTTTGGTTAATGTAATAAGACATTCGTTTTGCACTCATCAAATTATAGAAATTGGGAAATTTAAAAATCGCATGTCACATTGACACGATTAAATTAATACTTAAGGCTACCTACATGTTTTGAATATTAGCCTTTTAACATATAACAGTAGTTTTGCATTATTTATTTAGTTAGGTATTTATAAAAATCATATGTGAATTTATAATGTACACATGTTATAGTACGGGGTGTTTTTTTTAAGACGAGCCATACGACAATGTAAAGGCGTAGAGTTATTTAAAATGGGCCATAGGGAAATTTACATTGCATCATTAGTTACGGTAATCCTTTCTTGCTTCCTCGCAAACTATCTGTCACAGTACTGTAGAAATTGTTTCTGAATCAACAAATTTATTCAAATCAGATATAAACGTATAAGATTGTAGTCGGTGTTCGAATTGTTTTTCACCGGCAATCAAGCAATACCCGATACTCGGCACTGAATATCTTAAATACCACTCAGCTACTGGGCTCACTTTTGTAGGAATTGTATAACATGAATACTTTTTCGAACAGCAAATACATTTTTCTGCTTTGTTGATGCAGTTTGAAGGGTTGAGATAGAGAACTGTTAGTGAAATGACTAAGCGTAAGGTCAAAATTTGAGAACAATTGGCGCAATGTAAATTTCTCTATGGCCCATCTTCAAAAAAACTCCGTGTATAAGGTACAAACGATTGAAAATTATTGCAATGAAGAGATGTTGGTCTTAAAAGTTTTCAAATTTGATTCCAAATATTACAATCTACGTTATAGTTACCAACCTTTTGAATAGCGTAAATCCTTCAAAAAAACTATTTTGTTTGTTTTAATAAAATTAATAGGAAATTGAGGTAAGTAAGATAAATACAAAACGCAAGGATAGATTTGATATTATGGATGTTAATTCAGATACAGTAATTATGAATGAATGCAAATGGTCGTTTGTTATAGGTTTAGAAAATTTGGTCAATAAAAAATGTTCGAATTTTTTTGGAGGAGCTTAACTGCATCTGTAGTGTGATGTGAACAAATAATATATATTAATTACCTGACCCCGCGACTCCACCGCATCGGATTCCGTCTAAAAATAAGATGAAAACAGTATAATTTTATAAATATATTAATAGCTACAGTAGACCTTCGCCAATTCGAACAGGATGAAAGTGTATTATAGGTACGTTATTTTGTAAGTAAAGAATAATTCGAACAACAGTGTCAGTATTGTACAATTTTTTCATCAAAATGTGATTACATGATGGGCATTTTGATATTGATGATATGCATTGTTTAGATTTAGAACAATTGTTGTGTTTTGTTTATTCTATTTTGTATCATTTGTAATTACAATTATTTATTTCTTAATAAGTAATTCAGAATAAAATTTTATTGTTATTTTTGTTAATTCGAAAAATTCATTCACTCAAATAATCTCAGATCCGGATTAGGTCGGATCGGCAAGTTTCTATTATAGGTACCTATTGGTGTATGATAAAATATTTTGCGTGTAAAAATGAAATCATGAAAGATATACTATACAAGTTTTATGTTGAAATTTGATGTCGTATTCTTTATGATTGTCAATAAATATTTATACTTAAGAAATACAATATACAACTTGTTGAAAAGATCAAAATGAAATGAAATTAAAAAAATTGTAGAATTTTAAATTTGTATTGTATTGTAAATTTGTTGAATCTTGTAAATTAAAAAAAGTGTATGTAAAAAGTTTAAAAATATGTCTTTATTTTTTTAATTTACTTAATTCAATTAATAATGAAATTAGATTTTTTTTTAATATAGATTTGGTTTCGACTGTTTAGTCTTTTCGCTATTCGTAGGTTCCAGTTAGATATTATTTACTTACTCGTTCAGATTCGTTTCGACTTTGCGTTTCTATAAAAAATTAAAGTATTAATTTTATTGAATTTTAGAAATGAATCAATTATGCTTACCGTTAACTTGTTCTTCTTCCACCTAAAAATTAAAAGGAAATAGTATATTATTATAAATATATAACATTGTGTTTATGTGTAAAATAAAAGTTGCATGACAAAGAATTAAAATTGAAAAAATGAAAGCATCGAAAATTTATTGTTTCTAATTTCTCATGTTTAGAGTTGAAGTTTTATAATAAGTTTTTAAACTAAGTGAAATACTAATATTGGGTATGAAGATCTTAGAATATGTATAACTTTAAATTTGTATTGTTTTATAGAATTAATTGGCAATGTGGCATTTTGTGAATATTGTCACATATTTTATATTTATATAAACAATGCGTTTGAAGTGAAATTGGTATTATTGTTAATTGTGTCATTGCAGTTGTTCAATTAAAAAATATAAAAGTTGTGTATTGCGATATTAAGATATATGATAAAGTAACTTTTGTATGGAACATCTTGTGTATGCGTATGTATTTTATAAAAAACAAATTAAATAATGGTCAACACTAATTACCAATAGTATGAAATTAAGGACATTACAATCAATTAAAGTTTTCTATTTGTATAAAATGGAGAGTTGATATTTTAATGACAAGAAGAAATACGTTAGGAAGTTTAAAATATTTGACATAAATTATTGTGGTTGTAATAATAAAGGAGTTACAAGTTGTAAAAAATTTTTTTTTTTAATTTTATGATTTTCAATTCGTAAAGGTTAAGTCTAGTTTTATACTTTTTGGTATATTTTACGTGTTTAAGTATTACCCATTTGTCTTTGGAATACATTTAAAATTATAAATATCATTTATTGGTAGTTAGGTATTGATTTCACTATATAAATATTTATAATTATTGATGATACGTTACCTCCGTCGGTTGCTGGTTTTCTTTTCCTGGCGACGTGCTTGCTGCGGTTTCTTCAGTTTTTATATTATCATTAATATTTATACATCATTATTTTATTAATCAATTTCTTACCGTTTGGCATCTAAAATTTAAAATAAATATATCAATAGAATACTTAAACAAAAGATAGATATATGTATGTACCTAGGTAGATTTAATTTAATTTTTTTAATGAAAATAAGTTTAACACAAATTGCCTAAATAATTTTTGATGTACGTATATCAAATGGCATCATTGTGTTTTTTGTTTGTTTATATACTTTTTCATGACGCATATTAAGGAAAGCTGCAATTTTTCAAAATAAAGTACTTTCTTTGTGATGGATGATGTTTCTTTAATATTACTTTTATTTAAAATGGAGTAAATATTACTAACCTATTAGCTACCTATTTATAACGTTTAGTGTTTTTTTTCTATATAACACGAACATCTTTACAAATATTGTATATACATACTGTTGTGTTATTTTGTTTTAGTTGTAACTTGAAAGAAATTATAGAGCGTCTGGATGTGACAATTTTGTTTAGTTCAATTAATTAACCGGGGGGGTTATTAATAATTTGAGACACAGGATTGCGTAAATTTCATGTTATAGTTTTGGTTCAATTTCTTAGAAGTGTTCTGTTTTTTATTTTATTCCTAGAATTTTTTTCGAGGTAAATTTCTTTTTAAATTTTATTTGCCGTTAACGAGGTATAGCGCGAAGTAGAGATAAGGTTGTCTTCGCAGAATTGCCGGGCGTACGTGCCGTTTAGCAAGAAGTTGAAAAATCGACGCTTCGCGTGATTGGCGGGCGGGATGTTGAAGAAAGGAGAAGGGCTTTTGGCTTAAATAGAAAATTTTTGAAGAGAGCGGGGCTTTTTAGTCGTTACAAAGCCAACCGGCGCTTCTTCGGTTACGTGATTTTTTGAATTTTGTGGAAGTTTCTTGCGTAGTGGATCCAGGTTTAGTTAGAATTTTTGTCTGCCGTTTAAGAAGAATTTTTGAAAAGTTTAAGAAGTTTGTCGCTGTCCTGTTTTTTTTTTATTTTGCGGAAACACGGAAGTTTTGAAAATAATTGTGGGTACCCGAAGAGAGAAGACGTCGGTGTTTGAGTGTTTGGTTGTGTGAAAATTTTGTTGTTGTGATCGTGTACGGATACCTCTTTGTATCAGAGTACGTTACTCGGACAAATTTTAAAGTACCTAGTAGTTAGTGGTTTGTTTTTGTCATGTTTTTTTTTTGTAATGTTTGAGTAATTTGTTTTTTTTTTTTGTGTGTCATTTATCTGTTTAAAATTTGTAACAATTTGTAAAACAGAAATTTACGCAATTTTTTGTCTGAAATTAAACCAGTCATTGCAATCCAGGTTTTGTTTATTAGAGTCAAAGAGAGGTAATTGTCGGCGTCTCTTACTTTGTTTCAAGTTTATTAAATCTGGGGGTAAAGTTTCATATTGGAATTTAAGGGAGGTTTTAGCCACCGACCTGGCGAGGTTGCTACCCCTTGTCCGGACGAAGAAAAGGGGTGGTCGGACTCATTTTACGGGCCCTGAGATTTGTGTTTTTAAGAGTTTGTGTGGGATTGAGCTAGTAAGGGTAAGTTGTGTGGGTATCTTTCAGGCTTAGGAAGTTTACACAACAATACATTAGCATGTACTATGTTTTATTAATTCTATTTAATGTGTACTACCTTACATTAATTATAACGTTCATTTTTAAATTTTCTTGTTACATCTATTTTGGTTGCAATGTTCAGTGATACCTATTTTTTATAAAGTATAATAATATTATTCGTTTGTTTGTTTGTTAAAATTTCTAATGACAATCTACATTAATATAACAAATTTCCATAATTAAATATGTAACAAAATACTTTAAATTTATAAATAATTTTGTATGAAACATATGGTTGTATTACCTATATCGTTTGAATATTTTAAAACCGAATATAGGGAATTACTATGGAAGAAAGGTTTTTTGTGATCGTCACTTCCTACGTTAACTTAGAGGGTTCATAATGATACCTATCCAAAGATGATTTTTTTCTTATCTAATGATATACAAATTAGTCCATTTTCAGTTGTAGTTATCATTATTTTATTAATAATTCAGCAATTGATCCAATTAAAAAAATTATGTTAACCATGGAAATTTCCTAAAGAATTGAAATAGGTTTTGACACAGACGGAATGGGCGTTTATTAAAGTGAACGGAAAACAAATATCGCGTAAATATTTTGAACTCGGTGAAATACGATTTTACAAAAAAATTAATGACAGTTGTCATAAACTGATATTGATTTCGACTTGAATAACGTTTGAATCTGATTTTTGTTTTACTAGTCATGGCTATATGATTTTGAAAAACAATTATGAATTTTTGCGAAATATAACCTCATTTTCGACGAAATGAATTGAACTTTTAATTAAGATTGTGGAGGGCCCCTTCCGCAGATTTTTTTATTGAATTGAAGACGCTTCGTTAAGTTGCCTTTTATCCATTTCTATCAATTTAATGATCGTACATGGGGGGGCTTATTAGCGTTACGTAATCTTATTTTGTTCGTATAAACGAAATTAATGTACTGTATAGAAAAATTTGCAATTGGGGGGAAAATTTTACTTTAGTGATGAGGTTTGGCCGTTTTTTTCGACTAATTGCATCGTATTAGTGTTGAAAATTTAAGCTTTTTAGTATAATAGAAATAAATTTTTACCTTGCAGAGCTGAATCGTAACGTGTCAGGGTGTGGCTTCAGGTTCGAAATGAAGTTTGTACTTTTATAGTCAAAGATGTCAAATGATTGATATTTACCTAACTTTACTCTTTTGAATTTTCTTACGAGTAAACCATAGAATAATTCTGCAATATTTAAAATAGTTGTTGTACTTAATAAAATCATAACCTCTTGAGTACGTGATGTTAATAAGTCCCCCAGGTATGATCATCAAATTGATAGAAATAGATAGAGATCACCTTAGTGATACGTTTTCAATTAAAAAAATTGTGGCAGAGGTTTTAAATTTTCCACAATTTTAATTAAAAGTTTAGTTTATTTTCTGGAAATCTGGTATTATTTTATGTCTATTTCGTCATACGTAAGTTGGCGAAATTGAAAAATGTTATGTAACAGTTATTAATTTATAAACAAATGTGAGTTTTATTGGAGGTTATGTTAACTTCTTCGTCTACAAAATTGAAATATCCTGGGTTTAACGTGTATATTAATTTTAAAATTCGAAAAACAAAAAGCGCCCTCTACCGCCGAAACCGTAAATCTTTTATTAGAATTTTTTTTCGTTTTTGCAATCTCCGCACAAAAACGCATGAGATGACGTCGAAAAAGCGACAATTTTTTTTTCGATTTTTTCGAAGTATGGAAATTTTTTCGTTTTTAAATTTTTCGCATAACTTTCGAAGTAGGGCTCGTATTTCGACGAAACCTTTTGTAACGTGTCCTTTGAGGTAAAATGCAACGTCCGACGTGTCGATCGCTCGATTCGGGGACGTTTTTGAATTTTCGAGTTGCCCCCTCGGTTATATCGATTACGCGATAAATTTTTGGAAAATTTCGATTCGAAAGGTCGTCTCCGTACTTGGGCACTCCGGAACTCGATATTTTACGTCGGTCGGGGCCGTCGACGCGTCTGCCGAGTTTCGTTTGGCACATCGAGACACGAAAAAAAACACGTCTTTCGGTCTCGGCGGCTGCGCCGCCTCGCCTCGCTTCTTTGTTCGATTCCGGAACGCACACCGATCGATACGGAAGAGACGCGGACGTAGAAAACCGCATCGTTTTGGTCCTCGGAGTTTCCGAATAACCTTTAAAATACGAAATTTACCGAAGAGAAGAGGGTGGGGTGGGGGGGGAGGGGGGGAAGTGTCGGACGTAAAGTCGGAGAATACCGATACGAGATCGACTTAAAAAACCGCATCGTTCTAACCCTCGCGGTTTTCGAACAGAGTACGTTTAAAGGTTTTTAGGGGGGAGGGGGGGATGGGAGGTTAACGGAGTGGTGCCGGGGTACGTAACGGACTTCGAAGAGAATACTCCGATCGAAGACTTGCCAAAAACTTACCTCCTCCGAACGAAAATTGACACTTCGCTCGGCTTCGGCGGCTGCGCCGCCTCGCCTCGCGGCTTTTCGCGATTCGCCGTCGATTCCCGAACGCACTCCGATCGATACGGGAGATCGACGTGGACGACCGTCTCATTTTAAGAGTCGGCGTTCCCTAATAACCTTTAAAATTTGAAATTTACCGACGATATGGAGGGGGGGAGGGGGGAAATGTCGGACGTAAGGTCGGACGATGCCGATACGAGATCGACGCAACAAACCGCGTCGTTCTAACCCTCGCGGTTCCCGAACAAACGTCGAAAAGGCGAAGTGGTACGTTTGAAGGTCCGGGGGGGGTCAACGGAGGGGCGGTCGGGGTGCGAAAGGCGCGTCGAAGAAAAGACTCGATCGACTTTCCCAAAATTCGCCCTCTCCTATGCCGCTCGACCGCCGTAAATATTTTTTATCGACGATCATTCCCAATCTCGCGATCGGGTCCGAGTGTCGTTCGAAAATTCCTCCCTCCCGAACCCACCGGGAGAATTGGTCGTATGACGCGTCGTAATCCGTCCGACGTTCGGGTCCGCATTTGAGCGATCGTAAGTGTTTCTTAGGTCGTCTCGTTTCCGCGGCGCGAGGGATAAAGCGGAGCGACGTCGATAAGGGCAAACTTCGCGCCCCCCTCCCCCCCCCAACGGCCCATAGTTTTTGAATGGGACCCCGTACGTCTCACGCGGGACGGTCGGGACTATCGATCGATCGCGTTTCGAGGGGGGGAAGTAGGGCTACTTTTCGAGCAATTTCGCTCTCTTTTCGCTCCCGTTTTCTCGTGCGCGTCCTCCCCCGCGGGGGGGTGTCGCGACTTTCGCGATCGAGTACCTCGAAAGCCTCGACCCTCCTACCCCCCCTATCCGCGAGCTCGATTTTTCCAGTTCGACGGGCGACCCTCGGCGAATTTTTCTTCGGAGGTGCGATTTTGGGGGGTGACAGCGGGGGGGTGAAGACGAATTTTCCCGGGGTAGCGGCCCATCGTAAAAATCGCGGCTTCGGAATTCGAGGCTCGTGTAAAAATTTCGCGAAAAAAGCTTGGGCCGATTTAAATTTATTTTCGAAAAGGTCGAATTTGAGTTGTTTCCTTATTTTAATTATAACTGATCATAAGCTTATCTGATTGTATGGGACAGATTCCAACTGTAGTAATGCACAATCACATTTTTTCACAATGTTCTAAGAATCTTATCTTATCTCCAATCATTGGATACCACAACCACCAAGCAGTTAAACACTCTGAACTTCTATTAAAAAACCAAACAGAATTCAAAATTGTAAAACGCAAATCTGTTGGTAATTCAGAATAATTGGTTGCCCTATTAAATTAGGGAATGGCTTCTGATTATTAATTACTTAATACGCAATTCATAAAAACAACAGTAGGTATTTCCAAATGACTTTTCCGTAAGGATCAGAGTTACCTATGTATTTATTCAATTTATTTATTCATTACCTATACAAAAATGAAAAATGCTAACTTATATGGCTTTAGAAGGAGTAAGTATATTGCCAATCAATTATGATCGAAATAAGATACAACATTATTAGCAATATTTCATGAACATACTTTTAATCAATACTTTTCGAAAAAATTTCATTTTCAATGATTTAGGTACCTATACATGGTTTAATTTTGCATTGTCTTTTATCAATGAAAACTGCTTTGTATTTAGAAAAAGATCATAACCAAAACACAGTAATGCTTATAATTTCATTTAAAAAAATCCGGAAAAATATAACTTTGTGATGAAAAGAAATTGAAAAAGGGAGATACCACACGACAGACGGTTCATTTTGCCGCAAAGCTATTGCGTTACAAACGAGCACAAAATAACGAGTAACCGAATTTAAGCCGATATAGTGTGTACTTAGCAAAAATCTAGAAACGAGATAATTTCCAAACTGCATGTTTGGCACTTGACTTGTCCTATATCCGTTTAGGATCTTTTGGATAAATATATTATTATTATTATTTTGCTAGCAACTTTTTTAGAGCATAAACCAGCACAAACGCGACACTAAACAACGTTTTGAGACTTGTGTCGATAAATGTGTGCGAAGTTAGCAGAACATTCAAAAATCGAAATAATTTCCAATCGGTATGTTTCTACCTAAGGGTTAACTTTAGCGAAAATTTGCTAACTACATTTTTTGTAGGAAATTTTCTTCTCTTTAATTTTGCTTATCATATATTTTTTCTAAAAATGCACAGTTTTCTAGATACCTACGGAAACCCGTTTTTGGCGGTCATCTTGGTAAGACGGCGGCGCCGGCGGCAAGTGTCGAATTATGCATTTTGTAAATTTGAGTTCTACGCACTCACACACACACATTCAAAACTTCCCGAGTTATTTCCAGATAAAAATCACCAATGACTGGCCTATTAACAGAACATCTGAAAAGCGAAATAATTTCCAAACGGTATGTTTTGCTGGCAAACTTTTTACGGCACAAACCAACCCACCTAGTCTCGACATTTGTGCCTTCAATGTGCTGCTAACTTCACGGACCCTTCTTTTTGCGCTGGTGTCACTATTGCCTTTTCATTTTCGGTAACATTTTCTTTATTACTAGATGTCACTATTGCCTTTTCATTTTCGGTAACATTTTCTTTATTACTAGATGTAGAGGAGGCCGAGGAGGTTGTATCTTGGTAATAGTTAGGATCGGCAATACTATCGTCAGAAGAGACTACATCGGGACGGTATATAATTCTCGTCTAATTCATCCATCTTGGTTTCTTGTACACTACTGCATTCTGCCATCGGATATGGTTGATCTTGTGAGGTTGTGTTAT
The DNA here is from genome assembly GCF_008802855.1 of Photinus pyralis. Lineage (NCBI taxonomy): Eukaryota > Metazoa > Arthropoda > Insecta > Coleoptera > Lampyridae > Photinus > Photinus pyralis. The sequence goes on along the minus strand of NW_022170403.1, from coordinate 32,647,379 downwards.
CGATTGGATTTTCGTGAACATCTTCGCGTTCTTGTTCATATTCATCGACCAGCGGCACATTTTGGAGCCAAGTATATACTTTTTTTTGAAGATTCTTCTTCCGGGACATTACTTAAGTTAGACTACCCCGTGGTTTGGAGGAGAAACATTAACTGTTTTTATTGGTTTCCAAATCTCTTGTTCTCCTTGCACATTTTCGCCCTGATTTTTTACTAGCTTATTATGGTTGATCTGAAACTGCAGACGTATTCAAATGCCGAGTAAATCAAGGAAGCTGTCATAATTAAAATAAAATAAATAAAAATAATACGACATAATAACAATTCGAGTAACAAGCTCGTAATTCTTTACAATAGAAAAGTGACACAAATCGAAATAAAACGTCAACCGTTTAGCCGAGTAGATTGTAACCGGCTGGTTACTTTCCAACTCTCTTTACCGTCTCTTCTTAAAATCCTTTATTTGGGGGTGGTTCTTCTTATAAACATTAAGGGTTGTTGGGCGCCGGCTAGCCTCAGTCGATAATTCTTCTGGCCTCAAGGAGAAGGGAAAGGATAAATAAATAAAAATCAATAATCTTTATTAAAACCTGTTGGGTTCTTTTTGTCTTAGAAATCGCCTTTTATCTGTAAGTAACACATGTTAAAAGAAATGGGGGTGAGGCGGTACACACTCCTGTGAAAATAAAGTTAACTCATTCATACACAAAAAGTCACTGCATATAAAGGAAAACATGTATTTATTATGTGAATTAAATCAAAGTATTTACTCTCAAAACCGCCGAGTACAGAAAGAAAATTAATTCGTATTTCATAAATTCTTATCCACTTTAGTCGAAAGTCAACACAAAACTGCTGTAAATGCATGTAGTAACGCTTCCAGGTACGAGTCGTTAAAGTGAATACAAACAGTGCTGATAAGCACTGAATTGAACGCAACACTAGTAGGTAATTTAAATCGCCCTTACAAACATACCAATTTATAAGTTTTGTAATAATAAAAATACTACAACGAAATAATAAATCGACCACGAGGCGAACTACAACGAAATAACAAATCAACAACGAGGCGAACTACAACGAATTATTGTCTACAAATACCTCTAGTTCATAAGTGCACCAGGACTTGGAGGTCACTTTGTCGCACGATCGATGTGGAAGTCGAATGAATTCCGACCGCCCACTGCAGGCTGCTATTCGCTTTTCAGTTGGACCAATCACAGGCAGGCTGGTTTATCTTGATCTCAATTTGGTACTCTCCAGCTGGATTGTGCACGTACCGACAACGGAACACCGACAAGAAATTCTCGTCTACAGTAGTCGGGTAAATTCCAAAATTTCTTCGGCGCTCTGTGAAGAATCGTTTTCGTATTCTGCACTGGCTCGATGGAGATGATTTCACTCGGTTCTTTTGCTTGCTTTTCTTATAAAAGTCGCCTTAACGCTTTATTAATCTTCGCGCTTATAATTTGCGGGCGCGACTGACATAGATGTTGCTCCGTAAAAAGGCGGCGGGCAACTCCCCTCTGGTGCTTGAAATCCCCGTATTTATACTTTCTCACTTTGTATCCACTGACCTCAATTCGCTTTATCGCGCAAACTCGCACATGTATAAATAGTTTGAACGCCCGTGACTTAAGCTTTTGACACTTTGGCAGCGGTAGAGAATAGACGGATTTGAATCGCTCTACTAGCTCTCAATTAATTATTTACAATGACTCGGACTTTGACCTTAGCGTTAATACTCGTTATTTCTATGCAGTTTTGTACCCTAATTTACCTATTTACATACGATGAATGCAATTCTATCTACGTCGCGATATTGGAATGGAATGCATACTCAGCTACAATAACTTGAAATAAACAATTCGCCTTTAAATGCATTCCAATTCAGTCACATCATTCATACTTGGGAGTCATGATTACATTTAGACTGGACACTTGAATCACGTAAAAATAAAAGTTTAAATAAGCTGTACAGAAATACTGTTACAAGATTAACAGTCGACTTACCTTAATCATCAAGAGTGTCACAATTCTAAATATGTCACTTTTGTTAATAAATGAATCACACTTCTCAACAATTTGTTTTATGTCGCTTTTCTTAATAATTGCCACACAAACTCTTTCAACAGTCAGACATAAAATCTTCCAGACATTCCCCTCTTTTATGAAAAATGACACAACTCCATCTATTGGTTTAATATTGTAAAATATTTTGTGACACTTTACCACATAAAAATATCATCTATTGTAAACCAATAATGATCAAAATCTCACTTTTCCTTTGCATAGGCGATATGTAATGACTGATGACCAAATAAAGTATTCAACTTTTTTTAATAAATTTATTTCATTGTAATAAAAACAAAACTTCAAAGATAAAAGTAAACACAAAAAATATTTCGATTTCATACTCCTTATCCTAAATCATTTTAAGCTTAACCAAATACCATACCATTCTTAATTTCATGTGACATGGTATTTAAACAGATTATAATCTACTTGTACTGTTCTGTTGGCAAGTATAGTTCTAAGCCGCATGTGTTGCCCTTTGGATGAGGACAAACATTATGCAGAAACTGTATAGTTGGTTGAGTTATAAAACTACAGGGAGGGATGCGATCTAATGCCGTGCAAAAAATCATCTTGTAGTGTATATGGTTCCTCATCATTTTCTAAAAGTAATTAAAATTAATTGTGTGTATTTAATAAACCATTGTTACCTGCACAATCCATTTGTAGAATGTCCGACTCCGAATTGGAAATTTTGGATTGGGTGGAGGGGGTCCACTCACCACCGGACGTGCGGACTCCGGGAGAGGTGCAGCCCCAACCGGCGCCGAGGAGAGTACGGTCAGTGGGGACCCAGGCAGGCCCACCCGTCGTCGTGTCCGTGGATCATAGACCCGTGCAGAGGACGGAGCAAACGACCGCCGCCGAACACCGCCCAACGAGATGCCCGTTGCCAGGGTAATGGGGGTGCGCATTCCGGCCTTAGCGGGGCACATGTGTGGCTGTGCGGACCACTGGAGAAGGGCCTGCCCGGCGCCGCAGGGTCGGGTGGTCTGCTCCAGGTGTGGAATCATAGGACGGTTGTCCCGAGATTGTCCGGCCCGGGGCCCGTTCGGGCATTTCGCGTTGGGGGGCCGCCGTAATCATGTAATAAATAAATTTATCAACCGATTCTCCGAGAGTTTATGTGTCACACTTGTCCGCTACCGGTGTTTTAAAGGTTAACGTCCCGAAAAGAGTTGGAACTCTTTTCTTTCCGAAGAAAGGGGGGTGTGTAACGAACCATCTGGAATTTCTACATTTAGTTTGCCGTTCATGAGGACCACCCTGTGGTCTTCGTTACGCAAGAAGACCGTGAGCTCTAGCATTTTCCGCGATTTTGGAATTATTTTTTTGTAACCACCGAAGAATGTTATCCTGGAGAAGATGAGGAACAATTAATATTTTTCTGTTTCAGTGCCGTTAATTGTTTATAAGCTGTTTTAGTTTCCCATTATAAATAAAAACGAGTTCAAATCGAGTTGTTGACAAGTTTTGCAGTCCAGACCGTATTCCTGCGTGTTGCGATAAAAGTGGTAAAGCGATAGCGCTGTTTGAAAGGAAAAGTGCAAGGAAGCTAGTTGCAGATTGGATTGATGAGTATTTAGGTTTGATTGCGCTTAATTAGGTAAGCACTGTTAATGAATGCCAGGTTAATGCGCGGCAGTAAACCTTGTCAGAAACCGTCGAGAAAGGTGTCCACAGAGGGGCTGTAATTTTTCTAGTTGTTTGCAAGTTGTTCCAGATTTTTAAGATAACCACAGGAGGAGTAATTAATTAAAAACCGAATTATTTTCTATCGCGCTCGGTGCGAAGACAGGATTTTCCCTGTTCCACTTCTACCAAAATGGGTTTCCTTTAAAAGGTAATCGCTCAATTTGGGAAGGATCTTTTTTGCTTCATACTTTCAAGTTGTAAGTAAGTAAGAAATTCGATTGAGAGTTCTCCACGAAGTTTTCGAATCGTGCCAACATCAGTCAATTTAAGATTTTTTAGTTTTGTTTATAAGAGAAAGGCTTTTACACCTGGTTACCCCCGTTACGTTACGGATTGTCCCAATAATGGGTATCGCCATCCAAAGAATTAATGTTTTTGGCAGAATTGCTATTTTCCAGGACCGAAATGTTCTCCAACGTATGTTTCCAAATTTATGCTATAAGCCGTTTTTCAGTCCGCAAGAGCAAATGTTTTAATACCGTATTTCGCAGGATTACTCGGAATATACTGGCTAAAAGGACATTTTCCTCTAAATGCCAAGAGTTGCTCGTTTAGTGTGTTATAAATTCTGGAACACAGTACAAGCTGTTAGAAAAAGGTAGCTATCCGAAACTCAAGTCTGTTGTGCAGTTCATATCACCCCTATTTTTGACCAGTTAAGTAATGCTGCAGTACTACAATAGATGGTAATGAGCTTTTCGAACGTGCCACAGACATGTAGGTAACTACTTATTTTTGATAGAAACGGCAGGGATTAAATATCAATAAAGTGACGAAATTTATCGGTTAGTGCTTGTTCACAATGGACATAAGCGTAACAAAAACATAACAGATACATAAAACATAATATTGACATAAGATATAATTTTACGCAGGTGGAGAAAGTGTTCACAGTGACCGTAAGATTATAATTATCTGCGTGGGCGCAGATCCGAAATTTAAACACGGCAAAACGTCAAGAACATAGCAATATTATTTGTGGTGTATATGTGTGTGTGTTACTGAAATGGAAATTTCATCGGTTTTATTGCTTTTGCTGTTAAGAAGAGTTGTTACAAAACAAAAACGGCGTTGGTAGGTCAGACCTATTAATCGAGAGCGAGAGAAAAGGGGAGAATTTAAGCGATTGTGTCTAGAAATGAAGCTGCATGAAGAAGAATAGTTTTTTTCATACACCAGGATGACTCCAGCATTATTCGATCACCTTATATCTTTTGTCCCCTTTATTAAACAAGTAGGGTTTTAATAGCACCAAACTAATTAGTAATTCGACCTCTATGTTTTCCATGTCGTGTTGGATATAATCAAAGAACAACACACGAACGACCAAACCACACCAAACTATGAAATAATGGGCCAAAAACTATGTACCTACCAATTTAAAAATAACCAGATTATGTTGGCAGAAGAGATATCATCGAAGTTAGACGTAGTAACTGAAATGTCAAACCATCAGCGCAATGCTGCATCTTTGTACTCAACAGAAACACCTAATTCCACTAGATTTTTCATAAAATCTACGTAAAGTTGAAACCGACACAACTTTATGTATTTTTTATGTATCGTTTCGGTACGACATAAAAGATACGCAAACATTTACAAAAATATAAAAATTATGTAATTATTGTGAACACATACGTTGGTTTGCTACTATTCAACATTATGAATTATGTACCTGTTATGTTTTTGTTACGCTTATCAAGTCCATTGTGAACAAGCACTTAGAATATTTATGTTCGTAATTTGTGCGTTTTTTTTTGTACCAATAATTTGATCTCATTTTCACATAAAAAGACTAACGACGTAGCAGTGTTTGAAAAGTTCAGCAAAATATTTAACTTTCACAATACACAAGTTGTACTGTACTACAAACTTTTCAGAAAAGTTTACAATTTCAAATTAAATAAAAAGTTGAAAAAGTCAAAACGACAACTTGTATCGTTTATTTCCGTTTTGTAAAGGATCTACTGAATCGTAGAAGGCGCTCTCCCAGAAGTTTGGACGCTAATGTAATAGAGATCATTTATTGTTATTCTTTGGCTTACTTAAGCCTAACTTTCGTAGGACGACCTACCCTTATTCGTATTTATGATAATTGCAAAACGTTTAAGCATGTTTTCGTGCAGTATATGGAATAACGAGTCAACTAGCGCCCATACACTAAGGAATGTACACTTGTCGCTCCTTTCGCTACTTCGGATGGGAGGAACGGGAGCGCGAATGAAGCATGTGTGAGTAACAGCCCCCCCTCCCCTCCAATTTTGAGATGCGAGCCAAAATCACCAGAGACGATGATCACGTCATCGACATAGACTAACACATTGGGTTGTAATTTTTTTCAATAATACGTGGCCATGTCGCCGGTGCATTCGTTAGCCCAAAAGGCATTCTGCAAAATCGGTTCAAGCACGGTAAAAGCAAAATGGTCTCAAAGATGGAGCTATTCCAACTTGCTAATATGCGGATTTGATATCGATGGAGCTGAGGAAACAGGCGTCTCGGTAGTTAGTCTAGAATCGTAGAAACATAAGGGATAGGAAAAGCGTCCCTTAATGTGACCGAGTTCAACTTCTTATAGCTTTTATAATATAAACTTATTTTTTAAGAAAAAAATAGACAATATGGCGATTTTCAGTGGAATCGGAGATATCCATGGTGTGACTCAATGGGGTAGTGGACCATTTCCTGATCGTCGGATGGGAAGATTCGACCACGTAACCACGTTTTTCTCCGAAAAAAGGAAAAGGTCAACGTGTTTCATTCCTCCGACACCCCGAGGGGATACCGGAGGCGGGCTGCTCGGGGTTTCCTGACCCTCTTCAGCCAGAGATCGAGAATGTAAAGATGGGTAAAGTTAAGGATGGGAACGGAAGGAATGGAGTTAGGGTGCCGAGAGGGAAGAGTACTGCTCCAGCATTCGCCTCGTCGATTTCAAAGCTACGTACGTCTGAGAAAAACTCACAAAATCCAAGACAGAGCGGTTGGCAGCGGGAGTCGAATCCACAACCTCCCGAATTGCAGTCGGCAATGCAACCACTGCGCCTCCGGCTTCGGTTTTCCTCCGAATTAAATTAATTTAAAGGTACTTCAGCGAGGGAAAAGTACAGCACTCGCCAATTAAATTTGTTGTCGTAAACAATTAGATAAATGCATTCTACGCTCATTTTTAAAGAAAAACTTACATTACAAAGTAAGAATAGGATGTCCAATTCGGCGATGCGCTTTCATTTATAGAGTTTATTTTTGCAGTTTAGAGCGAATACTTGTATACTTATTTCTCAGCGTGTAACAATGCAACGAAATGCAAATTAGGAAAATGATATGAGTTAGAAGGACGTAAAACTAAATAAGTAAAACATGTGGAAAATATGCTTTGCTCACGAGGTACCAAACTAAGGTAATTTGTTTTGCTTTTTCATGAATAATGTTTTAGTTAAATCAACCAGATGTTAGTGTTAAGGATATGTACAATAAATTTCTTCTTATTAAAATCGAATGACAAACTTATTTCCCAATGAGGTATTTCAAAAAAGTATTACCTTTTCAAGGCAAGGGTAAAACGGTTAAGTGACAATTAAAAGATCACAATTATAACCTCTTTTCAGAAATATACGTATAAACTGAAGGTCTCGACCCCCTTTCTCGTTCTTAAATTTGTATTAATTGACCTCTATACAATAGAGAATTGAGCTGCAAACGTGTTTTGGTAAACAAGAGCAATTTATGTTTCCAAAAGGTTTTATTGCGTTGGGAAGGGACTAATTTTCTACGTAACAAATACAGTTGACGTTAAATGTAAATGCTACCCTACGGTGCTCGGTTCAATTGGTGGGAATCTACGACGTACTTTTTCGTAACTAATTAGTTACGTTACGTTCCGTCAATGTGTTCCAATTACGTTCAGAATATCAAATCTCTTCTTTTGTGATTGTTTGAAAAAAATTCATGCCGTTGAAGGCCTTAATGAGGCATTCGCACATTTACGTTGCGCAATCGTCATTGAATGTGATTCTGGAAAATTTTCCCTTGAGAGAAAAATTCCTTTTAACATAGAAACTCATTCTCGTTTCATCAATTGCATTAATTTACTAACAAATTGAAATAATTCACCGATATCGCTCTTCTACCAATAGAATTTCTATTTAATGCTTCAAGTGAAAACTAGAATTATTATACACTTTTAAACTGAAAGATTAATTGTAAACTGACAGTATAACTATTCCAAAGGAATTGATGTATTTAATGCGTAGTATAATAAAAAGTTTCATTCATTGATGTTTGCGTCAAAGTATAAAAGTCAAAAATTATACGCTTCTTGCCAAGTTTATTGTAGCGCCCCCGAATATTTTCGTTTATTAGTCTGTTTGTGAAAAATGTTAAATTGCACTTATACTATTACTTTTTATTCCAGTGTTTCTGGTAAGTAAACATTATGTCTTGTTACAACAATTTCATCTAGATTATTACAATGGAACTGAATTTGTTGCTCTAGTGACATCCAGATTTTTGTGAGACCGAAAACTTTCTAATTTAGAAAGTGGAAAATGTTTCCCCAAATCGTGTATACAACAAAAAGTTAATTTTGCAGCTCACAATATTCGCAGAGTAGTCGAATTCCTTTATTGAAAAAAAGTAATTAGTTTCTTGGTGTAAAATGCAACCGCGTAGCTTGTTTCCGTATTTGACAGGAAATTATAAAATAAATTCGTAAGTGTGAAACATACTAAAAACAAACGTGGGGAGCAAATTGTTTAAAAGAAATGGTGGTTAATCACCCTGACAGTGTGCACGACGATGTAGGATGATTTAGTGAAGAACGTGATATATAAAAATTAACCATAGAACCAATTTAATTTAATGTTGTGTTTTTGTTTTCAAACGCGATTGACTCTGACCGTTAATGTTAATAACATTCAACATGGAATCGACGCGATATAAATAAATGCGCCGAGTGTAAATAAATTACGTTACGTAATAAAGTAAGCTTTTGTTAATTAACTATTTCGTGTATTGTTTAAATAAAAATAAACCCCTAAAGAGTATCTAAAAAAAGCGGCAGAGGACCTCGATGTGGCCCTACGGAGTCATTTGACCCATTTTCAATAGGCTTATTACTTGTGGCATATAGGTCAAATGTACAAAGTTTGAATCAAATCGGTCCAAGCGATTGAGAGTTATCGTGTTCACGGACAGACGGACACCATCGACTCCCCTGTAAAGCTTGCATCGCTTTGCTTTCGCGCTTAATAAATAAAATCGTTTAATTTCTGTTCTAAATTTATAACGAAGTTTAAGTGGTAGTAAATAGCAAGTAAACGATTTTATAGGGTTTTCGCTATAAAAAGCGTTGCACGTCATTGATTTGATGGCGTCAACAATACACAGCATTGCCAAATATTCCTAAGGTATGCTGATATATTAATCTTTTATTTAGGAAACACTTTTAGGTTATGTTTCTACCATCCAAAGGAACTAGAAAATTCAGAGATCATTTTTTGGGTTCTCTGTGTGAAATAAATCAACTTACTGTGCATAAATAAAACCCCTCCCTACTGTGCTGCGACGGGTTCAAGGAAAGTGCAGTCTACTAAGTGTGTAGTATGTACTATTAGCATTTTGTGTATAACGTATTTTCTGCCGTTGTGAGCAGAAAGATGAGGAATGTGGGCTTTGCTGCATTATGTAAATGTTTCGGAAGTTATAACCCATTGCATAGGCCATCAGCAAATAAATATCAAGTTAATGCTTGCTTGAAATCTTGACTGATTTTACGTTATTTGGCCAACTCTTGCCGTAGTGGAATTTGAGACTAGTAAGTTCAACCGAGACAAAAACACAAGAAATTTTATTTAACTACATAAAATGATAATCAACATAAGCTGATATGATCGTAAAAAGGCGAAAGATACTTTTCAGACTATTTTGTTAACATAAAAGAAAATCAATTTTAATACACAGTTCTCGTGACTTAGGTAATTGCAGTGTCCAGTTAATCGTCATCACTCAACTATCATTTTCACCCAGTTTATAATGATTGGGGCCATTTCTGCAATATCCAATTGTTTTTTGCGTTCATACCATTCCTTTATTATCTTTTCGGTGTGATTAATTGAATTTTTCCACATTTCTGAGGTTGCAATCGCAAGTGCTTCCTTCTACAAGTTTAAGTTTATTGTGTAACCAATCTTGAAAATCTGCTTTTCTCCACGAGTTGTTCGGATTTTGTGTCAATAAGGTGTTGTGGTAAGAAGCATTGTCCAATACGATAACACTTGGTTCTTCTAAATTTACTGATAATTGTTTTTCAAACCAATGTAAAAAGTTTTCACGATTCATTTCTCCGTGGTAATCGCCAGTACTTTTAGATGCAAATACGAGATCTGCGATATCAAAGCTTCGTTTTGTTTAACAGCTTTGGAAATTCTGCTGACCGTAGAAATGTTTAAATGTAATGCTGCCGCAACGCGCTGAAGATGATCACAATTAGTAGTAGTCAGAAGTAATTGAAACCATTCTTACCTCTTGAACTGAACCTAATGGTAATAAGGAACCCCCATTATCTCGTTCCTGTTCAAAATATTGAATTAAAGAGGCAAGGAGTTCCTTCGCTTTACTGTTCAAATGTTTCGGCATTGTGGCCAGTACAAATGCAAATAACGGTAGAATGTACACAAACAGCAATTTTTTTCTGAAAAGAACACATTTTTTTTTGCACTAAGAGCGAAGATGAATAATAACAACAACCACAAGAATAACCGAAAACTTTCACACGCAAAAACCAAACCAAAGTGTCAAATGTCACCAAATAACGTTTGACAACATTGTAAAAAAAATTCCGAATCTGCCAACTTATTCTCCCAAAAAGTAACTAAATAATAATGAATAGAAATCCGCCAAATCTTGATTTAAATTGGCATGCCATTTTCTTCTGTTGATGACGTGCAACGCTTTTTATAGCGAAAACCCTATACTTTCGTAGTATTCTTAATGTCTCGCATAGCATAAAAGTTTTAATTGGCCTACTCCTTTTTATTTACTAGCAATTAACTTTTGCATTTTTGAATTAAATATCTACTAAGAGCAACACTAACACATACTACTGCTGGTCACAAACTACTTATAAGTTTAAAGTTGAAACAACAAAAAATAAAAGAAAACAAAATAATTAATCTTTCAACTTTAACGTCAAGACCAGAACGATGTTCTGCGCATTGGCACATTTAGAGGGGATAAATTTCGGATACCTATTTCTGATACCGGCGGCGGCTGTTGAAGCTTCCCCGAAGCTGGTGATCGAATGGAACGAAGCTGTAATTTCGTTCAAGACACTATCGCGAACTCGCACCTTTGCTATTCTGCCAAACTCAAACCGCTACATCATAGCAATTGTCCGGCACTGTTCAGCGGTTTTAAGACGTTCGCTACCGCACGAGGATATCGACAAACCCCTTAAATTCAATGTTAGTTTATGCGTTCATAACAACATGGGACCTTTTTTAACGTAGCGTTTTATTATATTAATCCTAATATCGACAAATATTTAAGGTTTTCAAAAAAACTAGATAAGGAGTACTGTAAAATCTAAGACCATGTACAATTCACTCACGAGTCTTGATAGTTAGTAACCGGTGCCACATGTTAATGTAGAGGTAGTTTCTTCGACCTACTATTCCCAAGAACATTTTAGGTTTGGCAGATCCAGCATATACCGTGTGGTGCACGGTAAGTAGGAACATAGGGATTTAATGGGAAATTAGTTTTATGCAATATCCTGCCCTCCTGTACATCTTACAATTTCAAGTTGTTCAGAATTAAAAGGTGCATACAAAAATGTTTTTACACGTTATGAAATTTTGGAAATCATAATTATATTTTTTAATTTGTAGTTGGTCTATTGTAACGACATGGAAATTATTATTGTCATACAAGAAAGCGGTCAATGTTTTTGTTTACCTTTTTTATTTCGTACAATTTCCGGGTATTTTGTTTGCTTTTATCTGTTATCAATTGTAAATGCTTAATTGACAGGTGGATGTGATTTATCGCCTTTTCTGTGTAGTTAAAAGAGATGAATTTTTATTTTTCCTAGTATTAATGTCTGATGAGAATTTGTTTAGTAATTATTCGACCTTGGTCTTTTAACGTAAATTAGGGGGATATTTTCTGTTGTCAACCGTGTATGATTGGTTGTTATAGTTTTGATTTCGCTTTAAATAAGATTTGCATAGGAATAGCGTCACTTTTTGCCATAGTCTACGTAGAACCACGTTTCATTGAAATTGGCTTTTTGCCACAGTCAACAAAGAAATACGTTACATCGAAATTTAAATCAGCTTTAAGCCAAGTTCAGGGCCCAAGTGCGGTCAATTTAAAATTCGCTGTACGCACAGTTTACGCAATTACGTCTTGTTTGAAGATTTACGTCAGTTTTTTTTGCTACGTGCAGTATCGAACTAGGGTAGAGGTGCCAGTTGTGGCTACTTTAAGGCAAGAGCTAACTTTAATATTTTTTACGCGTTTGTCAAGTAAAATTGAATACACAACAACTATTTCATATACTTGTTTCATGTTTTCCAAATTGAATTACATAGGATAGAGATAGATAGCACGTTATAGTTTATTACACAAATTAAAAAAAGCGTAAACTTTCAACATCTACCAGTTATGGCCACGAAATCACCAGTTTTGGCCAGTTGAGCGCTAGTTTTGGCCCCATACCTACTTATAGCACTATTTTTATAATTTGGCCAGTACCTATAGGTAATTACCTGGTTAGGAAGTGGAAAAACGAAATTTTTGCAAAGTGCATTATATATTATGCATAAACCAACTTATACGTACTTTCTCTTTTAACATAACATTAACATAAAAACTAAAAAAGGAACTTATGTGTACTACTTTATAATTTCTGGCACAGAATAAATACGATTATTTTTTTTATTGGTGCATTAATAACTTCTTTAACTGCATCAATATCATAAAGTAATAAGTCATCCTTCTCTGGCCATTCCCAGCCCACTCCGCTCGGAGACATTGCAGAAACAAGGTATTGGTCTTTTTCCCTTCTTACTACCTCTCCTGGATAAAAATATTCATTGTATTCGACTATTACAAATGTACCCTGATCTAGGTTTTTAATATCTGCTTTTTGGATTGTCCTATTTTCTTTTTCCTTTTCTATCATTTTTTTTGTGGCATTTGTCTTCTGTACCTTTTCCTCCCTTTCTCTTTTTCGTGCTTCTTTCTGTTCCTCCTTTTCTAATTTTTCCTTCTCCTTTTTTTCTTCACGCTCAAGCCATTTATCTGAAGTTAATACACTTATCATTGGCTCTTTGGTTTTAAACTTACCACTATTTGTAGGGGTGTTTGGCAGAATGAGTATATCACTAAGGATGTTTATTTTCTTGTTTTGAGCATCTTCGCTTGTAGTGTTACTTGATACTTTTTTTCCTCAGTTGTTTCATCGTTCTTCTTCTGCTTCTCATTATCGATTAAATTTAAGCTTGAATCTAAATGGCACCTGTCAGGTTTGTGATGAGAGTCATTTTCTATTTTTGTCGACTCTTGTTCATTAATCCTTTCACTTGAACCTTCCTTCCTATACTTGCTTTTTAACGCCATGGTATTTTCTTCTAATATATGTACTTCGACATGGACACTGCTTTGTTTCTCTGTTTCATTGGTTTTTTCCTCTAATTCCCTCTTTTCGTTCTTACTTAAGCTTAATTCTTCAAGGTGTTTTTCTTCAAATATATTGGCAAATCCGGTTGCTATACTCTCGTCGTTGAGTGTATTTATTGCAGTCTCTTGCTCATTCATAAATTCCAAGTATTCAGGGAAGTCGAACTCAAGCACATTGCCAGTTGAATCTTGTTCGTACAATTCGATTGTTGACGTAGTACTAGACGTCGCAACTTGTGTTTCGATCTCTGTTTGAATACTTGACCAAATACTCAATAGAAATAAAGCACGATCATCCGTTGGTACGTCGTTTCTTCCTCTGCATTCTTTGAAATTACGTAAAAGATTGGAATCAATTTTGGTCTCCAAGTAAGTTAGGTGTTCTTTTATTGTAGCCGTTTTAGGCAAATCACATATTTCTTCAGGTGGATTTATATTTTGTATTGTACATTTGCTGTAGTCAACGCTATCCGCACTAAATGGATAAAGTCCACATGTTCTGAAGCCATTGCGGATGGTGGTAGTGAAGGAATTTTCAGTTAAAATTTTGTTTAATAACCTGGGCACGTCTTTCTTCTTAATTTCCTGTCCGTCATTGTTGATTCTCCACATAGTAACTTCTTTCTTCCATTTGATTTTTAATGGAAAAAAAAAACAGCCACGTCAAGTGGCTGGAGAATATGTGTAGTGTTAGGGTATAGGCAAACGATTATAATTTTGTTTTCGCGGCAGTAGCGGCTTAAGTCCAGACTAAGATGTGACGTATGGCCGTCCAAAAACACAACAACAGGAAATTTAACCTTTATCTTAATAAGATATGGATGAAAGACGTTTTGAAAGTACTGCAAAAATGTCTCGGCTGTCATCCATCCATTCTTTGATTTGCCTATACCCCATCCCTTCGGTGCAGACTTTATGTAAACTGATGGAATTCTATCGAACAATAGCCAAACTATACAACAACATATCTTTGAACCTTAAAAGTTGTCCACAGTCTTCTTTCAAGGCTCAATTAATCTTATTAGAGGGACAGACAACCACGCACTTATTATAATATTATTACTTCATTAATAGATATAAATTAACTGATTGCATCTGACCATATCATTTGCAGATGATTATTACTTGTTTGATTCACTTTTTGCTAGTACTCACTAATTATTTATAGACGAGTGCATAAATGATTGTAGGCTATATATATATCAGGGTTCAGTGGAAGAACAATCTCTGGAGATTGAACTGCGCCCTGAGGTTATCTTATAGCAAGTAAGATAATAAAGACCATTATTATTATTATTATTATTATTATTATGGTCGGTGTTTCTTGTGAGAACTCAGGTCTAGCCCTGGTTAACTAATCGCACGGATTAAAATCAAGTAACGATTAGTATCTGTGTCTGTGTCTGGTGCAGTGTTATGTAGGGTCCTTTAAAAAAAAAAAAAACCACTTGCATTGGCAATCTAGGGATAGTATGTAATTCATACTTACCAACATAGGTATTGATGGGCACAATAGCCAACGCTATAAAAAAAAAGAGGAAAACAAAACAAAACAAAACAGAATCATTATAATAATTCCTGTAATTTCATTAAATGGATTTTATTGTGTAAGTGTTTCTTTGGCTTTGCGTTTGGGTTGAATACGAGTGGGTTGTGATAACGTGGTGTGTTTCTGTGAAGAAGGAGTTTTGTGTTTTTTAACTGTGCTAGGACGTGTAACTTTATTTGGTGGACCTGTCTTTGTGGTGCATGTTGCGTTACTTGTATTTATGGTGTTTCTTTGTTCTTGAGGTTGTATTTGTGAGGTTGCTTGGGTTTTTGGTGGGGATATTACAGTATGTTGTGAGCTAGTAGTGCTGTTAAGGTTGTTGCGTTTGGGTTGAGTACGAGTGGGTTGTGATAACATGGTGTGTTTCTGCGAAGAAGGAGTTTTGTGTTTTTTAACTGTGCTGGGGCGTGTAACTTTATTGGGTGGACCTGTCTTTGTAGTGCATGTTGCGTTACTTGTATTTATGGTGTTTCTTTGTTCTTGAGGTTGTATTTGTGTGGTTGCTTGGGTTTTTGGTGGAGATATTACAGTATGTTGTGAGCGTGTAGTTCTGTTAAGGTTTTCGCGTTTCGGTTGAATACGAGTGGGTTGTGATAATGTGGTGTGTTTCTGTGAAGAAGGAGTTATTGTGTTTTTTAACTTAATAATTATTATTATCGGTGTTTCTTGTGAGAACTCAGGTCTAGCCTGGTTAACTAATCGCACGGATTAAAATCAAGTAACGATTAGTGTCTGTGTCTGGTGAAGTTATGTAGGGTCATTAAAAAAAAAAAATCACACACGTACATTGGACATCTAGGGATACTATGTAATTCGTACTTACCAACATACCTATTGATGGGCACAATAGCCAACGCTATCAGGAAAGAGGAAAACAAAACAAAAAAAAAAAAGTCACTATAATAATTCCTGTAATATTATTAAATGGAGTTTATTGTGTAAGTGTTTCTTTGGCTTTGCGTTTGGGTTGAATACGAGTGGGTTGTGATAACGTGGTGTGTTTCTGTGAAGAAGGAGTTTTGTGTTTTTTAATTGTATTTATGGTGTTTCTTTGTTCCTGAGGTCGTATTTGTGAGGTTGCTTGGGTTTTTGGTGGAGATATTGCAGTATTTTGTGAGCCTGTGGTGCTGTTAAGGTTTTTGCGCTTCGGTTGTATACGAGTGGGTTGTTTCTGAGAAGAAGGAGTATTGTGTTTTTTAACTGTGCTAGGGCGTGTAACTTTATTCGGATGGACCTGTCTTTGTAGTACATGTTGCGTTACTTTATTTATGGTGTTTCTTTGTTCCTGAGGTTGTATTTGTGAGGTTGCTTGGGTTATTGATGGAGATATTATATTATATATAGATATTATGCATCATTCCCCAGCAAATCCAAGGTATCAGCAAACCATTTTCTTATTTTCGCTTCTGTTATCAGTGACCTTGCCTTATTTAAATATTCAGATTGCTTATACGACAGTTCAGGATGTCTGTTCATGAAACTTGTAAACCATTTTCGACCCGGAATTCCATCTTTAAATGGCGTTTTCTCCCCTTTTTCGCTAACAATTCTCTTAATTGAAAATAAAAGACCTTCTTTGTTAATTGGAAATCCCATTTGCGCAGTTTGCTTCAACCACTTGACGACTTCGTCCTCGATTTGATTTCCTAGAACGCAATCGGGACCTCTTCTAGCTATTGTTTCCGGTGAATCTCCAGCAATTTTATGACGTAATGTGGTCCGTGGAATATTATAAGATTTGCTTGCTGTTAAGACAGGTATACCATTTCGGATTGCATCTAAGGCAAGGTTTTCTTCATCATAGGTTCGTTTAGAGTTAGACATGCTGATTAATAGGCACCTAACAGGTCGCAGACCTGTAATAAGGTATAAGTACCTATAGTCTATTCACGATTCCAATTAAATTACGCAGGATAAACCATTGATTTATTATTAATTGATTATTACTTATCTCATGTCGCAAGTCTATGGAATAATCTCTGCTACTCAATCTCTGAGTAACAGCGCGAAATACGCTACCAATGTGTTTTTGTAAAACGCCTACACCACAATGATTTTCCCTTAAAAATAAGGATACCTCTTACAGGTATGTATCTAGATAGGTACATTAGGTACTTATTCTGATCAAAAAGAGACTGGTCAAAACTAGAATTGTACTACACCACTTTTGGCTTACGGAACTTTACAAGATCGCCTTAAAGGTCGCTATCAATCAAAGAAAATGAAATTAGGTCGAAGAACAGTGTTTAGTGAAGCAGAAGAGCTTGAAATTGCCCAAACAATTTTGGAACTATCTAAAGCTTTTTATGGTTTGACACCCACAAGTATTCGCGAACTCGTGTACTCTTTTGCTGAAAAGAACGGTGTGGCTAACCGTTTTAATGTGGAAACAAAGAAATGTGGGAAAGACTGGTTGTACTCGTTCATGAAACGTCACCCTAAATTAAGTCTAAGAAAACCGGAGGCTACTAGTCTGAATCGAGTCACGGCATTTAACCGTCAAGAAGTTGAGATATTCTATAATAACTTAGAGACACTGTACGGCCGTTTTCACTTTGAAAGTCATCATATTTTCAATGTTGATGAAACTGGTGTTAGTACCGTGCACGTGCCTCGCAGAATTGTAGCGCAAAAAGGCCTAAAACAAGTTGGCGCTATAACGAGTGGAGAAAGAGGCCAAACAACCACCGTAATCTGTGCATTTAGTGCATCTGGTCAATATATTCCACCTATGTTCATCTTTAAAAGGAAAAGAATGGAAGAGGGGTTGGAGAAGAATGGACCAGTTGGAGCAAGCTATAGATGCTCTCCTTCAGGATGGGTAACCGAACAATTATTTTATGAATGGCTTGTCCATTTTCAAAAGCACGTTAATGCCTCGAAAGACCATCCTGTTCTTCTTATACTCGACAACTATTCCACGCATTCGACTGTAATATCGTACAATTTTTGCCGTAACTCGGGGATACATATAGTGTCTCTTCCCCCCCACACATCACATCGCCTACAACCATTAGATGTCACCTTCTATGGTCCACTGAAGTCTGCTTATTATCAAGAGTGTGACAAATTTATGAAGAACAAACATTACGAAAGAATCAATACAACAGATATTGCAGAACTCTTCCGCGGTGCATTTAACAGAACGGCAACTGTTGAGAAAGCTGTTAATGGGTTCACCACAACTGGAATTTTTCCTCTAAATCGAGATATATTTAGTGAAGAAGAATTAATTACCCTTCCTGTCGAAACAGACGATCAGCAAAATGAACAAAATCCAGAAATAAAAAGGATTTGCATCCCGGGCACGTAACGCCCCCAGCCGAGGAGTCGTCTCCTATTGCAGGGCCTAGTGGAACATGTAAAAATAAACCTAATAGCGTTACCATTGTGCCATCAGATTCTTCTTCGACAGATAATGAGATTGAATCAGTGTCTCAATCGGATGTAACTGATGACGAAGATAAAACTATAGTAATGAAAAAAAATTAAACGGTAGTACAACTTTCAAAGAACTTTGCCAGATTCCAACCCCGAAAACTAGACTCAACAACAGACGAAAACAACATTCCCAAATCTTAACATCCACCCCACTGAAAGAGGATCTTGAAGAGAAAGAACGGAAGAGAAAGAATAAAAGTGCCGTACGAGTGAAGAAAACAATTGCAGGTGATGAAAATAAAACTGATAAAAATATAAAGAAAAAACCGAAAGAGCAAGAAAACGAAATATGTTCTGTGTGCGATGAATTTGGCCAAAATGGTGAACAATGGTGGCGATGTCGTTTTTGCGCTACTTGGGCTCATGCTGATTGCACAAGTGCCTCAAGCCCCTCAACATATATTTGTGATAATTGCACCTAACTATATTAGGTTAGAGCTGGAATAAAAATGTTTATTTCGTTGATTTTACTATGATCGATATTACCCAGCTATGTGGTCGCTTTTACCCCACAGGTCGATATTACCCGATTTTTTCAATGTTACTAAGAATTTAAAATTTTGGAAAAATATTTTGTTTACATAAGATTTGGTAATTAAATCTCGTAGCATAATCCTTTAGCAACCATATACGCGCTTGTAGATTTTTTCCGGGTTTTAATACCCCTAAGTGTTTTAATATTTTTTTTAAATGGTTTGCAATTATTAGTTTTTAGGGGTACACGATCATGTGCCCGTGTGCACATAATCTGGTTTATGATTAGAGGCGCGACATGCTACTATTTATAGACCCCTTTTTTGGGGATTACTATATATGGGTTTTTACGAATTCAGAACCCTCAGGAAGGGGAGTAGCATTTGTGCGTGTAGGACCGTAAGTATAAAAAAAGTTTGCGGCCTGTTTGCATTTTTTTCGCAGAAGATACCAATCACCTCGTCAAAGGAACTGCTACAATCATTAAAATCGTTGACATCAGTCGTCCTCCTCGTCCTTCAAAAAAACTAATGCAGAAGGTGCGCCTCATAATTAAAATCATTCATGTGTGTTTAGATTTATACAAAATTTTATATATTTTAAATATTTATAATAAAGGTCCTCGTCGGCGGCGTATTTTTTTTTCTTTATTAAGGTTCACATACGTCGAAAAAATTAGATTACAAATAAAGCTATAGATATTTCACTCATTCCAATCACAATTAACCTGATAAGTAGTATATTCTGTTAAATCAATTTTTCGAGGATCCACATTTATGTTGCGATAATAGTTATGATATGGTAAGTGTTCTAATTCTAATTCCGGATAATGAAGACTCCACTGGTCCATTTGAATTCTGCTAATCAACCGATCAATTCTAATTTTATAATCCTGTTCATTTTCACGTTTATCCATTTCGATGGATCGAAATTCTACTTCTTGTTCTTCTTCTTCGTCACCATTGAGGGACGAGTATGATGATGCCGGTACATAAGGTGTTATCCAAGGCTGTGACATTTCAGTAGACTCATCAGGAGCAGCAGAACCCTCGTAATATTGGCGCGTATAAGTGTGACGGACGATGCTAGTATTATTAATGCCTGCAATTAACGTAGTAGGATAGCGGCTTTTTAACGTTCGAATTGAGGTTATGTTACATATTTCCTTGTTGGTTAGTGCTTCATGTATTTCTGTTCTCCATATAATTTTCAGTTGTCTTGCTCGCCATAATTGCTTTAAGAAATACAGGATTCTCTTGGGCATGTAGATGTAACCGTATATATTTTCCGGTACAAAGGAACGATATTTACACTTATTCAATACCGCAGCTCCACTTAATGTTTGCAGAGATCGAGGCTGATAGCGATATATTAATTTGGAGCTTCCTTCACCGGCAGGTACAAAGTTAAATTCCACCACGGTAGGCGGCAACTGAATTACTTCTTCTTGCACAATGGTGACTCTCTGCCGATGTCCATCAATTACAGGCACACTTTCTAACACAATGTCAACAAAAGCTTCTACATCTTCCATGTCTTGAAACAAGTGCAATTATAAACAAAATCATAATACTGCAGTTACCAAGGAAGATTTTATAGGTTTATGGTTTCCTGTCGCGGTTTTTTCATTATGATCTCTTTTGATAATAATTTCCGCTTTTAACGTTTTTTCGTTTAATGATGCTGATTGCGGTATTTTTCATCATGGTGCTGGAATAATCGTGGGTTTATGGTTTCCTGTCGCGGTTTTTCATTATGATCTCTTTTGATAATAATTTCCGCCTTTAACGTTTTTTTCGTTTAATGATGCTGATTGCGGTGTATTTGATCATGGTTTTCATTTCCTGGTGATTAGTTTTCAAAGGATGCCGCGCGAGTATATAAGAATCTCACTTATATTATTATAGTTAGTATCAAAATTGTATTCGAGTAACAATAATGGATCTAAATAAATCCTTGCAACGAATTAACGCGATTGGAAATGCCGTTGAAAGAGCCGTTATTAAAGTTCGAGACATGGAAGTGGGAAAAATATACGAAATAGAAAAAATCAAAGCAATATCAACCCAATATGGACGAGGGATAGTGTGCGAAATAGCGGGTAATGCTTCAATTTTCCTACCGCAGCGGATGGTTAAAGAAATGGAAGAAAACGTGATCGATCAATTGAACAATTTGAGGATGGGCGTCGTGTTAAATGGTTTTCTCAAGAACGACACGTCGAAAGTAGAATTAACCCATTATAATCCAGCGTCCTATTTATAGGACAACACACAAACAATTTTTTTAAGAAAAATATTGACCCCATTTTCTACTTCTGTCGATAATTTCGATTTCAACAGGGTTCTAGAAGTGTTCTCTAATTTTTTGAAGTTTGAAGAGGGTCAAGTTAGAGATTTATAATTTCTTGAAAATTCACAATTTTCTTTTGGAATACATTACTTTACATAATATTTGTTTTTGGTTTCCTATTGCAATATTTCTATCATTCAGCTACATAGATACATTCATTGATATATAGTGATTGTAACTATTACCATTTTACCCCTTATTTTGATTACATAACTTCTTTATAACCCTCAAAATTTGACCGTCCTATTTTTAGGACGCTGGTATTTAGAAGTATCGTCCAGCGAATCCCACATTAGTTACCATGCGCATATAATGTATTGTTGGATTCATTATCAACTTACCATTTACGTTGCTTTCCTTACTGCATACACATCAAAATTGTAGTGGTGTTGTTTATTGTGTGTTTTATATGATACTTGCGTGGTGTAAACAGCAACAATATGGACTATTATAATACGAGGGCTCTAACACTGGCGGAAATTGAAGATATAATAAATGATCCTAATTTTATGGAAGATGTTGAATCTGCTGACATCGTTGTTTTACCACCGGAAACTGATTATCTCACAGACGAAGATGAAGCTGATGATGATATTCTGGGAATTGCTGAAGTGAATGATGTTCCAGGTGAGCTTGAGCTTCAGTACACGACATCACAATCAGAACGAGTTGAGGTAAACGATAGTAATAATACAGAAATACCGGCCAGTCACCCTAAATGCACGTCCACTAAATCGAACAAACGAAAACGGATACTTACCGATGTTTCTCCTACATGGCGTAAAGTGCATCCATCCTACACAAAACTTCCAACCGAAGGTAAAGGGGCTACTGTACGATTTGAGAACATGACAACTAAACTAATTGACAAAACTCCGTGTGAACTGTTTGAAACGATGTTCACTGATGATGTTATAGACTACATAACGAAAGAAACTGTTCGATATGCATCAGCAGTAAAAAATGATACTAAATTCACATTGTCATCAGAAGACATAAAGGCATTTTTAGGAGTATTGTTGTTCTCAGGGTATCACAAGCTGCCATCAGAAAGACATTATTGGAGTGAACAAGAGGACCTTGGTGTAAATATTGTAAAGAATTGTATGTCGCGAAACAAATACCTAAAAATAAAAAGTTATATACATTTCAACGATAACGATCAAGCTAACGTTAACAAATCTGATAAGGGTTTTAAAGTTAGGCCACTTATCATCCAGATGAATGAAAAATTTCAGCAATGGGGTATTTTTGTCAAAGAGTTATCTATCGATGAGATGATCGTGAAATATTTCGGTAAACATGGATTGAAGCAATTTATACGCGGAAAGCCAATACGATTTGGATATAAACTGTGGGCTTTGTGTTCTTCTAATGGATACTGCTTCCAGTTTGACTTATACTGTGGTGCTGAAACCTCAACAAATGTCGCAAGAAATGGTGATTTAGCTTTAGGTTCGAGAGTCGTTGTGAATCTTCTTGACTGCGTAGAAGATGCATCAAGTCATTGTGTCTATTTCGATAACCTTTTCACCAGCAGAGACTTGTTGTTATATTTACAACAAAAAGGTTTTCGTGCAACTGGAACTTTGAGGGAAAACAGGTTAGCTAAGTGCCCCATAAAGGATTCGAAGAGTCTTGGAAAAGAGTCTCGTGGTGTTTTTGACTACAGATTTGATTCTAGTGGGGAAATCCTTTTCTTGAAATGGAATGACAACAAATGTGTCACTATCGCCACAAATCATGAAACAATTGAACCATTGCATCAAGCAGCACGATGGGACAGAAAAAACAAAGAAAAGAAGCAAATTCCGCAACCAAGGGTTTTGAAGCAATATAATATTCACATGGGTGGAGTAGATCAGCATGACTGGAATGTGGGCAAGTATGCTGTTCAAATTAGAGCTAAGAAGTGGTACTGGGCGCTATTTACTCGTATGATCGACATGGCGGTTGTAAATTCTTGGATCATTTACAAAATGATAAACAAGTCGAGCATGCCGCTACTCACATTTAGAAGAGCTATTGCAGTAACCTACTTGAAACTTGGAGTAAAACCAGCCTTAGGTCGTCCGATTATGTCATCCGCATCAAAGATTTTTGACGATGTTCGTTATGACAGTAAAAGTCATTTTATGGGAACAAGAGACAAGCAAAGAAGATGTCAAGGGGACAATTGTAAATCAAAGCCATTGACATTTTGTGTAAAGTGCCAGGTGACTCTTTGCAAACAATGTTTTGTTCCGTATCATTCAAAATGACTTTTTTTGCATCTCACGATAAAAAAGAGTATAGTGGCATAACTATCGAATATGACAGTATTTTTTATATTTAGTCTCAATATTTAGGGAATTTATGTTTCGAACATATTACCTACATAAGGACATATTTATAACAGTAAATCCCAGCGTCCTATTTATAGGACGCATCATATTTTCGAAAATGCTGTTCCAATTTTTGTTTTTCAACTTTTTGTGTTCTGTTTATCATATAATAAACATGTTTAACTAGAAAAATCGGTAGTTTTCAAAAAATTTAAAAGTTGGGACTTAATGGGTTAATAACAATAGGCAAAATTGGTATTGTAACAATAATACGAATAAATGTATTAAGCTTGCTTTTGTAATTTTCTGGTTTCGTTATTTGTTTTTTCTTATTGTTATCAAGGTTCTTGGCGATAAGGATTATACCCCCTCCGTAATTTCAACTCCTATATAAAATCATCTAAAGGTATGTGTGAGCAAATTATAACTTGATTGGTTTCTATAACAAGCATCAGTGCGCTTTGTATTTTCTCCAGTCTCAAGCCTCAAATATCAGACAAGTGTTTTCGGATTATTTGCATATTTTAATTATATCGATTTAGGAAAAATGGCTAATACCATCGATAATGTAAATAGCGCGCTTGAAGTTATTGAACATTTTTATAAAAATTATAATCTCGGTGCCGCATGCAAAATTCCAAAGATCAACAGCATTATCAAGGTCAACCTTAGGCAAATTAGATCATTGCTAAGGGAGTCGCTATCGATTGGGGATAAACGCCACCTTGCATCTATAGCGGGAAAAATGGAGCGCTATAAAGTGCTCATCTCTCAGTTGGGGAAACCGATAGCCGGCTCCTCTATGGATAGAAGCCCACTGGTGGAATGGAGGGATTTAGCCACAGTATTCAAATCGAGGGTAAGTACCGGGATAATCATTAATATTGGACACAAAACGCTAGGAACATTTTTTAACGATAGTTGTAAGGTATTTATAACTAGAATTAGGAACATTTTCATGAGATATAATAGCCCGCTTAAGACGAATTTTGAGTTTTGTGCAGAATTTGTCAAGCCATCATTAAATAAAAATGATGAGGCATTAGCATATAGGGAATTTAGTTTTTTAACACAAAATTTCAATATTTTATCAAGCGATTTAAATGAAGACAGCTTGAGACAATTATTTAGCAGTAACGTGGTGGATTATTTGATGGATCGATTGATGCGCTTTGAGGAGCAGGACAGTGGTTGGACTTTATCGAAGATAATTTCGTTAACTGTGAACGTTAACAGTGTGACCTTGATGCATGCGTCATCTTTCATTGAATTACCTAAAGAAATACAAACTAAAAAAGCGATTGTTAATGTAAAAAATAACGATGAAGCGTGTTTTGGGTGGGCGTTGTCGTCAGCCCTCTTCCCTGCTACACACAATCCCCAACGTGTAACATCATACCCATATTATGCCCAAATTTTTAATTTTGATGGTATTAGCTTCCCCATGTCTTTAGACCAACTCCAAAAATTTTTAAAACAAAATCCAAATTTATCTATCAATATTTACGGCCTTACTAGAAAAACACAATCCGATTATGTCACTGTTCCCATTTATCTTAACACCGAAAAGAAAGCGAATCACGTTAATTTACTCATGATCCAGAAGAACTATGAAATTGAAAAAGACGTTGAGAATTCTGTTCTCAATAATAATGATGCGCCCGATGAAGCGGTTCGATTTCATTTCTGCTGGATCAAAGATTTATCGAGATTGGTGCGTTCACAGTTAACGAAAAATTGCAGAAAACTACATATTTGTGATAGATGTCTTCACTATTTTAGTTCGCTAGATAAACTTAGGCTTCACGAATTAGATTGTAAGTTAATTAATAAGTGTAAGATAAATATGCCAAAGCCCGGTTCGCATGTATATTTTAAAAATTACGAGTTCAAACAGACCGCCCCTTTCATCGCTTATTGCGATTTGGAATGTTTAGTGAAAGATTTCCAGGATGATGAGACGCAGAACACCGTGAAATATAAGCAGCATAACGTATGTAGCATTGCATTTTATTTGCATTGCACCTTTGACAATTCATTATCGAGGTTCCGCCTGCAGAGGGGTGAGAAATGTACTAACTGGTTTACCAGCGAACTCGAGGAGATTTCAAACAATCTACAACAATATTTTATTAATCCGATGCCAATGGAACCGTTAAGCGATCTACAAATGCTAGGATATAATGCATCCACTCATTGCCACATCTGCGAAGATCCCTTTTTTGAAGAGCAGGTCAAAGTTCGCGATCACTGTCACTTTACAGGTCGGTTTCGCGGTAGTGCCCATCAGGCCTGCAATTTACGTTATAAAACACCACATATGATACCCATATTTTTTCATAATTTTAGCGGATACGATAGTCATTTTATAAGGATATTGCTCAAGCTATTCCTGGGAGAGTCACGCTGCTACCTAAGAATAAGGAGCGTTACATTTCATTGACTAAGAAAATGGAGAATGCAGATGTCGAATTCAGATTCGTAGATTCGTATCGCTTCATGAGCGAATCATTAGATAATCTAGCGTCCTATTTAAAGTTTGACGATTTCAAAATTTTGCGTAGCACGTTAAGCCATTTAAATGATGAGCAGCTCAAACTTTTAACTAAAAAGGGCGTGTATCCGATGAATATATGGATAGTTGGGAAAAATTTAATGAAACCAATTTACCGGAAAAGGTATAATTTTACAGCAAGTTGAGGCAGTCGCACATTTCAGATCAGGAATATTCGCATGCTAGAAACGTTTGGCGTAAATTTGAAACTCAAAACTTGGGCCAATATAGCGATCTTTATCTAATGAGCGATGTGCTTAGCTTATAAAGGGTGTCCCAAAATTAACGCAAGATTTGAATTTGCCGCCATTTATGCGGTGAAGTGTTGGCAACCCTGAAAAAAAAGCAATTTGACAGCTAACAGTATAGGGTTATTAAAAATGGAGCGTTACACGATAGAACAACGTGTCTTCATTATTAAAGAATATTTCAAAAATCGTGAAAGCTTGGCGGCTGCAGTTCGAAAATTTCATACAAAATATGGTCGGTGTTAACTTCGTCAACTGTGAAGAGATTAATTGAAAAATTCATGGAGACTGGATCCGTTGGAGACGCCAAACACACTGGTCGTCCAAAAACAAGCCGTTCGAATGTGAATATCGAAGCAGTGCGTGAGAGTGTTGCTGACAATCCAGGAACCTCAATTCGACGTCGTGGACAAGAATTGCAAATTTCAAGAAGCTCTCTACAGCGTATACTCACCAAAGATCTGTGTCTTCATGCTTACAAAATTCAATTAACACAACAATTGAAGCCTAATGACCATGCACAGAGAAGAGAGTTCGTTGAATGGATTATTGAACATCAACAAATGGACCCTGATTTTTCGAGCAAAATCATCCTAAGCGATGAAGCACATTTTCATCTTGATGGCTTTGTTAATCGCCAAAATTGCCGCATTTGGGGTTCGGAGCACTCACATGTGATTGTCGAAAAACAAATGCACCCACAACGCGTGACTGTATGGTGTGGATTTTGGGATGGAGGCATAATAGGGCCATATTTTTTTGAAAATGATGCTGGTCAAGCAGTGACTGTTACTGGTGCTCGATATCGCGACATGATTACACAGTTCTTTCTGCCAAAATTGGATGATATTGATGTGTCCAATATGTGGTTTCAACAAGACGGTGCCACATGTCATACAGCCCGTGAAACAATTCAATTACTGCATGAGACATTTCCAGGTCGTGTACTCTCTCGTTTCGGTGATCAAAATTGGCCTCCTAGATCGTGTGATTTAACACCATTAGACTTCTTTTTATGGGGTTATTTGAAATCACAAGTCTATGTCAACAAGCCCACAACCGCCCGTGCATTAAAGGAGGAGATTCAACGCTGCATCAACGAAATTCAGCCACATTTATGCAGAATGGTCATAGAAAATTTCGACAAAAGAGTGCGCATGTGCATGCAAAGCCGTGGAGGCCATTTGACCGATGTGTTATTCCATACATAACCCTATCCTATGTACTTTATGAGTCAATAAAAATATAACTATCAAAAGACTAAAAACGGTGTTTTCTATTTAATTCAAATCTTGCGTTAATTTTGGGACACCCGTTACTTGCAGATGTATTCACCAATTTTAGAGAAAAGTGCATAACAACGCATAAACTCGATCCAGCATTCTTTTTCACACCGCCCGGATGCACGTGGCAATGCATGCTGAATTACAGCAAAGTTAAACTCGAGCTGCTCACAGATGTTGATATGATGCTGTTTGTTGAAAAAGGTATAAGGGGAGGCATAACGCAATGCTGTACCAAATACAGCAAGGCCAATAATAAATATCTGAATGGGAAGAATTAAGATCCTACTAAACCCCCTACTCATATCATGTACATGGATATGGTTAACTTGTATGGGTGGGCTCAAAGCCAGTGTTTACCTTTAAATAATTTTAAGTGGCTTAGTGAGGCTAAATTAAAGTCATTAACTCCTGAAGCGATATTAAATACACCTGATGATGCGATCGAAGGTCTCATTTTAGAGGTGGATTTATCGTATCCTCGGCAATTGCACGATCAACATAAATCGATTCCTTTCTGCGTTGAACACGACACTCCACCAGGCGCTAAAAATAAGAAATTGCTCGCAACCTTGCATTCAAAAACGAGATATGTTATTCACTATAGAAATTTAAAACAATGTCTTCAAGCAGGTCTCATTCTTGAAAGAGTTCACCGGGCTATTAACTTTAAACAATCTTGCTGGTTAAA
Organism: Photinus pyralis; assembly: GCF_008802855.1. NCBI lineage: Eukaryota > Metazoa > Arthropoda > Insecta > Coleoptera > Lampyridae > Photinus > Photinus pyralis. The sequence continues at coordinate 32,619,012 of NW_022170403.1, read as the reverse complement.
ACCATATATAGACTTGAACGCAAGGTTGCGAGCGCAAGCCACTAACGCTTTTGAAAAAAATATATAAATTATTAAATAATGCAAATTTCGGAAAAACGATGGAGAATGTACGGAACCATCGCATTATTAAGCTTGTTACCCGGTGGAGTGGTAGATACGGAGCCAATTATTATATATCACAGCCCAATTTCCATAGCAGAGAGATCTTCGATGATGAATTATTGGCTATCGAGCTATCCAAAACAGAAATTCTATTTAATAAACCGCTATATGTTGGGATGGCAATATTGGAGATTTCGAAAACTAGAATGTACGATTTTCATTATAACTTTATGCAGCATCAGTTTAGCCACGACCGCTTGAAATTGCTGTACATGGATACCGATAGCCTCGTGTACGAGATGGTGTGCGATGATGCATACGAATTGATACGTGCAAATATTTCACGATTCGATACGTCTGATTATCCTGCAAACAACATCTATAATATCCCTAGATGTAATGGAAAAGTCCTAGGAATGATGAAGGATGAATTGGGCGGTAGAATCATAACCGATTGGGTGGCTTTGGCATCTAAAATGTACAGTTATAAAACTATGGATAGCGATAATGATGTAATGAAATTAAAAGGTATTAGAGATTATATTGTAAAAAATAGACTAAGTTTCAATGATTATTTAGAATGTTTAAGGAGCGGGATTACTAAAAGTGTCACCCAAAGCAGCATCATATCAAAGAATCATCATGTATATAGTATGGAACAACATAAAATTGCTCTTAGTAACAACGATAATAAGAGGTATTTGATGCCAAATGGTATCGATACGCTGCCTTGGGGACATTATAGTATTCCCACTGAAATGGACTTAGGATAAGTAATTAGGGAGCATGTTTGTAATTATAGGTATTTATTAGGACCTGAAATTAAATGTATAATAGCTATTAATCATATGTATTCTTTGTAAATTACTTTATTACGATAGGAAATTAAGTGCGTATGTTCATAATCATATTTATTCATTGTAAAATATAATAGCATGTGTAGTTATAATAATAAAACACAAGTTATACAAAATCTGTTTTTTTAATCCACGAGTCATGTGATTTATCCATGCCAAGCCATCGAACGTAGAGCTGGCCTCCTTTACGCCGTAACACTTTCTCAACAAGAAATATATTCGGATGAGCAGTTTTCTGCATTTCTTCCGCGTAGAATTGCCCCATTATTGGTTTACCAAATGAATCACCCAATAAGTACGTAACGGGATTGCCAACTTTTACTTTAACCACCTTGAATAATTCGGTAGAAAAGTTCGGAGTGTAGCCTTTTGAAAACACCGATTTATACTTGGATATTCGTACAAATCGTATTATTATAGCCTAAAGTCACTTCCGCTAGCACATCAATCCATTTATATCTTCCGCGAAGACTGAACCGCTTATATAATGCATTTTTGAAAGTTTTTATCACTCTTTCAACTATGGCCGCTTTCTTTACGCTATACGTAGAGTAATGATTGATGGTATGTTTCAGCATTAACTTTTCAAAATCCTTATTATAGAATTCTTTTCCTTGATCGGTTTGTAAATTGACTGGCACTCTTCCTTCGCACATAATAGCGGTCATGTTTTTGCTCACTTCACTAGCATTCTTCGATTTTAAGGGTCGCGTCCATAGGTATTTGGAGTAGCAATCAATTACGGTTAATATATATTTATAACCTCGATTATCTTTAGAATATCGCGTGAATTCGGCCAAATCAGCTTGCCATAGGTCATCACGATGCTTGATTATCGTTCTTTTTCGAGGAAAATTTTTTCTCGCCGATCTGTGCAATTCCTCGACGACGCCGAGCTTCGTCATCTTCCAAATCACTACCGATAAATGGCGGAGATTCACGCATAGTCAATGCGGCAAAGTCTGTCACCGGACTCATCCCTAGTTTTTCGCGAATTTCATCCAAGTTGCGCTCCATTTCATGCATGACATTCATATGACCATCGGTGATTGACTTAAACGATTTTACAAACATGTGTAGGTATCCATTTGTTACGGCATCGCCATCGTTCACCGGATCAGCTAGATGGGTTAGCCGATTACCACGCATATCATATTGTTGGCTTGCGGCGTTCCGAGTACTATTATCCACATATTGTTTTGTAGCAACATCGCTACCCTTAGCAGGATCGGCAACATTACATATTCTCTTGTTTTGCATATCATAATCATTAGCGGCGGTAAATTGCAAGGTATTCTGTTCGTTATATAATCTTGAGGATGAATGTCTTCCGAATTTGTCAACGCTCATTTTCGGACTAAGCGATTATACCTTCTTCTCGGAGCGCCTCTTCAATGCTTAAAATCTCGTTGTTGTGTCCGGTATGACCGGCTGCTTGCGATGCGTGTAACAGTCTGAGACGCTCGACTAGTTCGTGGGGAGTATTCCAATACACGTACTCCTTCTGTTTATTATTAACCTCCTTCACACCGGCTCCAAAATGTTCCGATAGTAGCGGCTTCACGATCTTAACGTATTTATGCGACTTAGTACCCATGATTTGTTGTCTAGGATCGTAGTTCCTTTTGTATGCGTTAGTAGCTAATAAAATAAAATATCTTTATACGATTGACTATCCTTGAAGGAGTAATTATGCGGCTTTTTGAGCACTAGCAATTCATATAACCCCGGAGTACCGGTATAAAGTGAATTTTTTATGTTTATATCGGGCCCTTTAAACTGCACTGTAGAATCTCCTATAGCCCACTCTTTGAATTCGGAATCGTATCGAAGTCCGTGAACGTGATCGACCTCTCCCGTTGCATTCTTAATCAGCCGGTCGATATAATGACGAGGTAAATGATGATACTGGTCTAAAAATTGCTGATCATCATGTAGCTTGTAACGTTAATCTCATTAAATCCTTGTATGTTAATTGTGTTGCCTATTGTCCCTTTCATATTTTGAATGTTTCGTGAACTAGACCCCTAATCCATTTTTGATAAATCCCGGTCACATTCCTTTCCCCTTATCTGTGTCACATTTTTGCCCGTGGGTCAAGAGCATTCTGCATTAAGTATTAGAATCAAGCACACGAGTTTTGCCACTTTTCGCAATTATTATAAACTTGCATTGAATACCTTGATTAAGGATTAATTTTGGAAAGTTGGGTCAGTAGTTGCTACCCTTTAGTAATATTTTTGGTAGAGCTATATTTCGCTTCGGCGGATTAAATATCGGTGCACATGTTAAGAAGCTCGTAACACCTGCGAGGTAAATATTTAATAACCTGTTCCACATTTAGTTGACTTACCTTTCAGCTTCTTTTTTTATACGCTGAATATCCAAAGACCATTTAACATCTCTCGGCTGATCAACAAACCCTCAGGCATATCTAATCCTCTATCTGGCCGCTACAACATTCGATAAGAAGAGTAGGAGGCTGCAGATAAAGCTTACCCCTCGATTTAGTACCACCTGCTAAGGTGACCAGCCAATAAAGGTCATAAGTTTCCTGTTTGTGTCGTCTATTGTTCCCATTTCGTGTCTTCCTATTTACTAATGTTAATGTTTATGTAAATTTCAATTATAACGTACCTGTTGTTAAGAGGTTGTATCAAGGTACACAAAACTACAACTTTTATATAGTCATCCGTCTGAACTACTGCGACTCATTCGAACGTATAGTCAAATCACCTACTTGTGAAGCGTCAACAAGAGTTTTGCTTTGCATTAGCATACCCTAGGTTAGGTGACATATTGGGTAGCAAAGATAAAAGAAAGATCTTTCTCGTATCCCCTTGTGCCCTTGCAGTACAGTAACTATTTTTATAGAACCTTGTGTAGCCCGTTGCGTCCTGGTGTATCACTCCTCATTTAAACTAGGGAATTTATTTGCCAATATAAAAACCCTCCCGTTTATTGTTGTTTTATTTCTTGTTTGTAATAACCGAGTTGTCCTACAAACAATTGTTTTTAGAGCGGAGACAGTCACTACGATAACTGAATTACTCGATATCGTACGCTCTTGGCGCCCTGATCCTTTCCACCCTATAATTAAACCCACACCTGCTAGCTTGGGGAGTAACAGTTACTTTAGATCAGGATCCCTCGGATTGTCCTTGTCCCTTATTTGTAGAATTTCTAATTCCTCCCGTTGCAAGCTGTGATAAGTTGCTAATCGATCTAGTAGTTTCCTCCGCTTCATCGTTTTCTTCTTCGTCAAGCGCTATTTCGCTAATATCGGGCGGAAAACTAATTCGTTTACGAACTGCAGTATTTTCGGTGCGTCGAGGTGTTGCAAATTGTTCTTGCATTGGAATTGATTCATATTCAATTTTATTTTCAACTTTTGGCGTTAACGCTTGTTTTTTCAACTCCTGCTTAGCTTAATGTCTTCAATGGGTCAACTATGGGCTTATAAGTCTCTTCCACTAATCGCAATGTCTCGGGTTCGCCTCTTTTAAGAGCCGCAAGCTTGCGTTTTATTTCGCTACGAGTTTTAGTTAATTTTCTTTTAATAGCCTGATCTTGCGCGTTCATCTTAACGGCCCGCATACAATCAACTAAACTGATTATCGATGAAAAGTGCTTCTAATAGCGGTCCAAAGGCGGTTCATATCGGTGCAAAAACGGTTCGTAGCAATCAAAAGCTGTTCAATAGCGGTCCAACATCGGTTCAAAGCTGTCTAAAACCGGTTGAAAACAGTTCATAAGCGGTTCAGGCGGTCCAAAGGCGGTTCATAGCGGTCCAATATCGGTTCACAGCTGTCCAAAACCGGTTCAAAGCAGTTCTAAAGCGGTTCAGAGGCGGTCCAAAGGCGGTTCATAGCGGTCCAATATCGGTTAACAGCTGTCCAAAACCGGTTCAAAGCAGTTCGAAAGCGGTTCATAAGCGGTTCAGAGGCGGTCCAACATCGGTTCAAAGCTGCCCACACCGGTTCAATGATGCTGTTCAACAGTAGTTCAAAGTTGCCCAAGTGCGATATAACAATCAAAACCTCGTCGATATCGGCCATAATCAAAGTCCTTTACAATACACATGAAATCGTGCTTATGCATCCAACACTTTGAACCCATTAATTTAAACTGCTCAAAGGTCATGTCACTACCAACATGCTCATCATATACATGTTTTAAATTTATATAGTCTTGTTTAAATAGAACAATAACGTTTACATTATCGCGTATTAACTGCTTAGGTATTTTGGAATATGTCTGACAAAGATAGAACGAGTCCACACCAGAATGTCGTCCTCTGCAGAAATAATCCCTAATTATATCTTGATTTAGACACGCAACATCGTCAAATATCATTATCGAATTTTTGCTAATCTCCTCTAGAGTTATTACGTCATCCTTATCACTATAAGCATTATACTTAATGCCTTTAATGGGTTTAAGTATGTTATGTTCGGCACGTAGTCTTCAAGTCGAATAATTCAGAATACCAGTATTCGTTTGTACACTTAATATATTTCATAGTAAGTAAAAAAGCATAACCTAAAATGTACATGTCATTTCTTCTGTGTCTCCCGTTCCGTCTACGTACACATATATATAACACTCTTCCCCACAAAGAATAATTCATTACAATGGTATAAATGAGTAACATGAGAAAGAACTAATTATTCTGAAAGAAAATAATATTACAAGTCTAATCTGGTTGGTGGTTTCCTTGTTCGGGTCGACCTTCGTGGAATAGTTGATCCCTGTTCACGTTCAATTGGTTCTTCCGCTGAACTTGTAGGTATCGTTGCATCCAAAATTGGAATTGTATCATTGGGTCCATGATTTCCTTCAGGTACTGGTAATCCTTCGGACTCTACCTCTGTAGGTGGTGGTTCAATTTTAGGTTTTACTTGAGGCTCCTGAATTTCTTTGGTTGGAACATATTGCCGGTTTTCTACTGCGGTTGCTTTCATTTGATCCACATGGTAGTTATGTACAATTCCATCTACAATAACGTTATAATGTAGATGTCCTGTTTGTGATGTTACCACGCCATATTTCCATTTATAGACCTTGTTAGCGTAACACCTCACTTGAACCCTGTCACCAATGCTGAATTTCCGAGCCATACATATTCTCCTTTCTCTATTATCCTGTTCCGATTTTACATTTCGTTTCACTAGATCGATCTTGGTCCTTATGGGTCTTTTGAACATCAGTTCTGCAGGGCTTATACCTGTGGTTGAATTTGGTAACTTCCTATACTGCAGTAAAAGTTGACATAATTTAAAATGTAGATCTCCCGGTTCGTTCATCATACTGCGCAATCCCTTTTTTACCACTTGGACATATCGTTCAGCTTGTCCATTTGTCGCAGGGTGATAAGGTGCGATGCATTTGTGGTGAATTCCATTTGATTTTAAAAACATTTCAAATTCTGTCGATTTCAGTTGGCTGCCATTATCTGATACTACTGTAACTGGTAATCCAAAACGAGAGAAGATGTCACGAAGAATGCGTATTGTAGCATTTGCAGTAATATTTTTCATCGGTATTGCCTCTATCCATTTTGTGTAAGCATCTACGATAATAAGGATGTAAGTGTTCATAAAAGGTCCTAGGTAGTCAATATGGATACGTTGCCATGGGGATGATGCATATTCCCAAGGATGGTATACTTTGGCAGGCGAGTTTGCTACATTCGAACAATGCATGCAATGTTTGCTCAGTGCTTCAATGTCGGAGTCTATTCCTTTCCACCATACATAGCTACGCGCGAGTGCCTTCATTTTAACAATGCCAACGTGAGCACTATGAAGTTCTTGTAAAATTTTGTGTTGTAAAGATTTTGATATGACAACCCGTATTCCCTTAAAAATACAACCGTCCAACAATTCAAATTCGGTTTGCGAATAGCCTGTTGGTAACAAGTTACCAGCTTGTAGAGATAAATATAAATTTTTAAGCTCTGGATCCTTTAGCGTTTGATTTTTAATTTCTTTCTGGGTCACTGGAAGTAGGTCGATTTGGTGAATTTGTAGAACGGATTCTGTATTGATTTCTTTTCCATCGATTTCTGTGGGTAAAGGAAATCTTGAAAGGTAGTCAGCATTGGCATGATCTTCACTTCGCCTATACTCGATTTGGTAATCAAATCCAGATAAAAAGTTTGCATAATGCAACATCCTGGTGGCGGATGTAGCAGGCATTTCCTTGTTTGGATGAAAAATTGCTGTAAGCGGCTTATTATCCGTAACAAGAATAAATTTTCGACCATAACAAATATTGGAAAAAATGCTTAAGACCCCAAATTATTGCTGTTGCTTCCTTGTTTATGTGACTGTACGATTTTTCACTTTTGGACAAAGACCTTGACGCGAAAGCAATAGGTCTTTCTGCTCCGTCAGGATATCTGTGTGACAGTACGGCGCCTAATCCTTCTGGTCCAGCGTCTGTGGCTAGAACTAATGCTAGTTCCATATTAAAATGTGTAAGAACCTTTGGACTAACGAGTTCTTCCTTAATTTGACGAAATGCTGTTTCACATTCTTTGGACCATACAAATTTTGCATTCTTGACAAGTAATGCGTATAAAGGTGCCAGTTTCGAAGACACATTTGGAAGGAACATGTGATAGTAATTTATCAACCCGAGTAACTTCCGTACCCCCTGTACGTCTTTAGGCTGAGGAGCGTTTTTGATTGAATCAATTTTGTCCGGCATGGCATGTAATCCTGATTCATCAATTACATGACCCAAATAATTGATTGATTTCTTGAAGAACTCGCACTTCTTTTTATTCAAATGTAAGCCCCTTGTACGTAACCTGTCAAGGGTTAGCTTCAACCTGTGGATTGTTTCTTGGTAGGTCGAGCCTTGGACTTTAATATCATCGATAAAGCAAGTAACTCCGTCTAATCCACTTAGTAATTGGTCCATAAAACGTTGCCAACAGTTTGGCGCTATTTTTACTCCAAACATAAGGCGTTTTACCTTGTAGGTACCCAAATGTGTTGAAATTGCTTGTAACATTGCAGTTTCTTCATCGACTTCCATATGAAGGTAAGCTTGACTAATGTCCAGCGAGCAAAAATATTTACCTCCTTCCATACTGGCAAAAATATCTTGTATTCTGGGTATAGGGTACTTGTCATTTCGAATGTGCTTATTTATTGTGCCTTTGTAGTCAGCACATAGGCGTAGTTTCCCATTTTTCTTAATTACTGGAACTACCGCAGAACCCCAGTTTGAATGTACCACTTTTTCGATAATGTCTGCTTTTTCGAGTCGTAGAATTTCTTCTTCGACACGAGTTTTTAATGCGTATGGTACTGGTCGTGCCTTCATAAAAATTGGTGAAACTGATTCATCATTTAATTTTATGGAACATTTGTAGTCAGGAATTTTCCCAATTTCGTCCACAAATAAGTCTTTGTAATTATCAAGCAGAGTGTTCAGTTTCTCACTTGTATTGTAACAGGAAACATTCTTGATATCCGGCCAGTTCAGCTTAATTTTCTTTAACCAATCTCTCCCAAAGATTGCATCAACATCCTGATCGATAATGTAGACATCACCATTTTGTACTTGGTGTTCGTAAGTGACTTGAACATTTGCAACCCCAACCGGCTTAATGATTTCCCCAGTGTACGTACGTAATTTAATTGATGTTGGCAATAACTTTTTATTTGGACATATTTTTGTAAATTGTCGTAATGACATGGAAGTGATGGCGGCTCCTGTATCGAGCTCCATGTTGGTTGGTGTATTGTCGATATTTACTTTTAGCAAAATTTTATCGTTGTTAATGTCGTTTGTCTTGTAAATATTTAATGCATGAATTGTATAAATATCGGCACCATCGTCTGAATTTGAATCAACATCAACTTGATGTTGTTTCCGTGTAGTTGAAGTTTTGTTTGGTAATTTTGCATTATTCGCGGATTTTAAACAAACATTTGCCAAATGGCCTTTGGTTCCACATTTTGTACAAGTTTTCAATTTAGCAAAACAATCATTGGCATTGTGGTTTTGATTACCACATCTAAAACACTTCCCAAATAAAGAGGCTATTCCACAAGGCTTTGTGGTATTGTAATTTTTCCTTTCAAACTTCTTTTTTGAAGTCGAAGGTTTGCTATTTTCATTAATTTTACTAACAAGATTTATTTGACTCGAGTTGCTTTGCAGCTGTTTACTTTCACATTTCGACATTTCTATGGACAATGCTAATTCAACAGCTTTATCAAATGTAAACGTGGGAGCAGTTTGCTGTAACAACCGTTCCCGTATGTCGTTGTCGCGAATACCTTTTATAAATTGTGATCTGAGGTGAGTGTTTATTGTAGGTTTATCACACTCAATGCACTTAAAATTACAGTTTGTAGTTAAACGTTTTAATTCGGCAACAAAATTTGCTATTGATTCACCCTCGTGCTGTACCCGTAAGGAAAACCGATGCTGTTCTGCAATTTCACTTGGTGGTGGACATATGTGCATCTTCAACAACTGTACAACCTCCTTATATGTTTTAGAGCTGGGCGAGTCAGGTGACGTAATGTTTGAGAGCGTTTGGTACATCTTTGGCCCTAAATAATTTAGAAAAATTTGTACTTTTTTTCTATCAGCTTCTGGAGTTTCATCCGTAATGCCACGTAAACTTAAATGGTTTTCGAGTCTTTGGATGTATGTATTAAACGACTCGTTGTTTTCATCGAATGGTTGCAAATGTACACCGTGTAGATCTGGTTTCGTAAAATGTGATTGTTGCGGATTTGCTTGATTCAGTATTTGTAATTGGGTTTCTTGCATCTTTTGTACCACTGAAGTTAGATTTTGTATTAACTGTTCCATTTTCGTAATGAATGCCTTAACCTCGTACGATTTTCCTACCTATTCAATTAAATTAATTAAAGGATAAAGGATTCGCCAAGAGGGCTATCAAGGCTTTTAGGATTTCAGGCCCCTGAATACAAGGAAATAAGGTCTCCCAGGAAGCAAAACCAGGCTCTTTTTACCTAATTAAACGCCAATAGGTAGGTACATGATGTATGTAAACCTTGATGTAAGCTTTTCATGTAAATGTAAAAAGGTACGTTTTAAACTATCCTCGTCGCCACTTTGTTATGTTCGGCACGTAGTCTTCAAGTCGAATAATTCAGAATACCAGTATTCGTTTGTACACTTAATATATTTCATAGTAAGTAAAAAAGCATAACCTAAAATGTACATGTCATTTCTTCTGTGTCTCCCGTTCCGTCTACGTACACATATATATAACAAAGTACTTCTTCCAGATATTTATACTTTGGCTGCTCTAATGACTTGGAGTCGTTTTCAAACTTCAGGCCATTCGCTGCTTCCAATAAACTTATCATCGCATTCGTTTTTCCGGATCCCGATGGTCCACAGATAACCGCTCTAATTGAAGCCGGAAATAAAGAGCCGTGTTTCCCCGACACTTCCGATTCAGTATACAAATCATGATCCTCAACATGCAATTGCTGAGGTTGCTTCATAAACTTCATTATTACTCGACAGTTTGAGTTATACTGATCAGTTCATGGCCGATCGCCGAGTAGGAAAGGGGTTTATAAACAGCTTGATAAACAAATTGGCGGTGGAACTTCATATCCCCGGATATCAATACTGCGGACCGGGAACCAAACTACAGCAGCGTCTAGCTCGGGGTGATCAAGGAATAAATCAGTTGGACGCTGCATGCAAGCAACACGACATCGCATACAATCCATTTAAAGACGTTGAGAATCTTCATCGGGCCGATAAAGAACTTGAAATTCGAGCTTGGGATCGTGTAAAGGCAAAGGACGCTAGTTTTGGAGAGAAAGCAGCAGCATTAGCCGTAGCTGGAGCAATGAAGGCCAAAAGGAAGCTTGGCAAAGCGCGGGAAAAATAAGTTGGGCAAACAAGGCAGTTCGCTGTATCTTCAACCGCGTAAGACGGGATACGCCTTGTATTTAAAACCATATCCGACAAAAAACTTTTAAATTTGCCGCGAAAAGCATTAACGGACTCGGATCTTGTAAAGTATGCTAAAGACGTACCCTTCTTCAGAGGAGTGTTTATGCGTGATACATTACCGCGAAAACCTCATTTAAACGAGTGCGCTATCGTAAACCTGGATGATGCTAAAGGAAGAGGTACGCATTGGGTTGCTTTCAAGAAACGCGGCATGAAGGCAGTTTACTATGATACCTTCGGCGACTTGACGCCACTAATAGAAATAGTTAAATATTTATCCGGATGCAACATCATATACAATTATACTAGGGAGCAAAATTATAATACGCTGATATGTGGAAATTTATGTTTAAATTTTCTGTATAATAAATAATTGAACCTAGAGTTTGTTTACTTCATCAGTCATATGTCTCAAACGTTCACCTTAACAGGTGCCGGCAACGTCCTCAGCACCTCATATTTTCCGCCGATCGAACTAGACCGCAATTATCAATATGGATTAGGGTTGGTTGGCTTTTACGGCTGTAATTCTATACGCAATATATTTGAGGGAAACAACAAATTTTACTATGCAGCGGCCGATAGCATCTTCAAAGAGATTACCATTCCGAGTGGCGCGTATGAAATTGAAGAGATCAACAGGATTCTACAGCATCATATAAACGAACCAACCAATTCGATGGACTTTATGTTGAGACCTAATAATAATACGCTAAAATGCGAAATGAAAACCATACACGATATTGACTTTAGGAAATCGAACTCCATCGGTCGCATGCTCGGTTTCTCTCCTAAATTGTATAAAGGAGGTAGAACCCATGAATCTGATCCGGACGTGCAAATAATCAACGCTACTAATATACACGTCGAGTGTAATTTAACGGGTGGAGCATACAGAAACAGTGCGCTATCTCATACAATCTTTGAATTTGACGTACACGTTGAGCCGGGCTATAAGTTAATCAAGGAGCCGGCTACGATTATATATTTACCGGTACTCACGCATCAAATAGATAACATAACCTTGAGGTTAGTCGATCAAGACGGTCATTTAGTGGATTTCGGCGAAGAAAGAGTAACTATTCGATTGGAGCTGAAAAAATATGGGACTTAAAATTTTCTGTAAGCAAGGTTCTTCATTTAGTCATCCATCGACGCAACAATTGCTAACGGCGCATTAACCGAAGACGACGTACAGTTTTTGCAATGTCTCGGCTATACAGTACTAAGAAAAGATGGAAGAAGCATTAAAAAACCTATTCACGGGCGTAAAGTATGAAGACATGATAGTAGAAGCGGGTCACTTTCGGCGCCATTTTGGATTTTATTCGCGGGTCAATCAAGGTCAATTAAATTGATCCGCGGGGTCGCTCACGTGGGCGGGGATGTTTTCGGGGAAATTTGATTAATTTCTTGGAATTTGGGCTTAATTAATTAAAATTTTGTACGATTTTGGTCTTTATTGGCATTTGATTTGATTGATGACGTCATCAATTAAATTGATTACTGTGGATTAATTTAATTTGCGGTTTGATTGATCTAATTAATTTAATTCGCGTGTTGATTTCCCGGAATTTCTGTTTTTTAATTTGATTCGCGGCTTAATCAATTTAATTAGCGGTTTGATTTCTCGAAATTTCCTCTAATTAATTTAATTTGTGGATTTGATTAATTTAATCCGCGGACCAATTAATTTTATTTTATTTTTTTTTTTAAATGAGGGTTCGACAGCTAAGATCATATCCCCTTTTAATTCTCATCTACGTTACCACACATCTAAATTTTCCCATACACTGTAACGTTTCAAGATTAGAGTTTAAACTTCAAATATAAATTAAATTTGGCGGTGAACGAGTTTTATGAGTTAGGCGATAGTGGGAGCGGGTTTGGCATTTTCTAGGTAGACAGTCTTAGATAGCACAATCGAAAAGTCGAATAATTGTTAGAGTTTTACTTAAGAGCGAACTAATTCAGTACTACGGACTACATTACGTAAGTGTTCCTTAATTTGAGATAAGTCAAAAACAATTCCGTTTTTAGGATAATTGCCGATTCGTGCAAGGCTTTGTTGCGAAATAGATTCTGGACCGCATTTATCTGTCAAATCAATGCAATTGGTATTGTGCATATTTAGCAGCCAATTTAAATCTTGAGCCGTTTAATACCTGAAGTAAGTTTAATTATAAATGTATTCATACTCTTAAGACGCAGTTCCATTTAGGGCTCTATGATCTTTGATCCCTGATATCTAATTTCTGGTCTCCGATTTACGATTAATGGTCAAGCGATATTTCTGATCTTGAAGAATCGGTAGCTGCCATTGGGATTGGACCATTGATTGGCAATCACGGAAGCACGCCATTTTGCTATCGCCATTCGGCCATTCGACCTCTGTGCACCTGGTTCCCACTCGAATAAACAGCTAAGGATAATCACCATTATCATTATCATTCACACGCATTCTCTCATAAACGCTCAATCTAATCTCATTCCAAACGTCCATTTTGTCTACGTATTTATATAAGTTAAATTAAGAATAATTAATAGAATTGTGATAGTCGTTACTAGAGTAGAGGTACCTCCGCAAATTACAACAATAGTCAAATTAAATACTACTTCAATTTATATTGTATTCATATTTGTCCTCGTCCGATTCAATCTGTCGGTCGGCGAGTAACGTCAAGGCAGATTGGCGCCCATTTCAATGTAAAAAAAAAAAAAATAAAGAGTCATTAGAAACCCACGACCCAGCGTAAAACAAAACTGAGCAGTAACCAGCGGCACCAAGTAATTCGCTCAGATCAGGCGATACAAGCTGGCGCCCAACGTGGGGCTCATTTACACTTAAGGTACGTGTACAATTTTCACTTCGTTTATCCAAGCCTAAGCTAACAAACAAAATCAAATGTAAATAAATAAACTTGTCAAATTTATGAAAATCAATCCAACAGATCGGTTAGGGACGAATTAGTAGTGAAATTGAAAGCAGAGTTTTTGCCATGCGACTATGTAGAAGACGTTTGGCAAGAGATCAGGGAACGATGTCAGCTTAAATCTGAACACGCTCACATGTTCGTAGCCGCAATGGAAAATTTGTTTAGTCGTGTCGGCCATTTTGTTGCTGAGTCCACAAAAACTCAAATACATTAGGAGAAACTTATTGCCTGTTACATTACTCAATTAGCACTTGTACAAATTAACAATATTCCCGAATTGTTTATCTTTATGTAAGAAAATTGATAATGCGGTAATTGGCACGTCAAGGATCTCAAGGTCTATCTAGGTTCGAACTCTGATATGTCTGTAGGGTAATTTAAAGGTAGGTAATTAAGAGTTAGGGTTAGGATAGATAAGTTGTAGATTAGTATGTCAAGATTGTCTCATTATTGTTTGTTGGTGTTTTAAGTAATGCGTTTGGGGTGAGACGAACTACACGTTTATAAGTGAGATCAAAATGCACGGCAGGATTTTAGAATTTTCCCGATGTGATTTTATTCTCTATTGTGATTTTCCCAAACTATGAGTTATTAATTTAATATAAGACTCCCATAAACATGGGCGTGTTGGTACGCATAGTTATCCCTTACCTAGGTCGACCGGATCTTAAATATGTTAAAAGGAGCACGATATATCTCATCCATTGATTTGCGGAATAGCTTTTGGCAGATTCCCTTAGATAGTTCTTCGAAGGAAAAACCAGTTTTTCAGTACCCGGTCGCGGGCTCTTCCAATTTTGTGTGCTACCTTTTGGGTTATGCAACGCCGCGCAAACCCAACAACGTCTAATGGACGCAATAATTGGTCCCTTATTTGAACCGTACATCTTTGTTTACTTAGATGATATAATCATAGTTTCGTCGACATTTCAACAACATGTCGAATTACTTCAAGAAGTTCATCGTCGGTTGCGGATGCAATATAACGATCAATTTATCAAAGTGCGAGTTTTTTAAAAAGTCATTAAAATATTGGGATTTGTAATTGATGGCGAGGATGACGGGTTAAAAACAGACCTGAAAAAATATCAACAATGGTCAATTATCCTCGACCTACGACTGTCACTGAAGTTAAGAGATTCATAGGATTATGCTCCTGGTATAGACGTTTTATAGATAAATTTTCGACCCTAATTTCTCCCAATCAGTATCTTTTAAAAGCAAAAGAGAAAACAGTGCGTGGAATGGTCTTCTTCTGCGGAGGATGCATTTATTAAGATTAAGGAAGCGTTAGTCTCCACCCCGGTACTGAGAAACCTGATTTTTTGTTACCTTTCACCATCCAGTGTGATGCATCAGATGTCGCATTGGGGGGGGGGGGGGGGTATTAACCCCCAAATTGTGGATGATAACGGGGTTCACTCCAAGTTTTCTAAATTTTGGGAAGGTAGTTTGCCCTAGTGGAGACTATTATGGAAAAATACAAAGTACTGCAGATTTAACACTCAATCCGGCTGACCGTAATGATTATAGTAACGATATAAGTGCAGGTTTAAAGGATGTTTTTGAAAACGTAGCAGATAAACTTCAGATGGCCTACCGTAAAAATGCCAATTATTATAACTTACGTAAACGACCTATTTCGTTCAATGTTGGTGACAAGGTATGGCGCAGGAATAAAGTTCTTTCTGATGCCAGTAAACATTTTTCTAGCAAATTAGCGCCCAAGTATGTGGTAAATACCGTGAAAAGTAAACTTTCAAATTTGGTTTACGA
The DNA here is from genome assembly GCF_008802855.1 of Photinus pyralis. Taxonomy (NCBI): domain Eukaryota; kingdom Metazoa; phylum Arthropoda; class Insecta; order Coleoptera; family Lampyridae; genus Photinus; species Photinus pyralis. Next base: position 32,603,369 of record NW_022170403.1, on the reverse strand, counting down.
ACTAAGTAATGAGGACAGGACAAAATTGAAGATGTATGGCCATAAACCACAAAGATCAGATGAGGGAGAGCCAGTACCAACCAACGAACAACCACCAAACGCAACAAGAAAAGTGAAAGACAAGACTCTAGATGATAACTTATCCTTGGATAAAGGAATTAACTTAATCCCGAATGTTACCCCCGCCCTCGAGTTACGTGAAAGTGGAGACGCCCTTAGGACACAGCTTGCAGATTTTATTAACCAAAGTACTCAACGAGAACGGATTAATGAAGCTATTACTAGCGGGGAGAATGTTTTAACTAAATTATCCGTTGTTAACCCCGGTCAAGCGTCGGCTTTTAGTAAACTAGAAACTCAGTATGGTTTGATAACACAGTCCAAATTCCGCGGCACAGATGTTGATTTTAAAAACGGGTTTAAACGATTTGCTAACAAATTTAACTACTGAACCTTTAGTTATACATGAGTTAGTCCATAAGTATCCGTATTTTGTGATTGATAAGATAGAGGATTATATGCAAACTTATGATGATAGATTCTTGTACAAATAAATGTAAATAAATATAAATGTAAGTTCTACATTCTTTTAATCAGTTTGGTGTTATACTTCGAGGCATTAAAATGGAAAATAAATTTCTTCATCCATTTTCCGCTCTTGTAAGTGGCCCCAGTGGATCGGGAAAGAGTTATTTTATTGTAAACTTTCTAAAAAATATAACAAACATCTGCTCTGTAGTGTTTGAAAAAATAGTCTGGCATTAAGGGGAATGGCAGTCATTGTACAAAGATCTAAAAGGTGTTGAATTCCATCAAGGCTTGCCCGATATGTCCAGTTTCGACGGCTTAAAACCTGTGCTGATAATTATTGATGATTTAATGCGCGAATCAAATGGTGGTATTGTTGACATTTTTACAAAAGGATGTCAAGTGTTTTCTTTCTAACCCAAAACATATTTCATCAAGGAAAAGGACAGAGATCTTTAAATGCACACTACATTATTTTATTCAAAAATCCCCGAGATCGGGCACAAATAAAGCATTTAACGCGGCAAATTTGCCCTGAAAACTCCAAATTTTTAGAAGAAGCATATAATGATGCAACGTCTAAACCCCACGGATACCTGTTATTCGATTTAAAACAAAGTACACCGGATGTTTTCCGCTATAGAACATCGATATTTGAAGAAGATGGCGCCTGTGTAGTATATATACCGAAAAAGGGTATTAAAGGTTTGAATCTTGAGCAATTGGTACATTCATAATGGTTTCAAAATTGACGAAACATTCCGAGTTGCTGCGTGCTCTCTCAAAATTGGGACCAAAGGAACGGCTTGCGTTGATAAAATGTTTGGACGACAATCAAATTCAATGCATATGTGAGTGTATTTACAACACTTTAAAAGGACAAGTCGATTTGACCGCTGATCAGAACCGAAGTCTCGCTCGTCATAAAACCATCTTACGGCGTATGGTAACGCCCCGTGAACAGATAAAAAAGAAGAAACAGATACTAATTCAAAACGGAGGAGCATTCTTGCCATTTGTGCTAGGTCCGTTACTTGGTGGCTTACTTGGAAGTCTTTTTCAATAATCATGGAACACGCAAAGAAAATGTTACTCGTACCTCAGGAATTTCTGCAGCGAATTAAAGCAAATGAAACTAGGAAAGACGATGTTTTATCGCAAATTGATGACGAAATGTCACAAGTATTAAATTCTAAGTTGTGAAAAGTGGTAACAGTATTCTCAAGTGTTGCAATAGTACATTGAAATACAAGTGCAGAAACGGTATTATTGAAAAACGAGTATAAATGTAGGAACACGAGCGCCAGCGAGTGTTCCTATTATACGAGTTTTTCAATGACCGTTTCGGCATGCGTGTTTCATACTATTTTTTCTACGAAAGTGAAAAATTCTTCTCTAGAAATTAGAAATTTCAACTAGCCAAATAACGACAAAAAATCGTATAGTCTGATCGTAGTTAGATGTTTCAATTGTAAATGATCCAGTAAGCCGGTTGCCATGACAAAACATAATTGTTTGAAAAATCGTAAATTTAAGTCAAACAATTTGTGGCGTAGTGAAGAAGTGTTAAGATAGATTTTGACGAAACTGAAGATGAAGAAGGTATGTGCACCCCGCCGGACGTTGCGGAAATGGCTAATGCGGTTTCGCATGAATTGCTACCCCAAAAGTCTAAGCAGCGTTTCGGAAAGGAGCGTTTTCATAAGAGAACAAATCGCTAAGTTTTTGAGAGAAGCGCCTGATGAAACATTTGTAATGATGAAGGTTTGTGAATTTCTTATTGTATTTTTAAATCATAAATAAGCATAATTTAATTACAGGTTGCTCTCGTCCTTGGAGTGGCTGGAGCTTGCCGTCGCGTCGGAGCGAACGTTGTAAAATGACTGTAAAGCCTGCTACACACATGCAAGCAAGTCGTACAACTTGGCTTGAACAGACCAAATCGTACAACTTGCAAGTGTGTGTGTAGAGCAAGTCGGAGCTTGAGTTGGGCTAGAAGTTGGGCATGCGTGAAATCGGACAAAACCGATTGCGTACAGTTAAATCGTACTGCAAGTCGAGACGTGTGTATGCGAACACGGCAGAATCGGCGAACTTGAGTAAAACAGAGCGTTCACTGCAACAACATGGCCGATCTAAGAAGTCTATCCCGAGATTTCCTAACGGAATTTATCGAGATGTACCGGGAAAACCCGTGCCTGTGGCAAATAAAAAGTAAGGACTACAGTAATAAACAGAAGAAGAATACTGCGTATGCAAAATTAGTAAAAAAACTTGAAGAAGTGGAAAAAAATGCAACCAAAGAAAGGGCCGTGAAGAAAATTAATTCGTTGAGGACGTGTTTTCGGAAGGAGTATCGCAAGGTTTTGGCATCTGAGAGATCTGGGGTCGGCACAGATGAATTATATATACCAACTTTGTGGTATTATGAATTACTTACGTTTTTGTTGGAACAGGAAGAACCTAAACCTTCAAGAAGTACAATTTCTGATGATGAGGGTGATGATGTGCAGGAGGTAAGTAAATAAACATTTATATTATTTCGAAATCTGTTTTATTCGCGTTGTACTATCATACGGTCTTGCCATTCTACAGCACCAACACCATTGAAATACTCTAAATACTGCTGTCTCGTTTGTTTTGCATTTGCGGAAATATTGGTTGGTGTTCTTTGTAATTCATCGAAAACCCCATGAGATGCCAATCCCGGTGTAACGGTCGCATTGCCAATGTCTTCTTGGTCGGTACTTTCTGGTGGAATATAATGATTTGAACTCTTGATGCATAAAAAATTGTGGAGAATGCAACAGCACAAAGTAACAATCTCTGTTGTTTCTAATTTTAAGTTAATGTCAGTATGGAAAATTCTAAACCGGGCTACCAATATTCCGAAAACGTTTTCTATAATTCTTCTGGCCCTACTTAACCTGTAGTTAAAAATTCTACGCTCGTAATTCAACTGTTTTTGACTGAAAGGCTTTAGCATATCCGGGCGAAGAGTAAACGCTTCATCAGCAACAAACACGTACGGCAAACTTAGACCATATAGTACATGGACTGCTATTAGCCCTATGCTTTCAATACAAAATGGGTGGTCAGGGATAGAGGGCACTGTAGTCGTGGGTATGTGAATCTCAGGGTAAACTAAAGTCGTATGAACACCACTCGGATCGCGTAAAGAGTAGCTTTTATACTGCGTAGTACGGGAAGCTTTAAATACTCTTGATTATCTTCAATACGTCCACAAATAAGGATAGGTTTGCTTTTTTGGCATATCTAGACGATTAATTAATTGACGTTTGTTAATTTATAGGTTGACAGTCTCAAATCGTATCTAATCGGACAAACTCGTTTACCCTGAAACTCACATACCCAGGCGATGTCCTTGACCGTATTTTCGTTACAATTAGCAGTCCATGTACTGTATGGTCTAAGACGGCAAAGCACCGTTACCAACTTTCGGAATTTTTAATTTATTTGCCACAAGTAGTTCATAAAATGTAGTGTTTCGTATCACTCCACCATCCGAAACTCTTCCATTAGTGCCGATGTCACACATAATGAACTCATAGTTGGCGTTGCTAATTGCCATCAGTACAATACTGTTCCGTTTCTTATAATTAAAATAGTAGGAGCCACTTCCTTTTGGTGCAACGATATGGATATGTTTCCCATCTACTGCGCCGATGCAAGTGGGAAACTGCCATTCGGAATTAAATTCTTTTGCTATTTTTTTCCAATCGTTTTCTGTCTTAGGTAGCTGAAATTAAGTAAAAAATTAATGAATGTATACTTTTTAAGGAACAAAACACACAATCACTTGGTCCGGAAGCGGAAACGCAACAGTCGAATGAAGAGACAAATGAAACGCAACGTTCCGATTATGAAAGTGACCCACTATCCCCTACTGTGGATAGATCAAGAACTCCATCATCTACGACAGTAGTGGCTCACCGTTCTAGATCAGGATCTAGGGCACCATCTTCTAATGGAGGAAAAAGAATGAAGAAGGCAGACGCCGTGCTGGATATTGTAGCTCAAAAGTTGCAAGCACCAAATCCAATTAGGGAATTTGATAACTTTGCACACCATGTTGCTGAGCAACTCAGGGAGGTGCCGAAACAACAAGCAATTTATCTTACAAAAATTATTAACGATGGTATCTTTGAAGCCCAGTGTGGAACCCTAACGCGAAACTCTCGCATTGTGTCTCAACCTGCTGAGTTACCTGCACCTGAAGGGTATTATGTTGCTCCTTTAGCCCCAGCCCAAAATACGCACCATACACAAAATAGAGTTAGTCAAGCGAGCATATATCCGGATCACTGCCAACACCAGGCGCCAATCTCGGAGGCACTGGCAAACTATTTTAGCAATGTCGCACCATAACAATGTGTGTTTGATTCCTATGTAATAATTATAAAATATTTCTTACGTGGTTTCTTACCTTCATGTATTTATCTTTTAGAACGGTTATTATTGCTTTGCATGTTTCGGGGATTATCTGCGACAATGCTTGGGGTGATATAATTACGGAAAACTTCAAGTCTTCGAAAGTTCGACCTGTTGCTAGAAATCGCAGCGTTGCAGTTAATCTTTCGTGAGGAGTAATTGCAGCTCTCATTACAGTGTCTTTCTTTCTAATTAATGGAGCAACACTACACAGTAATTCCTCATAAGTACCGGTATCCATTCTAAGGTAGTTTAACCAATCGCGAGGTTCTAGTCTCAATTCATCTAATAAGTTGGTATGAGAATATTTGCCTCTTTTTGTTAACCAATGCTTAGTCCAGCGTGAGCGTTTTTTTGATTTTGATTTCACGTACAGTGCAACTGCTGTGGCAATAAGTATATCATCCGAAGCCATTGTTCAAACTAACTAGATAGACACCTACCTACTAAAGTTGTTCCATAAGTCGCGAATTAAGTCTGTGCGCGTGGAAGCTCAAAACCACAACCGACTTTTCAGTCAACTTAGCTTGACAAGCCAAATTGTACGACTTGCTTGCATGTGTGTAGCAGGCTTAACGGATTTCACAGAACAAGATTCAATTTTATTGATACCTAACGATTCCTGATTCCAAGAATCATGTCCCAAGAACGTTTTCTGTAGCAGAAGGCAAAGAAAATTCTACCATTGTGTGTCTTATATAACGAACCTGTGAATAAAGCAATACAATTACAAAGAGTTACTTCGCATATGTTTATTAGCGTGTAGAAAATGCGTGCAGAAAATATTTTTTTCTATTTCGATGTGGAAACAATACCGAAACCGTACTTGATTGGCCCAGTTTGCGTGCGTTTCTAGACAGAAATGATGCTGAAAGAAATAGAAACGTATTATTTTTTTTATTTTGTTGGATTGGTACCCCTCGCTTTTTTGCCGTCAACGGTATCCGTCAAATCAAAACTAAACATAACCTGTAAAGTGTAAATCACGTACGAGGAACTTGACCGATTGTATTAATTCCGATTTATTTTGAATATATACTCCAAGGGGTAGAACTTTTTTTATTTTTACTTAGCGTAGTAAATGCCAGCAGTACATTCTTGCTTACTTTTTGAACTCCCTTCTCGGCCAGCCAGTTTTCAAAAATTGTGTACTCCTCGTACTTTACTTTCGATTTTACAGGCAGTAAATTTAACGTCGCTTCATTGGCAATCTCTTGGATCTCTGATGGGGTACAAGAGACGTGTTTGTCATCCGTATTCATCATAACTGCCGCAAAATGGAATTATGACCAAATAATTAAAAGTTTGAAGTTTGAAAATACAGAAATCAGGTTAGCCAACGTGAAAATAAATGAACTGTGTCTATTACCAACATACACTGAATGATAGTTTAAAATTACCTAACAACGCCTAATGGCAATATTTATAATTTGTATAATTTATTATTTAAAATAAAAGTCGAAATAGAAAAAATAGTATAAAGCACACGTGTCATTTGTCTACTTGTCGCACTCGGCTTTTGCCGCATTCGCCGCTACGCGGCTTATGCGGCAAACTACCTAGTGCGACAATCTTCGTCAAATGACACTTGTACTTTAATATACTATTGCCGCACTAGTGTTTCAAAGACCTGTTTTCACAATCAATTTACCTACAAAAACAATCGTGTTTCTACACGTGCACGTGATGTAGGTACTCTTTCAGCATCAAGATAATGCCTTTGAAAGCTTTTACAACTCCAAATTCATGTGTAAAGAATAATTTTGGGTACATTTTGTTCTAAAGCTTATAGTGAATTATTACACTTCTAAGAGGCATAGGGAATAATCTAGCGAAAGTCCGAACTCGATACATAACATAGGGAATGAAACTTTACATACAGTTACATATTATGTACAATTACTTAGATACGTTAAATAATTAAGTCTTTACACTATGGTTAAATCTACAGCTGTTTGAATTCGTGCATCTTATGTTAGGTGTTCTGCAATTTTGTGCATGCATTATATCTATAATTGTGTAGGTATTACTGGTTCTCTTAAAGACTTATTCTATCGGACATACCGGCAAGAACTAAACTCAAACAATTGAGTCTGAAGCCCCCGTTTGCGCTTTCATTTTCGTGCGTGAAGTCAGCTGACCATTTTGAATTGCCCATAATTTTCGAATGGTTGGTTTTGCTGACATTTGTTATACGGTACAAACGAGCACAAACGATTGCAATTAAACCCGTCGTTTGTGCTTTAATTTCGTGCGTGAAGTCAGCTGACCATTTTGAATTGCCCATAATTTTTGTATGGTTGGTTTTGCTGACTTACTTTATACGGCACAAACGAGCACAAACGAAGCACAAACGATTGCAATTAAACCCATCGTTTGTGCTTTAATTTCGTGCGTGAAGTCAGCTGACCATTTTGAATTGCCCATAATTTTTGTATGGTTGGTTTTGCTGACTTTTGTTATACGGCACAAACGAGCACAAACGAAGCACAAACGATTAAACCTATATCCGTTGTTTGTGCTTTTCATGGCCAGCTCACTTCACGGACCCTTGCAAAGGTGCTGGAAAAAGGAGAGGTTCCGAAAGAGAAAAGGGGAGGTGATAGGATATCAAAGAAAAGTGAATCAAAAAAAGAAAAAGTACGAAAATTTATTGGTAACTTGCGAGGTAAAGAAAGTCACTGTAACAGAAAAAAGTCTAAACGAATATATCTGCTTGCATTATACTTGCATTTTTTTTATATTCTAAAAATAAGTCATTTAAGTATAGAATTTTGTTAATCTATTACCTAGATTGTTTTAAAATAATTAGGTACAATTTTCATCAATGTTATAAATAAGATGTTACAATAAATTACATTTCAGTATGCATTTTACATTTGCCAATTTGTTCAACGAGATCGACAAGTTGAAGAAAATATCAAAGTTCTTGCAAGAAAAAGGATGGGACAAAAGTTGCTTGAAGAAGCGAAAGTGCTTGTTGAAGATCTACTTTGCAATGAAGTACCGTTCCCATCCCACGAAGGAGTCTATAGAAAATTTACGTCTTCAACTACAAAAAGTTCAATTTGATGATTTATATAATGGCACTCTTCTCCACATTTCTCCTATCTACGCACTTGCACATTCTCTTAAATTTCGATCACGCATGTCTCATTCTCATTTCACGAAGGTAGGTTGCAGTAAACATTTATCACTCCGCATCGCCAATGTCCTCTTCCCTGCTGTTTCCCCTGATTTCATTGCCCCCATCATTCAAAAATACCTTAAAAAAAAAGCTTTCGTCAAACTCTTCAAACAAATTAATCAACAACACTTTTGCTTCGTTACCATTGAACACCTATTCCGCAGCCTCCACTAACCATTCAACTAACCATTCATTACACTTCTGTTTTCATTTTCACTTCTGTTTTCATTCTCTTCATCTGTTTCTTTTTCTTTCACCTTCTCTAAATTTTGCAAATAAACTTTAAAAATAAAAAACATAACCCTGTTTTTAAGTCTACGTAAACTTTCGATCTAGCGGTATTCGATGTAACCCTTGCAATCGATGTACTTCCTTTATCGCCCGCTAATTTGAATTTTTGAAGGTTATCTTGACGGTAACCTCAAATAATGAAGAAATTCGCCCTTTTTATTCCCTATGACTGCTAAAAAACGTCTCCCAGGTAAGAAATAATGCTTTATTTGAATTCCTCGCGCCCTATTTTGTATAAGAACGTCATTTCGTTCATTTCCGAGAGCTTGACAAAATCGCCTTTTTTTTACGATTTTTTAGGATAGAGCCCAAATGCGCTTCTTTTTGGAAAACTCACCCTGCTACTTTTTCCCGAAATAATTCAACGAGTAACATGTAATTTTTTCAGAATTTTTCGAGTAAAAGAAAGGGCACTGAAAACTCGATTCCGGGTTTCATGTTTTGACCACAAAATAGGGCTCTAGCGCCTTTCCTAAATGTCGTAGAATTTTTTGCGACGGCTCATCGGAAAGGCCGGAAAATTCTACATAAGAATGCCTTTTTGCCGGATGCCTAGATGACATCCTCGAAGTAAGGTGAAGCGTCAAAGTTGAAAAAGTTGCGTAGATTTTGCCGGAGTGGAATCGAATTTTCAGTGTACATTTTCCCTTATAACTAAGGGTAGGGCTGACCGATAAAGTTCCCACACCTGCTATTCATCCAATTATAGGTAACCTACGGATTAGTATACGTTGCAAGTCATCAATTTGAGGATTTCGGGGATGTAAGTCTCGTCGGCAATTTTTTAATTCGAGATCCGGGGTACGCTTTTCTAACAGGCGTCCTTGTTCTCCGGTAGCGTTTCATATAGCTCGTACTCACTCATAAGAGAAGTTGGCTTCTCTCTTGAACAGTAATGACAGTGAGAGAGATGTCAACAACAACAAAACTATTGCCACTACATTTTTTTTTACCCTACTGCTACTCATAAGTAAAGTAACCCTATACAAGTACACTTTATTTTTATAATGGAACTTCCTGTAAGTACTTAAGAAATTAATAAATTAACAAAAACTAAATACGAATAAATACAGGATATTTTCTTCCAACCCCTGAAGTTAAATAAACTTCAGCACCTGCTGCGCTCCTACCACCGCGTGGAGGACGTAGACTTCGAGGCAGTGCGGAGAGGATACTGGCGTGGCTATGTCTGTCTTCAGCAAGCTCGAAAACTTGAAGACGTCATCCGTCACCACTTCGAAAGGCTGAAGATGGATATGTACGTAGCGTCCCCTCTGGCTGCCTTTTGTTATGTCGCCTTCCACGTCGGGCTCGACATAGAGTTGCTGCCGAATTCGAAAGGTGGGCCGAGCGTAGCAGTGCTTCGTGGGTTGATGGAAGAGATGCTGCGCGGACCCCAACAGTACTCCGAACAGTCCGTCGCCGCATTCCAGCGACTGCGACGTCGAGGGCAGTTCAAACTGACCTTCGACGCCGTACAGACAACGGTATACGACGACGGACTGTACGGTTTGGCCCAAGACTCCCTCCTGCAATTCCTCGACATTCCTCGACTTCCAACCCCAGTTTCTTCTTCCTCTTCCTCATCTTCCCCATCGCCCCAACCGCCACCAACACCCGACCTTTCCGCACCGCCAGCTTCGCCCCCATCGCCACCAATACCCGACCAGACTTCGACGCGACCAAAACGACAGACGAGACCGACAAAAAATAAAGACTTCTTATATTATTAAGAAATGCGTTTTATTTATGGCCTACCTTCATTCTAAAAATGCCCAACTTTGAACGTTTTGTTGCATCGTCATTTCTTATGTGAGGTTAGATTTCAGTTATATTAATAAACTTGGATGTGGTTAAGTTACCATCAAAAGTATCGGGTTTCGGTCAATCTCTCAGAATCGAAAGAAATATCGTTCTTATACTAAATCGGGTGCGAGGAATCCAATTTTTCTATGCCGGGACGTAGGAAAAAGTCAAAAAATGCAACTTTTTTATTTATCGAGATATCGACTTGAAATTTTTTTTGGTTTATATGTATTAGTAATAGGGGTGCTCTGAATCCAAATTCGGCCTTACTTTTGGGCCACGAGGCCATTTAGGCACTCAAAATTTAAAAAAAAACTCAAAATTTTTGACATGACCCCCTTTAAAACTCCCTCGTTCGGTTATTTATGAACCGATCGGGCTCGATTATGGCTCGTTGGAAAGAGGAAGGTTCACAGAATTCAGAAAAAAAAATTTCGCTAAGATCGGACATCCGGTTCCGGAGAAAATCCACCCGAACTTTGGTCAGCTGCTGTGACGTAACCCTTCGACCCACCGGGCTCAAATTGGATTCTCTGATCCTTTAGCTTTCCAACGAGCCATAATCGAGCCCGATCGGTTCATAAATAACCGAACGAGGGAGTTTTAAAGGGGGAAACGTGGAAAAGGGTGTAATGTATTGCAGGTACTAAATGAATTTTGTATTAAATGTTATGATAGTCATCCTATTTATTAACAGAACGATACATTTTTTAAATTTACTTCTTCTGCATCGTTACTATATAAATTGTTAATGATTCCTAAGATATCCTTTATTACATAGAGGTCAAGGTAAATATGGGATCCCCTACAATCCCTACAAATAATTCTTGCAACTTAAACCTTGTGTTCAGGGTTGCAACCCTTCACAAATGTTTATATAGAAGAAGTGACCAAATAAATTTGCCTGGGATTTTCATTCTCTTAATACCGTTTTAATTTCTTTAAATAAATCGGTTATTTACCGAAAGATTAAGCTAGTATAGGCGTGGTCACGTACGACCGACGAAGGCGCACTTTCCTCGAACAGAATCTGTAACAGGTAGCTGTACTCGGGAAGGAAGTGACTAATTCAAAAAATCTGCGTTCTGGTGTGGGGGCTGTTGCTACACCGTATAATATATAATTTATAACATTAATCTAATTGATCAATAAAAGTCTAAATGTATTTCCGCATTTTTATTTAAAGGTAGAAAAGTTACAAGAAAGGAACCTACGGTAAGTAAACAACACTGAACGGGCGCCGTTGTCATCTTTAACAAAAGGGTAGCAGAAACAAATAACAACAGTATCCATAAGGTATTCATAGAAAACAGGTAGTCTTGGCGCCTCAAAAATGCAGGTAATCCAGGGTCTTCAAAATGTTTTGCTTATTTTTCATTAATTTTGTATTCAAAAATTGTACGATTTAAGAAAAAATAAACAAACTGTACAATATAGGGCCGTTAATGTACATGACTCTCATTTGCATTTCCCGAAATTATGTCTGGCTAAACCCTTATAAACCACGAAAAATAAAAATTTGTTGCTTATTTTCGTGCGTTCGCCATGGAGGTTCTTCGTGACGCAATTGTACAGAATCTGTCCAGTATGTACCGCGAAATCGACGTGACGGGATGTTTAGTGTTCCTGGCTAAGTTGAGTGCTTTTAACCCCACACCGGAAGGCTCAACATTACGCAACTTGTGTGAGTTAGTGGTACTCCGTGACAATATAGCTCTAACGGAGCTACCACGCACAGTGGAAACCGTTATAGTGCAGAAAAGGCTTGTGTACCACGAGCTGAGGACGAGAATTTATACACTCTCGGAAGACCTGTGCAATTATATTAGGCTGTGCGAGACCGCTATGAGTTGTATAACGGACGCTATAAACGTCCTGAGTGAGCTGGACGTGTCCTCATCATCTACGGCGGAAGAATCGATTGACTTTATGCACAACAACTTAAACAATTCAGTGCAGCAGTTCACGGCAGTGATGGATATGTGGCCGGAGCTCAGTGGCTCACGCGTGGAGCACATAGTTCAATTATTTAATAAACTTTTTTAATTTAACCTTTATGTAAATATTTAGTTTTAGTTTGTAAATACGTTCCGTGGATTAGGCCTACATGGGAACACCACGTTAAAAAAAACGCACCTCAACTCTACCTCCTGGGTGGTGTGGAAACGGGTTTGTATTGTATATTTTAAATTGTAATTTGCGCTTAATTTTTGATTGTAATGTTTTTTGTTAATTGTTGCACCATAATAAACATAATTAAAACTTGTTCATTTTCTATCTTCTATTTCAGAATAGGTAAAAGATAAACGCAATGAGTAAGAGAGATAGACGCAGTGAGTAAGAGAGAAAGATAGAAAAAATTTCAAATTTCCGCCTTTGGCGGCCATTTTGTTTTCAATTAGAGTATAATTACCTGTGTGTAATTATTACATATGTGTAATTATCACATATGTGTAATTATTCTTGATTATACGATCAATTTAAATTAATCGATAAATTAATTAGATCAATCAAACCGCGAATTAAATTAATCGGACCGCGGATTAAATTAAATAAGCCGCGAATCAAATTAATTAGAGGAAATTCCGAGAAATCAAACCGCTAATTAAATTGATTAAGCCGCGAATCAAAGTAATCAAACAGAAATTCCGGGAAATCAAACCGCGAATTAAATTAATTAGATCAATCAAACCACAAATTAAATTAATCCACAGTAATCAATTTAATTGATGACGTCATCAATCAAATCAAATGCCAATAAAGACCAAAATCCTACAAAATTTTAATTAATTAAACCCAAATTCCAAGAAATTAATCAAATTTCCCCGAAAACACCCCCGCCCACGTGGAAGAACCCGACAATCATTTTAATTGACCTTGATTAACCCCGCGAATTAAAAAAAAGGAGTGGGGGAAAAGAGAAGTTATTCTACTAATGTATTTTGACCAGAGGCAAACCTAGGTCTCCGAAATAGTGAAACGGCGAATATGTAATTGCGTGTCAGTTTAACGTGCGCTTGAAAAATGTTCGATCGGAGAAATTATATAAAGTGCGAAATGGGCGTTAGAAACTGAGTAATTGTGCTTGTCTAAAAATAGACTAACGTGTCGGAGACACTTAATTCGCGGCAGTGTTTTATTTGATGTCCATTACGAGTGTGGGAAAACGAACTGCCTTTGTTATACGATAAAACGGTTGAACTCTATCAACTATCTTCAGAAGTCACCTATCTGAGGCAACATAATCTAAATCATCACCCAATACTAAGCACCGCATCTCAAAAGGAGAAGAATACCAATGTATAAATTGTAAGTCATTTTATATAATTGTTTTCGGCGAATGGATTATATACGTAGGCTAGTTATAAGTTAGTAGCCATTATATTCATGGCTGTAGATATTTAATTAAGTAGTAGATTAAGTAAATTTAAATAGTATTCATATTCAGGATAGATGTAATTTTTTGATTTAATATATTAAAAAGAAAAAAGTTTTATTTGTGAGTGCATTGGAAGTAAGAGTAATTTTGTTCACCGATTTATTTTCTGTCAAATTAGATACGTGAGGTATAGTAAATAGAAGGGCGGTTACACGTTACACAGTCTCTTTTAAAGTTTTAAAAATTTTTTCCTCCATTACCACTCTTTTCGGTTTACGCCAAAAAGAGTTGCACTCTTTTCTTTCGGAAGACAGGGAGGTGTGTAACGAAGTACCCAGTAACTCTTCGACTACCTTTTTAGTATTATGGAACAAATAAGTGTCTCGTGAACAGTTAGTTCCGGAATCAACTTTGTACATATCGTAGATTAAATTCGCCGAATGCATTATGATTCATACAGATTCAGCATCCCGAAGGTGTTCGTTATGCCTCCGACAGTTATGAATAACGATGTCGGCATTAAAAAAACTCATTATTTTCGTGGATGCTCGACAGTAGAGAAGGAATGGGGTTGCACGAGTGCAGTTCTTAACCCCTTCTATGACTTTGTAATGAATAGGGTCTCAAATTTGCTGTTAAGTTTATATGCATTGTCTGCTTCCGGATGATCTTCAAATCGTGTGGGTTTTGAATACGGTATTCACGGTTTTGAAGTCGTAGCTACAAGTTTAATCCAAAACGTGTAAAGTGATCAAACCAAAAAGTATTTTTATATTGTGGCAGCCGTGCAACACCGCACGCACGTACCACCACTTCCGCCGCGCGAGGGAGGAAAATCGAGACTGGAATGGGCGGGCACCATCCGGTACCTCGGAGTCCAAATCGACCTGCGACTAAACTTCACCCAACACGTAGCCGACACGATCGCCAAAGGACGGAGGGCAAGATACAGATTGTACCCCCTACTATCATCACCAGCGCTGGCGCCAAGAACGAAGGTACACCTGGTCAAGAGCTACGTTCGCCCCGTGCTGACATACTCCACCGCACTGGAAGCGGTACAATCCATCGCGCTGCGCACGATAACCAGGGCCCCCTACTTCGTCTCCAACACCACCATCAGGCAGGACCTGCAAATAGACACCCTCGCAGAACACACTCGATCGCTGGCCGAAAAAATCTATCAAAGGATGGACATCTCTGACCTCCAACACATAAGAGACATCGCTCCCGTGGCTGGAACACAGGAGCAAAAGAAGAAGCGGCCAAGGAGGGTGCTGCAAGAAGAGTAAACACGAGTCTCCATTACAGTTTAACCAACCGCGGGCGGTGACTGGAATACGAAAAAGCACCTAACGCAAGAACCCTAACACACATTCTCCCGACCCTCACCAAAGGGATCTGCAAAACAACATACACTAAAAAGACGCAAGCACTAAAAGCTCAATAGCTGTTCACATTGCAAACCCGATCCGTCATTTGTGATAGTTTTCTTTTAAAACCTTCCCATCTAGATTTCTGTTGCGCATTTTCTCCCACTTGCTGGCGCGCGCAGACCTTGTTGAAGAACTCGAATCGATCTTGACTTGTACTTGAGCTACACGCCGTTACACTTACGTGACATTATTGTCTACCTTTTTGGGATATTATATGTGGTGTTTGTATTAAGATTAGTGGAGTTTTTCTTTTATTATCTTACTTCCAACTTCGCTGACGCATTTCTTCGGATTTATCTTACAAGTTTAAGGCCGTTTACGGTTTGTTATCTATGACGCATTATCTTTAAATAATCCATTTCAGGCTACTTTCGTACTCCCTCAGTTTTGTCGTTACCGAAGTTTTAGATTATCGATTATATCAACTACGATCGACATCATATTTGTGTTACTCCCATACTTATATATAGTTTACTGTATTTTATCAACTACTTTTGTTTGTGATCTAGTTCTTAAAATTGCCAAGACTTTGTCCGAAGTAAATTTCTACAATTTTAATTAAAGTTATGTATTTTGCTCTGAAGAACTTGCTCGTGTAAGTTTGTTTTCATTTGAATTGATAAGATTGCTTTGTCATTGAAGAGAGATTCAGTTATTTGTACATTTTATAATTTTTTTTTCCTTAAGACTTCATGTCACTTTTTGATATCTCGTACCGATTGTAAAAACCATCGAACCAAATTTTGTTTTGCCGTAAAGTCATTTAAATGTTTGATTCTTTTTAGTATTGATTGCAATTCTACGTATAAGAATAACCTTTCGTGACTTACGTTAACCATTGCTTATGCGATATATTGTATCATTACCTTTCTTATATTTTTTTGTTTGTGTGTCTGTTTACAGATTTGCAGTTTCGCGTCCTCTAAGCTCAGGAGGTTGCGACCGGAGTTCAAGGTAAATTTAGTTGTTTTCGTCGCGTTTTAACGTTTGATTACATTTTGGTTTTTGATACTAACGAATTGTGATTATTACTTTGAAAGTCACTTAATGATTATTGCTCCGTTGTTTCTGCGGAAGCCCTTTTTGATAAATACTTTCCCCGGCTACGTGTTGGCTTCTTATTTGTTTTTTTTTTATTAGAGATTATTTTGAATTCCCATTTTGACATACCAGATCTATATATTACAGTGTCAGATTTGTGATATTTTCAGATCATTGTATTAAAGTATGAAACCACCCGCATTTATGACATCAAATATTGTTTATGTTTCTTTCCCCATAATTGTGCTCTTACCCGGAAAAACGCTAAGTTTATTTGGTCTACCGAATGTGATTCTGCTTTTAACACTGAAACAATTACTGGTGACAGCTCCGATTTTATCTTGCCTAGATTTTAGTCAACCCTTTACAGTGCAAACAGATGCCTCAAATTTTGGTATAGGAGCGGTGCTTACCCAAGAATTTTATGATGAAGAAAAAGTTATCAGTTAAGTTAGTCGCTCTCTCACTAAACCAGAATCCACTACTGAGAAAGAATGTTTAGGAATACTCGGGGCTATTGAAAAATTTCGTCCCTATATTGAAGGTTCTCACTTTACTGTTATCACGCACCATCATTCTTTGATATGGCTGAATAAATTACAGAATCCTTCTGGCCGTTTAGCTCGGTGAGCTATTTGTCCAGAACAATATTTTACCATTCAACATCGAACAGACAAAGACCATATTGTGCCTGATATGCTTTCTCGGTTTTAGACACTTTAACTTCTGATACTCCAACTTCTATTATCACTTGACCCATTACAGACTCATTAAAAACTCCGGCGGTCGATCCGCTCCGGGTTGCTCAGGAAAAATTCCTGAGCAAGTGTCTCCGTTCCTACAAGTCGCTTTTTAGCGATGAGCAGAGAACGAGAAGCAAAGACGATAGGAGATCTCTCCTACGTCCCCAGGTGGATGAGGCCTGGATCAAGGCAGAGGTAGCAAAGCTATCTCTAGACAAGATCCAGTCCTTTGACCGATCCATTCCTCCCCTGATACTTCTGGGCGCGATGGACCCTGCCGTTTTCGACAGGGTCTGGCACCTTGAGGTGACAGCGGAAGAGTGGTTGGAGAAGGCGCGCGCGACCTATCAAGCCTCGGCAACGGTCGCGTCACGTGCTCGCAAAGAGCGGGCAGAGAGTCAGAGGGGATCATCCCCCTGCCATGTGGCAGAGGCCAAGCCTCGGCAACGGTCGCGTCACGTGCTCGCAAAGAGCGGGCAGAGAGTCAGAGGGGATCATCCCCCTGCCATGTGGCAGAGGTTCGACTCCCCTCGTCGAACATTCCGGAAGGCGAAATCGCCTTCTTCAACTGGTGGAAGGAGCGTCTTCTCGGGCTAAAGCCTGAGATGATCGCGCCTATTACCCATGATGGGATCCACCGGTCGGTGTTCGACTTCCGACCCTCTAGGACGAATAAACGTCCGCACCGGGTCGTGGTCAGGGGTCCCTCCGATGAGGGGGCTCCCCGTAACACGCTCCGCTCAGATAATCCTATTTGATTAATAAAGTACGAACTATTCCTAGGAAATATCCCAACTGGTTTGTTCAAAACTATTTACTTTACAGACGTGTTAGAACTTTAGAATCCTCAGATAATCCTATTGGTGAATGGAAAATGGTCGCGCCTAAAGAACAACGTTCTCGAATTCTTCAGAAGAATCACAATCCACCTGTTTGTAGTTATGCTGGTGTCAGTAAGACTGTTGCACGAATTTTACGTTATTATTATTGGCCTCAATTGAGAGCAGACGTTTCTCGTTTTATTCGCCGTTGTGAAGTGTGCTTAGCACATAAAGTTGAACAACGTAAGGCTCCTGGTCTTTTTGCTCCCCGTGCTACTCCTACTCACCCTTGGCAAGTTTTGAGCTGCGATTTGGTTGGTCCTCTTCCTAAACCCTCCAAAGGTAATTGTTTTATTCTTGTAGTTTCTGATTACTTCACTAAATTTTCATGTTTCTTCCTGTAGGTAATACTAAGGTAATACAAGCACCGAGGTTACCCTACCCATCCCCAAATCACACATAAAGACCATAGCGCGCAATGACACGCTCAGTTCACTGGCAAGAAGTCTGGGACGAAACAACAAAGGGGCGGGTCACATACGCCATTATGCCCTTTGTACTAAAAACTACCACACCTTGGAACAAGGAAACTGTTTGAGCTATTACAGGGCAGCCATTACTTCAATAAATACAAATTAAAAAGAGACGATGTACTATGTGCTTGCGGAGAGGTTTCTTCCCCCGAACATGTACTGTGTAACTGCCCTTACCCGCAACGTCGTGACGCGAGATACTTATTACATGTACAACTACAACACTCACAGAGAGATTTAGCCACACTAAATTTCGGAGATAATAAACATCCGGAAATAATAACTGACTTAGAAACGTTATTTAAGGAACTTATAGTTCCAATAGAGGATGAAGGTGATTAGGTAAGACATAAGATTGCCCGTATCTATAAATATTAACGGGCCTTGTATATGATAGTGTTCCCCTTCTTGTAAATAAATATGTGTTGGTCATTTTACAACCATTTTAACCTGTACAATAAATATATGTATATATGTTCTGTTTTAAAATGATTTTTACTGTTTTACCGAATAAAAACAATATGCCTTTTACTGTTTCAGCGAACAGATATAAAATAATGTACAAGAGCTTTAGCGTAATACTATAAACTTTTGGCGATCTTTGAATTGGCAAAGTGGTGAAGATAAAAGCCCACTATACAATAAGCCAAATTATTATTCCGTTAGAAGCGCATAGCGTAAACAATATGTTTCAGAGCATTTTTTGATTTGCACGATAATTACTAACCTAAATGTAATGCTATTTGGTATAATAATAATAATAATGCTTTATTTGCCCAACAGGAACACCCATTTACAGGACAAAGGCGAAAAAAAACATAAAGCAAAGTTATTAATCTTAGATTAGTAATAAACGCTAAAAGTGAGAACAAAAAAATAAAGATAAAAAAAAAATACTCAGCAGAAACAAATAATATAAAAAAACAAAAAAAAAACAAATGATTTGAAAATAAAGTACCTACGCAAAGATATTAGGAATTATTTAGACGCTATTTCAAGAATATAGTTCTTACTACAGGTAAATATATCACATTCATTACTAATTTTATTAAATGTGTCACACATGAAATGTATTGGGGATCTTAATAAAGTGTATGATTTCACTCTAGGACAGAAGAACGTAATATTGTTTCGGGATTGCTGTCGAGGCACATGAAACTTTAACTGCTGAATCAATTCTGGACAATCCACTAAGTTGTCACACAAATTATATAGGAATGCCATTGCTGTACACCTCCTTCGCGCAGATAGGCTTTCGAATCCAGCGTATTCCAGAAGTACACCATATTTAACATTCCTTTCAGGGTAAACGCCTTCCGCTTTTAAATACCAGTACTTCAAAAACTTTCTTTGTACTCTTTCAATAGACGAGATGTACGTGTCGTAACAAGGATTCCAGATCAAAGACCCATACTCCAATTTGGATCTGACGTATGAATAATAAAGTTGCCTTAATGCTTTCAGAGATGAAAAACTTGACAGTTTCTAACAATAAAACCGTAGGCTTTTACACTCTCTCTAACTATGTGAATGTGGTCATTGAACGTCAGTTTACTATCGAAGTGGACACCTAGATCCTTAGTTGAGTAGCATCTTTTTATGATATGCTCTTGAATACTGTACTCGTATGTAATATGTGATATGGTTGGAAAGCATTTTTTCAGAGCTTTCCAACGACGTATCACACATGGGGGGTCACTATTTAAGATTTAAAAGTTGGGGGTGGCTGGGGCGCAGGGGGTTGGAGGGGGTGCGTCGCCAACTATGTCATTGTGATTCCCCCTCCAAATTACCGAAACGGATTTTGATTTTTTTAAATATCTCGTTTATTTACTAAGATATAGGGGGTGGTAAGTTTTCAAATTGTCACCCTGTATATTTATACTGCATCACAAATATCATACTTCAAAATTCATAACTTCATCATATTTCATTTTATTTCGCAGTAACAAAACAATCCAAGGAAGTTACTTCTTAAAAGAGGGATTTCCCCGCTAATTTTGTCGCTGGCGGTTGGTTGGATGTAACCCTTGACTGTGGTTTCCTGGCAAGGGGGTGGTGGTACAGCCTTAAGCTCGTAAAGGGTGGGCGGATGGAGATCTCTCCACAATTTAACTGTAGGTAATACTAATAAATATTTACTAACTATACAGGGTGGTTAAAACGTAACCCAGCTGGTGATGGAAGTTAACTGTAATGCATGTCGTGTATGGGATATATTCGGCGACCTGGGCGTTTTTTTTTAGCGATTTTTGGGAGGCCCTTCCACACATGCGTTTCATTTGGCAGTTGAGACTTGTCGAAGTGCTCGTGGCGGGAATTATTTCATTGTGTGTGTACCTCGTTTTGCAACATGGAGTCGTGCTTTTGGTCGAATGAAAAGGTACTCGAGTTCCTAGACTTGTACGAAGAGCAGCGTGTGATATGAGACCCATCGCACTCGTCACACAAGAATATAAGTGCCGTTCACGATGCTTGGCGAGATATCCAAACGCGACTTAAATTCAAAAAAGGATTCACTTATGGCCTCCTTCCGTTCATGCCACAATAAGGTTTCAAAGAGCATGAAATCAGGATCGGGTTCGGAGTGACTGTAAGTGCTTTACGTAATAAGCTAAAAACGGATTTGGATTGGAGGTACAACGATACTCGAACTCTAAGGATTGCATAGGTACTTACAGCGAATAAAGTACCATCGAGATTTAAAACGGTAAAGTGTAAATGGACTGTTGGGCAAAATTTCAAAAGGACAGCGAATGATTGTAGTGCATGCTGGAGGTGAAATGGGTTTCTTGGACAAGTGTAGCGTGGTTTTTAAATCGGGAACAAAACATGACGACATGAATTCGGCAAATTATTGTAACGGAAATGCTCCAGACATGACGT
Organism: Photinus pyralis; assembly: GCF_008802855.1. NCBI lineage: Eukaryota > Metazoa > Arthropoda > Insecta > Coleoptera > Lampyridae > Photinus > Photinus pyralis. The sequence continues at coordinate 32,582,266 of NW_022170403.1, read as the reverse complement.
CGCCTTTGGCGCTCTGGAATTTTCTACGCGCGCAATAGTGGGATTGTGTAGGACTATTCGAGAATGTACGCGGATGTTCGGGACTTACATTGCTTGCGTGTATAAATGGTTGCGGACCGAACATCGCGGGAGTCTACTACCAAACGAGATCGAGCGCGGAAATATAAATTGCGAAGTGTGTGATATAAATAATCGATATAAATTGTACGGTTTTTATAGTGTTTTAGTTTTGTTTAATAAATATTGATATAAATCGAACCCGAATTTATAAATCACGTTACATTATGAATAATGGTTGAGAAGCTTTCGCCGAATCTTCCAGCAAATTCCGTGCATAGATAATGCACCTTACCACAACGTCCAAGTCAATCGAGCTCCCACCAGCAATTCCAAAAAAGCATAAATGTTGAACTGGTTATCGAACAAACATTTACCATTTACTCCACAAATGCTCAAGCCGCAGTAGTAGTCATATAGGGTCGGTTCTGGACCAGTTCAAGGTAATTCACCACCTGACCTTGGAAAGTAGATCAAGGTGAATTGGCAAGGACAGTACGCCAAGGTGAAGTCCAAAGGTCGCATTAAGGTGACCTTGAAAAGTAGGTCAAGGTGAAGTCCAAAGGTCACATGAAGGTTGTTCATTTATAATAAAAGGTTTTCTTCCGTGACGATGAGTTCATTAAGCAACATCAGTTGAGTAGGTAATCATTCGAAACTGTGTAACTAAACGTACCGGAGTTATAAAAGTGGAAAGTGCGCGGGAGAGAAGCAGGCTGGAGACGTTAATAAAAAACATCAGAGAGCTGAAATTTGATGTGGCGATGTTGGAGGCCAACGAAAGATGAAGAAGTTAACAGTAGGCGATCGATGCAATGACTACGGGTTCCTAACGGCCTCTCAGGGCCAATTGGAGATGGTTTCGGGTACCGAGGAGGTGTTCTTTAACAATATACAAATTATGGGGTACCGTTAGAAAGTGGAGGTTGAAAACGCACCTTCCAGGGTTTAGAAGTAATACGCCTATTTTCTGCGCAAAACGATCGCAGAACATTATCCCAATTGTGCTTTGCACATTCATTCGAAAAGAAGTAATATGGCCAGTAAGATGGCAGTTGTTTATATTACATGCGTCGCGCCTATTTCAAATGTCGCAAATTTTCTTGTCACCTATCTAACGCCAAAGTTAGTAAAGACGGGTTCCATTCAGAGCATTTTAATCGTGTAGATGATAATATGATTAGACGAAAGCAAATAAGAGAATACGAGCTACTATTGCCAAGAATGTATGTACAGACGTTAGAGACCGACGTCGAAGCTAACTGCGAAAAAGATTTAGCGAAGGATGAGGCAGTGGCGATAATGTTCACCACAAGGTTATTTGGAAGAAAATTTAACGAATACAGCAACCGAGTTTTTTACGACACCGACGCCAGTATAATTCATTACCCCGTGGAAGTAAAAAAACATATTTTACTCGTATGCGAAATGATATCGAATTGGTATACATTGCCAACGGTCACGGAATGGCTTTAACACTAATTTCCATTCCACAGTGTTACTGGGTTGAGTTTATTAATTCGTCAGTATACGCATTTTGCAAAACATCGCCGTTTTAGAAGATCTGGAAAATACTTCTATAAACTCGACGAGAATGTAAATTTAAGAAGTGTATACACAAAAAAGCCGTTTTATGTAGATTTTTTGACAATCATTCGGTCTATTGAATCCTGAATTTCTACGCATTTGCGTACATACCACATTTCCCTTATTGGTCTGGTGTATCGGTAAAAAACCAAAGAAGAATACGTAAAAAAGTATTATTTTACAGTGTAAAGAAAAAGTATTAGAATTCAATTCTTTAAATAAGAGTGGGCGAATTAAAAAAAACGTACTATTGCAACAATTAAGTAACACAGAAGAAACGGGGAACAGAACCCCCAAACGCAAAACAATGTATCTAGACGGAAACGCGTAAGTCAAATTATTACCATCCTGATCAGTTTTGGTACAGGGAAACCTTGGACTTTTATGTATAACTATTACACGTGGGAAGAAAAGCAATGGGTAACGTCTTTTATTAATAACCTGTTTGCCCAATTAATCATAAAAGATAAATCGTGTTTTTACGACATATACAGGGTGAATCAGAGCACCCGTCCCAGGCTTTTATCTTGGAATAGAGACGCCTTAGAGTTTTAGGAAAAAAATTTTCATTACCAAAGCCTACCTGAAGAATTTAATGGTAGTAGTCTCTATTTCCGGAATTAACCGGAAGTAGACGTAACAGCACTCAACTTCAGAATTTCAAATGGAACCCTAGGTCTTGTGTGGTATCGTTGGATAGGTATTTTGAAAACAAACAACTTTTGTAGGAAACATTTTTTTTGTAAAAAGTGTTATTTACGAAATAAAATTAATAAATATGTTATTTACGAAATAAAAATAAATAAATAAAAAAGCTGACTTAAAACCAAATGATTCCTGCTGTTCCCGGCTACTGCGATTTAATTCAAGTGTTTTTGTTTGAAAAGGTAAGACAGATATTGTTTTGTGTAAATAGCAACGTAGTTTTTTGTCATTATTACGACAGGTAATAGTAACTTTACACCTGCATTTTAATGTTAAATTTACATTATTTGTTTAAATTTTTCTTCCATACACACATGTGCAAAGGGTTTTTTATTGTAACAACATGGTATTTTCAAACCGCGAAGGTTTCGATATGCTGATGGTGTTGGGTGAGTGTCGTCAAAATTATAGAGCAGCTGAGAGATTATACGCTGAGCGATACCCTCAGCGACCCGTTCAGTCGAGGAAAGTGTTTCAACGCCTCGCTGATCGAGTTAAGATGACTGGTACAACCGAAACACAATAAGAATCGGCGCATCGGACGGTATGTACAGGATGAAAGAGCGCCTGATATCCTTGCCGCTGTTGCTCTGGACCCACACGTTTCAACCAGGAGACTTGCAATCGACGCTGGGATGAGTCAAATGACAGCTTGGAGGATTTTAAATGGCAACAAATTATATCCATATCATGTTAATTTACATCAGGCACTTGGAGGACAAGATTTTCAGAGACGGTTAGATTTTTGCGAATGGTTATTGAACCAAAACCAAAACTTCCATCACAAAATTCTCTGGACCGATGAAGCAACGTTTAAAAGCAGTGGCGATGTTAATATTCACAACGCTCACTATTGGTCTCGTGAAAACCCGCATTGGCTACGTGAAGTGGATAACCAGAATGTTTGGAGTCTTAATACCTGGTGCGGCATTTTAGGAGGCCGAATTATTGGTCCGCATTTCTTTGACGGCCATTTAAACGGGTCCGTGTACAACGATTTTCTGGAGAACATCCTCTATGACCTTCTAGACAACGTCCCAATTGCAATACGTGCAGAGATGTGGCTGCAACAAGACGGTTGCCCAGCACATTTTTCGAGAGTATCTCGCCAAACTGCCAATCGTCTCTTTCCTAATCGCTGGATGGGAAGAGGAGGTCCGTTTCCTTGGCCAGCTCGTTCCCCTGACCTGACACCACTTGACTTCTTCCTCTGGGGACGAGTCAAAGATATTGTTTATCAACAGCGCCCAACCACGAGGGAGAATATGAAGGAAAGAATTCGAAACGCATGCCGTTTGCTCAATGAAAATGAGGTGCTTAGGGCAGTCGACAACGTCCGACTTCGGCTACAAAACTGCATCAATCAAAATGGAAGACATTTTGAACATATTAATTAATATTTATTTCGTAAATAACACGTTTTACAAAAAAAAAATGTTTCCTACAAAAGTTGTTTGTTTTCAAAATACCTATCCAACGATACCACACAAGACCTAGGGTTCCATTTGAAATTCTGAAATTGAGTGCTGTTACGCCTACTTCCGGTTAATTCCGGAAATAGAGACTACTACCATTAAATTCTTCAGGTAGGCTTTGGTAATGAAAATTTTTTTCCTAAAACTCTAAGGCGTCTCTATTCCAAGATAAAAGCCTGGGACGGGTGCTCTGATTCACCCTGTACAACACACATGTCCTTCAATTTAACTTCACCCCCCTAAGTCAAATTCGACTCGTAGATAGTGGACACGATTTTATATCTATATGGGACGCCGAACATTGGTTGTTATTAGTTACCAATGCGAAAAGTAAACATTTTCACATTTCAATAGTTCAAATGCTTTTAGGGAAATTACTGCGATTCATTATTTCGAAGTGTTTAAGAGTGTGTTATTAGGTATAGATGCGAGTTTTTGTGAATTAATCAATGTGAAGCACCCTAAGCAAACCGACGGTCACAACTGCGGGTGTTTCGATATGCATCATATTGAAAATATTGTGATAAATGAGGGCTCATATGGTTTATAACGGTACATTCCGGAAATCAGCATCGTATTTACCTCCAGAATGAAAAATTATTCCATACATTGTTCACGTAGGGAGGCCCATCCGGTTTCATCTTTTTTGTTTCAATGCACAAAATGTAACATTTGGAAAAAAACCTCAATGTATAATGTCTAAAGGCGGTGACATATGTTGTAATACGAAATGCACTGGAAGCGAAAATTGTTGGAATCGGTAAGACACGTGTAACCGTTGGGTACTGAGATGTCTGCTTTCAAATTTCAAACAAGAAGTTCCGTTACAGTATATTGAGACACAGTCCAAGCTACCGTTGCCAGATACCGAGCCACAATTCAATAGCATTCCCATGAAAAACAATAGTAGTCTGTATAGAGAGGAAATGGTGGATAGATTTAGTTTTTGCCGAGTTAGCTTTTTAGAGTTCACACAGGTTCATTTTTGTCTTTTACTTTACTTTGCTTTGGGTGATCAGTCAGGGTGGTCCTCCATAGAACAGAAAGGTAATGTACTTAGTGGTAATTGATTTATATTGTAGATTATGTTGCCTTCAGCTATTTGTAATGCAGGGTAAAGTGATTCTTGAATTTGGTGTAATTTGCTTTCAATGTAAAAGTGGTTCCTATTTTGATTTGTGGAAGGTTGGCCAGTTATCAATTTTCATTTGTTTGTTTTGAACCCATCTGGATTGATTATATAATTATAAACATCTATGCGGTTATAAACACTTCGCTCATTCATTGGGAGTCTAGAGGGTGGTTCCAACGGCCCGAATAATTACCAGTTTTATACCTATCTTTATTCAAAGCACAGCGACATTGAGATGAACAATAAACTTAGTGGGAGGTTACACTACTTTCTCCCGATTCCTTTTTTACGTGAGACGATCTATAGATACGTTAAGCGCAGTCTAGTTATAGCAAGTCTCTGTTTGCGAGGTATTTATTGTAACCGTAAGGATTTTTTTTTATTATCTTACTCAGTAAAACGCGCCAGTACATCAACGAGGCGGAGGAAGTGGTCATCGAATACGAGTATGTGCAAAGAGTTCGTATTCCCGGCGCTCGACGAAATGCCGAAAACCTCAAAGCCGGCCCTGACGAACGGCAGCCCGCTACCGTCCCACGATTCGGCGTCTGCCAGTCTGTACTCTCCTGAGTACGAACTCTTTTTTGGGAGTTACGCCGCGGAGAATGCTCGAACGCCACTGTTCAAGAAGAAGATTTCCGTCGACCATTTCTTTTACATGGGCGACCACGCTTTAAAGGCCAGGGCGGAGGACGTCCCAGACCTCGTCCGGAAATAGGTAAGTAAAACGCATTGAAACAATTATGTGTTACCTACTGACCCTTTTTTTAACAGATTAGGCGGCCGGAGGGAATGCAACTCTTCCAATTGCATTTCGCCATGACGTTTGCGGTTGACGCTAATTCCGGGGGTCCAATTGTCTGCGACAGCGAAGACGACCTCCTCCGCTCCTACAGACTGTCGAAATTCCACCAGTGGTTGATAAAGAACTCTTTATGTGGCGGAACTCTCCCGGAAGGGGCTTCGCTGCCCAAAGCCATGGACGTTTATAATGTTTCGTACATCCAGATCTACGACGGTGCGGCGCACATTTCTAAGGCATGTATGTATGGTATTAATACGCGATTTACGATCGTTTTCGTGACGTCCGCAGGTGTGCGGAATTCGCATCCAAATGTCAGCGCCTATTTTCAGCGTACGCAACGGAGAGAGAGGCAACCTTGTCCAAGTGGCTCCGAGCCAGGAGAGAGCGCGCCCGCCACGCCAACTCAGTCAAGGAACTCGACGCGGAGATCCTGGAGTTGTAGAAGAGCAACCCCTGGATCGGGAACGTGAAGGGTTTGCTCCACAAGGGAGCGCAGGGGAATTATCACGACGCGGAGCAGGCGTTGGCGATTCTGACCACGCCGGTGATCTATGCCGAGTTGCGACAATTAGTGTACCGGAACCGCGTACCTACTTATACGATATGGGAACGATGCCGGGTGGCGAATGCGTGTGGACCACGCCGGACGCCTCTTGGAGCACGCGGAGGAATCGTGCAAGTTACGAGAAGCTACTAGATTTCGACGAGTTGCGACGGGCGGCCATTTCGGCGACCGCGCTTCAATTTTTCTTGAGCGGGTCCACTTTGTCAGTGGGATACGGATATGCGGCACTGAAGAAATGCCTTATGGGCGGTACCATTAGTAGAAGCGCGGGAGCGACCAACGACGACGACGGTACCACGACGAGGTAACATCGACATAAGGTCTTCGTCGCAGGCCGTTGGATACATCGACCTATTCGACCATGATCTGACGGAGACGTCGCGAACGTTTGCCTCATTATAGAGGCGTGCGTCAGAAAAAATGACGGTATATATATATATAATAATGATGGCATATTTATAACATCTTAGCATTTTTATAAGCCATTTTTAGGCTACCGATTGATTATTATGATTTAGTATAATATCTTCTCCGGAGTTTTGTATAATTTTGTGGATGTCACCGCCGCCGCTGTTGCCACGCCTATTTTTACCCTGGCGTACTACCGGCCCCGTGCCGGGAACAGCACCATTGCCGCGGTGAGGTCGGCTCTCACGTCGCCTCCCACGGCAGCGGACCAGTTCATCAGGGCAACCTTACGAGGGGCGCTCGGGAGTTTTATGGCGACGTGGTTAAATTAAATAGCATCGAGATTTTCCCTCTTTATTTAGTCAACGGCGTCGCTAACTGTCGATTGTGATGGGCGAAGGCGAAGGAAAGAAGCCCCACGGCCATTACGAGAAGCGGCCTTACATAATCCTGACTGTAAGTACCTTTACCTCCCTATTCACGTCAGCTTGTGTAATATTTCTTTTTTTTCCATGTTTATCGTAATAGGATATTTACGTATGCTGGGACGTGGCTTCATTTAATTATTTTTGCAGGTGCCGCCAATTCGGAAATGCGAAGACCGCGGGATCGGTCGGCGGTACCGCAGAGACTGGCAAAGGTCGCCAAGGTAAAGCCGCCGTCGATTTCAGCGACGCCTCCCCCTCCTTCGACGTCGTCTCGTTCGCGATACACTGAGGCGAACGAGCGGACTATAGTGCGGGCGGCACTTCGCATGCCGGAGCAGATTACGAAAGGGAAGCCGGGCTGGTTAAAGATTCGATCGACGGCCGCGGAATTGACGCACTTCCCTCCGTTGGGGTTACGCAGCGTGATGGTGAAAAAATTTAAAAAAGAACTATTGTGATGGCGTAGAGCTGGACATTTTAATGCGCCACTGAAGAGTCCTCCGAAAATAGAAATATATTTTACTCATATTTTAGTGTAACTAGTAAGGTCCGTTTAATGGCGCAACCACATACTTTTTTAGTTTTAAGTATGCAATTTTTTCGTGCATCTCTCTAGGTCCAAAGCTATGAACTCGGTAGGTGAGCCGCTTCGTGGTAGCTACTCTTGGAGCGGGAATAGCGACTTTTCGATCTGCAGCGCCAGACAGAACTAAATCGTCCCTGGCGCCCTTATTGTTTCCATCCATCAGAACCCACCCTTTCAAGACTAAGCTAGTCAACCCCTTTTCAGTGATTTCAGAGTTACAACACCCTTTACTTGGTCATTTAATATCAACGTCAGATCAAGTATACATCAAAGAAAAAGAAGGCAAATTTCATCCGAAAAGCTCTATCGCAGGAAGTTAATGAGGTGGAAGAAGAACCAGCTTTTCCTCCATTTAAAGCGAATTGTTATTATCATATACGATCACCTTGTTATTGTGCTTTATCTAATGTATATTACATTTATGACACCTATGTAATGCAGTTTTTTTAATAAACCAAAAATTTTATTTTACAAGCATATTTTAATATGATTACATAATTTGCTTTTACTCATTTGGGATGTAAACTTTCCAGTAATTCTACCCCCAGTCGATCCCATACAGAAATTGATTTCTGTACTAATAGAATTGAACAAATTTTGAGATTTCTACATTTGTACAATAATTGTTAAAAACTTCATCCCAGAACAAAATATTTCATGTGAAGAAAGTATGGTGAATTATAGAATGCATAAATCAAATCTGGCAAACCCATACAATTTGGGTATAAGTTATGGTAGTACTGTTTGCTACAGTCATTTAACAGAATCTACGTAGTTAGAACAGACAAGTGGTACTCCGACGTAGATGACCGACATCTTTGACCGGCGGACTGAGGTTATGACGATGATGGAAGACGCGAATTCGGAGATTGAAATCCCTGACGGGTTCTACTCACTTGAGCGGGAGGAGTAAATTGTATTTATTTTGCCTTACGACGTATGAGGATCAGACCTCCTAGGGACACCACGTTAAAAAACGCGCCATTAACTCTACCTATAACAACACCTTTAACAAAAAAAGTTAGTAGTTGAGGACGAATAATAAACCCGGCATCATTCGTGTTAAGTTACACATCTTCATATACAACCATCGGCAACTAAAACCTCAACAGGTCAGCAACCTCTCCCAAAACTACCCCTGACGTTACTTGCTCCTCTTCTCTTACTCCTTCTTATCTTTTCCTCTTATCTTATCTACCTGTAATCTCTCTTCCTCAGTTACGCATTCATCTTTTAATCATTCACCTCACACATACCATGTTTAATTAATTATAATTTGTGTAAAACTAATATTTGACAGTTACTTGTGTAGTTCAAGTAAAAACTGTCGGTGCAATACAACTACCGCTTCACGGTGACCTTCATTTTAACTATTTTAAATTTTGTAAGACCAAAACAAGAGTTACCTCTAACTGAATAACTGTTGTCTGTTTGCAGCACTATAATTGCAAGTCTCGGACGAAAGATCTTTCCACGGCAACCTGCAACCCTTAACTTTGCAATCAATAACATTGACCGGTATATGTCAACTGGCACTAAACCTTGTTTTATTATTCTTGTTGCCGTCAGGTATAATTTTGTGTGTGTATAATTCCCGCACCACCTAATTTTTTTGTCCCGTGAAATACAAAACCACCAATGTTATCACTACCCCAGAACTTTATTTACTGTACTAAATAAATAAATATTTGCACCTTCTTTATCTCTCCTACTTTTTTTTCCTTTGTATTTAGTGTTCCTGAGTCTGACTTCAGCCAGTTTCGTCTGCTTTGGAAGCGGAAGCAGAACCATCTACGATCTGTTTGTTATCTGATATACAGCTTCTGGCGCCTGGGATTTTTACACTCTTTTAGTTTGACCTCGACCTACACCAACGAGCGGCCGGCAACAGATCTGTTGATCACCGCTGTGACCAGGCTACGTTTTGTCCAGATCTTTCTTTGTGTTCGTTTTGTTTTTCTTTCAGCGTGTCCAACGGATGCGGAGCGGTGACAAATTTGGCGCCCACCGTGGGGCCCGAATTGAATGTAAATTAAACCTTGAGATGTCTGCTTTCAAATTTCAAACAAGAAGTTCCGTTACCGTATATTGAGACCGTAGTTCAAGCTACCGTTGCCAGATACCGAGCCACAATTGAATAGCGTTCCCATGAAAAACAATAGGTTTATTATTCAACAATGTATTCATTCTTCGATGTCAGCAATTATAATAATAGTAGTCTGTATAGAGAGGAAATGGTGGATAGATTTAGTTTTTGCCGAGTTAGCTTTTTAGAGTTCACACAGGTTCATTTTTGTCTTTTACTTTGCTTTGGGTGATCAGTCAGGGTGGTCCTCCATAGAACAGAAAGATAATGTACTTAGTGGTAATTGATTTATATTGTAGATTATGTTGCCTTCAGCTATTTGTAATGCAGGGTAAAGTGATTCTTGAATTTGGTGTAATTTGCTTTCAATGTAAAAGTGTTTCCTATTTTGATTTGTTGAAGAGTGGCCAGTTATCAATTTTCATTTGTTTGTTTTGAACCCATTTGGATTGATTAGCGACTTCAATTCTTTGTGTACGAATCAGCCTTTTTTGAGTGTAATTAACCGTTTCGCCCTTGCAGAGGTATATGCCGGAGTGATAAAGATACTTAGCGGCATGTATCTCGAACGACAACTTTAGTCTAAGGTTACCGTATCCAGGATCTTAGATACCTGCTAGATTGGAGGAGGTCTGGCTAATTAATGATGTTTATTTTGTGCACTTTATGTAAGAGACTTCGGCGGCGTGTGTGTTTAGCGTTATCCAATGTTACCTCTCATTCTCCAGATTTGTCGACTTGGGTACATCACAACCTATTGACTGGAGAAAATATAGAAAATTAACGGTTACAGTATTTATTGTTTTATGTAGAATTAACAATTGGTACCAAGTTATGCAGCATTGAAACATCTCATCCTACAATTCACCACTCAAACCACAAGATTTCTGTTTACGTAGATCATATTTTTCTACAATTGACGTCCATGGAGTCTGGAGCTCTCCCTTTTCAGCCGAGCGAAATCGATACCCTGCAGAGCATCGCTTCGAAAAGGCTACTCCGCGAAAAAGTGCCGTTCGCAGCTCTTCCGAAACGGCTCAAAAGCTCCCTGCGAGCATTGAAAGAGGCGCAAAGGCGTTTTATTGCTGACATACGGCAAATGCGTTTAACTGTTCCAATGACCAACTTTGAACCAGTGTGTGCTTCCGCCCGTTTAACGATAAATGAGTGTTCCACCGTGGTGAACGAGATGTTAGTGCGCTGTACGACCCATATAACAATATTTTTTAATTGTTTTTCTCCATAGTGTAGTGTAAATAGTTCGTGTAATTATTTAGTTTTAAGTTGTAAATACGTCCGTGGACTAGGCCTCCTGGGGAAACCACGATAAAAAAAAACGCGCCATTAACTCTACCTCCTGGGTGGTGCGGAAACGGGTTTGTATTGTATATTTTAAATTGTAATTTTCGAGTGTGCTTGTAATGTTTTTTTTCATTTATTTCTACATGCTGCACATTTGATAATAAATATAATTAGAACTTGTTTTGCTCATTTCTAATTTCTATTTAAGAATAGCGAGGTGAGAAAAGATAGACGCAATGAGTAAGAGAGAGATAGTGCAGGTGTATGACGTCATACAATATTTTTAAATTGCACTTCTTATTTTTGAATTTCCCGCCATCCGCAATTTTGTTGTAGAATAAAGGGTAATTACTCATTACATACGTGTAATTATTTTTATTATTCGGCGAATTAATCAAAACCGCGAATTAAATTAATTAAGCCGCGAATCAAATTAATCAACGGAAATTCCCAGACACCAAACAGCCAATTAAATTAATCGACCCGCAGATTAAATTAATTAAACAGTAATCAATTTAATTGATGACGTCATCAATTAAATCAAATGCCAATAAAGCTCAAAATCACATCAATTTTTAATGAATTAAGTCCAAATTCCAAGAAATTAATCAAATTTCACAGAAATAATCAAATAAATCCCAAAAATACCCTCGCCCACGTGGACGAAGTCGCGAATCAAATATGGAATTTCAACAATAGACTGAAGGGTTCTTCAGGAGTGTTGTAGGGACCGAGCCGAGGGAAAAGTTCCGGCAACTCGTGAGCCGCTGCGCTGGTTCGATGACGTAAAGAAGAATGTTTTTGGAGTGTCGCCCCTGGCAGCTCTATGTTACTAGGCGGCATTCTTCGATGACATCCCCGAGTTAATCTACCCACGATCCAACAGCGGCCCGAACGAACATCGAATTCGCCAGATAATGAGGATAATGTTTGGCGAACTCTCTTCCCGATCTCTGACGATTCGGTCAGAGACTACCAGCAGCGGCTGCGACACAGACAGCAATTTCGGTTGATGTTTCGCGAGTGCCAGTCGTTGGAATACTCCGATCGAATCTTCCGGAAAGGAAAATCGTGTAATTATTTTACATGTAGGATCCGAAAACGGTCTCGTAGATGATGGACTGCTCCTTTTTGAAGGAAAGAAAACCGCTGATTACCATAAAGAGCTGAATGCGGCTATCTTTTAAGCATTATTGATTAAAATTTATCAAAATTTTGATGGACAATCGTGTGTAGATCGGACGGTCTAATGGATACACTTATAGAACCGTTAATTGTTTCACTCGGATCGGAGGACAGCAACCGTTTTAGTGAACTGTGCCGTTTAATAATACGAGTATAGTTAATTCCGTTGTTCCGAATTTGCTCAATAGCTTAATGTTTTGTAACAGTTTTAAATTGAGGATAACATTTTTCGTATATACTTCAATTTCCACCTGTATATTTTTTCTAAATTATCTCGAGTCGTTGAATGCGACCAATTTCTAGTTACTTTTGCATTTCTGCGTTTGTCCCTCTCCGATGTAATTAGTTTATTGTCGTTAGAGGACATTTTATTGTTTTGATTGGTGTTCATCATTAGAAATTACCTTATATGGTCATGTATCAAATACGGCTCTACTATTCGTCAAAGATAATAATCCGTAGCTTCACTTGGAAAAATCTCCGAAAGAAGAGGCGTCTTAAATCACTTGCATAGAGAAGCGGTCGCGAAAACTTCCCGAGTTTGTGTGCTTATTTTAGTTTCCCGTTGTCGTCTTGATGTTATAATTGGCGAAAGCATCTTTACTCAATCGACTAATTATATTGAACCGACCACTTGTTGTTATTTGTCAGGGAAATTTCATCCGCAAAGGAATTTTGATAAGGAATTAAGCCATTCAAATTCGTAAGTTATTGTAGGGGAACACGTACCGACCATATGAGCCGATTCGAATGATCGTTGGGATGTATCCAGTTTTGTTTTGATTTGTGTTACTCTCTCGGATTAGGAGATTGCTTTTTAGAGTTCACGTAACACCCCCACATCCGAATATCAGTTCACGTATCAATTTCACCATCCTCGATAGGGTAGATGCTCCTGTTGTGGCCATGGCACCAATTGTGGCCAACCGCGAAATGTATCTTAAATATTAACGGCCCCGTTCAAATTAACCAATAGAATTAAATGAAGTTTGAATGTTTATTGTATTCTGGATGACGCCTGCGCATTTGATTCGATTTGTCAGTTATAATATGGTCTAGCCAGTCTATTTTCTCACGTGAAACGGGTGTGTTGTGCATTGCTTAGACGTTTTGTTAAGGAACTCGTGGTAAGTAAATGTTTCATTCTGTGTACAAATATAAGTATTGACATACGAGGTAGCTGATATTAGATTTACAAAGGACTTTCCCACGTTATTTCAAGACTTTTGGTTAGATATTTAACCTACAAATGGTTAAATTAATGGTGGTCACAACTGGAGCATCAAACATGCCTTCTGCGCCAGTTGTGGTCTTTTGGTGGCCACAATTGGGGGATGAAAACCAGTTGTGGCCACGTATTAGAAAAGGATGGAAAAATGCAAAACTGATGTATTGAAAAAGGATTGAGAACTTAAAAAAATCAATATATTACAGAATATTGTTATACAAACAGCATCAGAAAAAAGTGATAATTCTATGAAGACATCCAACAATGATAAAGACTCGGATAAAGATGTAAAGCTCTTTAAAAAACGGACAGTTAGTGGTGTTCTTCAAGATTTAAAAACATGGCCCGATGATTCTCCAGGAAATTCAAAAAGAAATAGGATCCCCCTTCCTTCAGTGGTCACCTCGGATAAATGGATTGAAATTTTTGAAGCAAAAGAAAAATCTAAAGAAAATTTAGCTGCCGAGAAGGCTGCAAAAAGAAAGAGTAAGACTGACGCAATGAACAAAAGAAGAAATCTAAAAAAAAAGAAGAAAGTGCCTAATAATCAAAGAGGCAATGAAAACAATAAAAAACTTTTAGAGTGTAGTACGACAGAAGTAAAAACAATTTTAGATGGAAATGATGCCAAAGATGGTGAACTTATAAAAGAAACCAAGGAGAGTATTGAAGACAAAAGTGAACAGAAACAGACCAAAGATTCTAATGCAAATACTGTGATAGAACAAAAGACTTGTGAAGAAGAAAATAATGTGATTACCTTAGATGTAGGAAGCTATGTGATTGTCAAATATGAAGGTGAACTATATCCAGCAAAGATTTTAAACAAAGAAAACAATGAATGTTATTGTTGTGCGATGAAAAGAAGTGGTGTTAAACATTGGAAATGGCCTGATTCACCAGATCTCTTGTGGTACAAGGAGCAAGATTTAGTTTTGAAAATCAATGAACCTAAACCAATAAATACCAGAGGGATATGTGCTGTTCCTGAAATGGATTCTTTATCATAATTTTTATGTAACTCTCTAAGTATATATTTTTTTTTGTTCTAAAGTTTATGTTTTAAAATTTGCCTAAGAATATTTTTTTAATTTAATTTTTAATAAATAAGTACACCTTGTTCATTATTGCACTTATTTAGTACCTAGGTATTTGTTTTGTATTTCTACATGATGGCCACAACCGGTGCGGTCTCTGGCCACAACTAGTGAATAGGTGGCCACAACTAGCAAAACTGTTCTTTTCCGATATTTTATTAAATATGACATTATTTGATCAATATACTTCAATATATGCATTCATTTTTTAGACAAAAATATCTATTGGTGTTATGTCTGCCGTTTGAATGTACAAAATTCTCTCAATAGATGAATTTAAGATAAATAAAGTTAAAAATTTTCTTAAAGTGCCCACAACCGGTGCATCTACCCTATACCTTTGGGTTAATTCCATCAGAATCCGGAGACCTAAACGTTATACTGCCGATCAGTGCTGTTCACATCCAGTAAATTGTTATCATCTTAAGGGCAGCCAAAGGTACAGCGTAGGAGGAAATTTAACCGGAACACCAAACTTTGATACATGTGAAGATTTGCCGATACCACCGGGAACAACCTGCAGAACTTACGACACGCATTATCAGGAGCGGTGACGTACCTTTTGTATTATTATTATTTTTCTTATTGTCTCAAAACTTAAATTTATGTACTTATGTATCTGACCCACATATGTAAGTGGAAAAATGACTCATAATTAGTATGCTTGAACTTTAGGACCATTTTAAACTTTCAATTTAGAATTACTGTTGCAAGGTAATCATTCTGTAAGGTAAAGAGCTCGTTACCAAATTAATATTCAACACCTCAGGCTGCAAATTATTGGTATCTCATAGTCAACTTTTAATTTTCATTTGTTTGTAATTGTTATTGCAACGTGGTACAAGGTGTCACAGGGTTTCAGGGGATTTAATTTATTTTAGAATGTTTTGTGTGTTTTCTCAGTTCATGACGAGATTTTATTTTTATTTGGCATACTTTCAACTAATAAATACTCATTTGTCTTGTGGGTCAATTTGTTGACTCTTTACATGCTGCAATTACTCTTCCTAATTCCAGTAAATGCAGACAAAATACCTAGGAGTGGGTGGCGCCCGGAAAATTTCAATATCGAAGCACGAAAGTAAGTATAGGTGGCTGGGATTTGACTGGAACATTTTCTATGAGCAGTGGTGATCACAATCTTGTAATTCACTTACCTACTACCCTGAGTAAGAACATCTCTCTACGCTGTTACATTTTTGGCTAACAGAGCTAGCTCGCCGATCAGCGGCGTGTGTGTTTCGCACATGGTAAAATATTATAGTGCTCTGCCTTCACAGCTTGCACGTTATAGTTTGTTGTAAATTGCAATGCGGTTTGTGTAGTATTACAACCGAAAAAACATTTTAAAACTACAATTCATAATAATGTTTCAAAGCTTTCGAAAAATGTATGCAGTATTATTACTAAAGCTGTGAATATATGCAAAATGCATATCGTGTATTTTTGGTTGTACTCGTACCAGATTTTGTACATTTTCGATTTGCAACATTTTGAAGCGATTAAACCCAATTTATTTTTGCATATCTTGCATATTTTAATATTTTTTGCATTTACAGTATAAACTTGCATATTTTAAGATGCATGTTAATTTTTAGGTAATTTTACACCTTTGTGCTGATTTTAATCGATTTTCATTTGAATTTTTACTACGTTTATGCGGATTTTCATAACGGGCGCGATAATGAAACAAACTGCAATCGGGGGAAAGAAGATCTATACCTACACTTGGTACCTATACCCTTTAATTTTACAATAGGATTAAGTAAAGTCCAAAAAAAACAAGATATTAGTCATCTACCTATAGAAACTTAATGTTGGTCCTCAACAACTTGTTTACGTACCTAAGTAGGTACCTAACTCTAAAGCTGCGTCCAGATTACGCGCGCCGAACTGCGCAAAACGTTTGCGAGCGTTGCAGCAACATGTAATGTGGACGGGTATATGCGCACGAACGCGCCACTGCGTGCATGCACGAATTTGTTCGGGCAAGTGTCGGTACATCAAAGAAATTCGGCTAAGCGCGCGTTTAAAGTTAAGTGAAGTTTGGACGTAGTTGTGCGCATTCCTGCAACACAATGAGTGAAATTGAATGGAGTCGGGAGAAAACACTGCAATTAATTAACATGTATGAAACAAAATCAGAATTGTGGGACGTGAAAAACAGTAATTACCATTTACGAAATAAAAAACATGATGCTTGGAAGAACATAGCAACAGAAATGGAAAGCGACGTTGAAGTAATAAAGGCGAAAGTAGCATCGTTGCTGTCATCGATGAGAAGAGAAAAGGCCAAAATGAAGAATTCTACAGGCACGGGGAAAGGTAGTATTTTGATTTTCTTTTGATGTCCATTTTAGCTAATTGTGTATACATATGCAGGTAGAAACGAAATATATATAAGCAAATGGTTTGCTTTCGAAGCCTTTAAATTTTTGTGGGATAAGGACAGTGTAAAGGGCTCAATAAATACAGAAACGGTAAGTTCAGATTATATTTATTTCCAGCCTACTTACATAGTAGCATTTACCTAAGCATATTTATCTTGAAATGATACAGCACCATTCGACGAAAAATACTCCGCTAGTTCGTTCCGAATTTGTTGTGCATTTAGAGGAGATTTTCGCGGTAGTCTTCTGATAGGCAAGAATGAATTTTCAGGATTACCGTCACGTCGCCATGTTCCTTCTATTAATAAACCATCCTCTTCGCTATCAAATGTTCCAGGCGGAGTATATATTTGATTTGAGTTTCCGCTTCTTAAAAAATTATGCAAGTAAAGAGTGGTTAAAACAACAAGCCGTGCCTTCTCAGGCTCCAGTAATAGTGGTTTTCTCAAAACCCTAAAAACAGCGGACAATATGCCAAACGCGTTTTCGACAATTCTTCGTGCTCGTGACAAGCGATAATTGAAAATTCTTTCTGGTGTACCTTTGTCATGTAAACCTGAATAAGGCTTCATAATGTTGTCATGCAAGGCAAAAGCATCGTCAGCAACAAACACATAAGGAATCCGTTTCTGTCGGCCAGGAAGAATCCGTGGTTCCGGAATGGGAAGTTCTCTCTTTTCGATTTTTCTCCATAATAAACTATTTTTAAAAATTCCCCCATCCGAAATGCGACCCTGACCACCAACGTCACAAAAAAGAAAATTGTATTGACCATCTACCAAAGCAAGTAGTACTATACTGTGAAATGATTTATAGTTGTAATATTCGCTTCCACTCTGTATGGGTGCTTGTAACATAATATGTTTCCCATCTAACGCCGCTAGGCAATGAGGGAAATGCCACACGTCTTCGAAAATTTTGGAAGTTTGTGTCCACTCTTCTATAGTAGATGGCATCTGAAAATGTGAAATACACTGTAAATTCAGTACTATGGTCTATGAGTACACAAGCAGTGAAATCCATAAAAATTGCACTACCTATACTATTCTACACACGCCATTTAATAAAATATTTTTCTAGGACGAAGAAAGCACTACTGATGAAACTTTCAACAATTCAGAATCGCAATGTGTAGACAGAGAACCTCAATCAGTTGTAGCAAATGATGAAATCGAATCGGGTAGTGTAGTTTCCGTTGGGACAAGTCCTCAAATCCCAACAGCAAAACGTAAAATTTTTGTATCTCCCAAGAAAATACTTCCGAAACGAAAATGTGTACAAGAAGATCCTAAAGTGTCTGCTGCATACGATCTGCTTAAGAAGGTCTCAACCACTCCAAAAGACGAGTGTCATACTTTTGGTCAATACATAACAACACAGCTACAAAAAATGGATGAACGCACCCGAGCTGTTACAATACACAAGATTAATAACGTTATATTTGACGCTGTAATTGGAAGATACGATAATGGTAGTGGATCCAATACAAGATCCTCGGCATCTACACCTTCCTCTTCACATAGTTCCGGAAATATTGGGGCCGCCGATCACCTTTTATTCAATGAACAGTATCAGGATCCATTTTCCCAAGACACCCCTCAACCAAGTCCAAACTCACAATCTCAGGATTCATGGGGTGCTGTACAACATTATTACAATACATTCGCGCCTTAAGCAGTGATTACAAATATTCTCGTTTACAAATTTTGTTGTGATGCACACACACACACACCTTTTATGGATAACACTACGAATAAATGCAATATTTCTTACCTTTACGTAGTCTTTCAATGCGTCACACAAAGCTTGGCACACTTCAGTCACTATGGTAGATATGCTCTGTTTAGAAATTTTGAACAGGTACATCAAACTTGTGTATGAATCCCCAGTTGCCAGGAATCGTAGAGTAACTGCCAGTCTCTCTTTAACAGGAATGGGTTGTCTGAATGTAGTTTCTTGCTTCGCTATTTTATGCCCAATTAGATGTATCAGATATTCAAAATCTTCACAAGATATACGGCAAAAATTTTTGAACTGTCCAGTGCGTGACAATGATAAATCGTTCAACAGGTTGCTGCCACTATAAATATTGCGACTTTTAAATAAATTCGTCATCCAATAGCGTCTTCTCTTGCGTTGCTTTTTCTTTATAGCGTCGCAAAGAATAATAAAAGCTGCTGCAGAGATTTGCACATCATCATCCATGGTCACTCAAAAATATTCACCCGTTCAATTGGGAACCCTAGCAAACATAGCCAAGCACACACACAAACCAGA